>NC_050529.1:16946574-17145496 GCF_002922805.2 Oryzias melastigma | reverse complement strand
CTCTGACTCCTCCCCTCTCAGGGGATTCAGTCAATGAACTTGTTAATAACTTTAATTCCAACATGTCAAATATCATGGATAATATTGCTCCCAGTAAGCTGAAGGTGATCTCTGGTAGGAAAAAATCTCCATAGAGAAATTCCATTCTGGTAAAGAACGGAAAAAGAGAATGTCGGAAATCTGAACGCAGATGGAGAAAATCTAAACTACAGATCTGGAACAGACTTCCAGAAAACCTTAGATCAGCTGAAACACTCAGTGTATTTAAATCCAGGTTAAAGGCTCACCTGTTCTCAGTTTTATTTGATTAATATGTATTCAAAAGTTTACGTCCGCACTTTTATCTATGCTTGTTTTAAATTAAAATCTTTTTACTTTCTTTTAATTTTATTTTAATGATTTTAATGATGATGAATGACATTTTTACTATTTCTTTTGATTTTTTCTTTTAATGTTTTATGTAAAGCACTTTGAATTGTCTCTGTACATGAAATGTGCTATACAAATAAACTTGCCTTGCCTTGCCTTACCTTACCACTTTAACGCTGAGTTGTTGTTCCCAAACTCTTCCATTTTGTTATGATAGTGGGAAATTCCCCACCTCAAAAGAGGGGCGTCAGATGTGATTTTGATGGGTAAAACACAATCAGTATGAACGTAGCAACAGCAATAACTTGTATCATAACATTTCAGCTCCTGCCCTCTGGACATCCATGAACTTTGTTGCTGTAGATCCTGCTCTGAAGAATGTGAAATATTCATTCAACTGAATCTTCCTGCTGCAGTTGGCTTTCGTGACAACTGAGAGAAAATAAAGTTTGCAGCCAGGTTTCCCTTTGGTCAAACATATTTGGCAGCTCACAAAAGAAACAAACCAGGGAAAGATCAGCCGGAGCGTTTCAACTGTTTACCTAAACAATTGCCATGGAAAAAATCAGAAGCAGAGCAAGATTCAAGAGATTTTATTTGTCGTATGCACAGCTTTCACTGACAACAAAATTTTGTTCCAGTACAACCAGAACAAGATTAGACATACAACAAGAGGATCGCAAAGACAGTTCAAAGTTGACTGAGGTGCAGCAGTGATCAGTCCACCTTTCTAAGTGGGGGGTGTAGCTGGTTATTGGGGGGAGGGGGGGGGGTACTTTTGGTGACAAAAAAAAGTTGCATCTCAACACTGCGTACAATGTGTAGATTCAAGAAAAAGCTACACCATTAACACAGAAGCACATATGCAGACACAACGCAGTACATGAGGATCAGTCGGTAGGAGGGAGCAGTGGCGGGCCGTCAGGGCCTGCAAGGCCTTCTCTGCTGGCCTAAAAATGTCTGATTCACAGACTGATCCATCCATCCATCCATCCATCTTCTTAACCGCTTCGTCCCTTTCGGGGTCGCGGGGGTGCCGGAGCCTAACCCGGCTGCTGATGGGCGAAGGCGGGGTACACCCTGGACAGGTCGCCAGTCTGTCGCAGGGCCTCAATCACACACACATTCACTCTCACATTCACACCTAGGGGCAATTTAGAGTCGCCAATCAACCTATGAAGCATGTTTTTGGACGGTGGGAGGAAGCCGGAGTCCCCGGTGAAAACCCACGCATGCACGGGGAGAACATGCAAACTCCACACAGAAAGGTCCCAGCCGGGATTCGAACCGGGGCCTTCTCGCTGTGAGGCGAGAGCGCTAACCACTGCGCCACCGTGCAGCCCTCGAAGACTGATATTAATTATTATTTATTTTCGTGAATACGTATTCTATAATTCCAAATGCTCTGTCTTCGTCCTTTCATTGCTGTCTCCCTGGTTGCGCTGCTTCCAGACGTGTATTTTCCTATTTAAGCATTAACCAATCACATTGCAGCACCATTTGTTGCTAGGGTCAAAGAAATCTGCCCGGAGGCCTTCACAATCAGTTCTGCGGGCCCTGTAGCATAAAATAATTGTCGACCAAACTGTTGCTTCAACCAATCAGATCTGGAGGAGACCACGTGATAGGCCAGCTAGCAGGCCCACGGAAACGTCAGGATTTTCACGCGCTGTGATTGGATAATCGGAGAGTGTACTAGGCAGACCTGGTAAACTGAATCTGTAGCGACCTGCACAGGCAAATATATCGAATTTAATAGCTGGTTTGTCAATCCACAATGGCTGAAGGAGGAGAAGAAATGGATTTGGTTGCAGACTTACTGTCAAAGCCGTTTTCAAGACGGACTTTTCAAGAAAAGCTGGACATTGTTAAGCGGGGTCGGGCAACTCCGAAGCTAGCAAGCCCCGTGTCCACTGCTTCTGTTGAACGGACATTCTCAGCCCCGAAGCGAATTAAAACTTATGCCAGAAATACGTCAGGGCAGGCTCAACTTTCAGCATTAGCTTCCATGGCGATAGAAAAGGACTTCTTGATGGAACTAAAACGCACGGATAATCTGCACGACAGAGTGATTGAAATCTTCTTGAGGAAAGAAAGGATGGATTTTGTGTACAAATAATCCGGATTTTTGGTGAGTAAAATTTTGCTATATACCTAAATATTATTGCAATTTTATCAGGTTATTTTTTTATGCTTTTTTATGTGTGTCGCAGTTGTACCTGCAGTAGAAGTTTTATAGCCATAAAATAGTTATTGAGGGTTGGGTTGATTCAGATGGAGCACTACTGAAGGCCTAGGTGTGAAATGCACGGCCCGCCACTGTGAGGGAGGGATGGCCGAGGTCAAGAAGGGATGAGCAGCAAGTATCATCCTTTGCACACAGCTGCTGTTTACACTAATGCAAAAGCAGTAGTTGCAGCAGGTTGAAAAGTGCAGACTCTGGGGTAGACAAGACAAGAGCTGATACAGGAGGAGCGAGAGGAAAAGCGTCTGACCTCGGCGAGAGTCCAGCAGAAAGAGCAAACAATAACTTTGCTCTCACTCTTCTTTTTTACATTTGTTATATGTAGCATTTTGTTTTTGTTAAGACCAAGGTCATTCCACACTCAACAAAAATATAAACACAGCACTATTGTTTTTGCTCCCATGTTTGTTTTTTTTAACTTGTCCTGTTCAACAGCTGAGCCAGCAGATGTGGGCTGAGAGTTTCTTGTGTTGGGCAGATTTTACAGTCACAACAGGAGTTTATTGAGTATAAACCCCTGTTGTATGTCATGCTAAGCTTTATTATATTGATTATGGTTTTTTTTTGGACCGGACGGAAAGGAAAAAGGAGGGGGGGGGGGAGTAGAGAAGAAGAGAAAAAAGAAGACGGCAACAGATTGAAGCAACATCATTAAACATCCAGGTCTAAATAGCAAACTGGAATGGGCGGGGCCTGTCTACACACACACTCTATAGTTACACACACACCTGTTGGGTAAAATAGTCTCTGTATTTAAACTAAACATAATGTACACAATCCAACTGTGCCCGCAGCTCTCACACTCCATCATACAAACCAACACAAATAAAGCCTTTCATTCTGTCACACAAACTATTAGTGCTAAGGTGAGCTGACACCTGTGCTCAGGTGAGTGTTTATGTTTCGCTGAGGTGGATGGTGATGGAAAGTACTCAGGGGAAAAGCGCCTGGCCGTCTCCACACCAAGACTCCCCGCCAGGGCAGCAGCTGCAGCCCAGACCACCCCAACACCCACCATGGAGCTGCGGAGAGAGACCTCCCAAGAGAGACCTCCCACCGGGCAATCCCGCCCCCGGAGAGCCCCCCAACCCCAGAAGAGCAGCCCACACCACCCAGCAGCGCCAAGCATCCCCCCGCGCCACCCCAGGTGCGAGCCAGGGCCCCCCAAGGGCGACCCACCCCATGCTCCAGACAACCGCCTGCCCCACCGCGAAAGGTCCAGGGGGGAAGAAGGCAGGGGCCGCCCAGCCCCACCAAGGAGAGGGGCACCCAAGAGAAACGGAGGCCCCAAGGAGTGATGTAAACAAGGCCCGACCAGGCACACCCACTGATGGAGTTAAGGAGAGGACTAGTTCTCAAGAGCAAGGACCGGACCCCGCACCACCGAGACCTGGAAACCCCAAGGCTCCGATGTAGTTTGATCCCCTGCTAGATCTTAAATCTCGGGGATCCCATGTTTCATGAGATGGACTTAAAGATCTACCACAATATTACCATTTCTCTCTCTCTCATTGTTCATACATCTGTCTAAATGTGTGAGAGTGAGCACTTCTGCTTTGCTGAGATACTCCATCCCACATCACAGGTGTGCCACATCAAGATGCTGATCTGACATCATGATTTGTGCACAGGTGTGCCTTAGACTGCCCACAATAAAAGGCCACCCTGAAATGTGCAGTTTCTTTTTTGCTTTATTGGGGGTCTGGGGACCCAGAACCAGTCAGTATCTGGTGTGACCACCATTTGCCTCATGCAGCACACACATCTTCTTTGCATAGTTTATCAGATTGTCGATTGTGGAATGTTGGTCAATGCCTCTTCAATGGCTGTGTGAATATTAGTGGGAACTGGTACACGCTGTCGTATGCGCCGGTCAAGCACATCCCAAACATGCTTAATGGGTGACATGTCCGGTGAGTATGCTGGCCACTGTGTGAGTGAATGTGTTGACAGCTAAAAAAATATGCATAAAAAAAAGATGATTATTTTTTGCATAAAAAAGACGTAATAGACTGAATTTTAAAACACTGGACAAACTTTTTTTTAAAATTTCAACATTCTATATTAAAAATCCCAGTCTACAAACATCCTGATTAACATCACATTCAGTTAGATTTCACATTATGATGCATTTTTTTCGTTGTTTTATTGTCAATGAACCACAGATGATCCATAAAAGATCCAAAACAAATACGCTTCCATGTGTCAATCCGAAACTGGTCCTGTATCGGTCACATGACTTTCACACTGTGATACGTGCACTGACATGAGGTTTTTCTTCATGAGCTGCATCTATGCATCAACAAATCAGTGTTGCCAGACACATTACTATAGCGTGGTGAAGTACAAGTGATTTATTTGTGTGAATGTACAGGTGTACCTGGATGTGAGAGGTGGATGTGTCAGGCCTACAGAGACTGCTGATGGGCCGAAATTTCAAATAAAATAAAAAAAGCTCAGGCTGGTGCTAAGGTTCTGTTCTACAACCTTTGACACTGCTTCTTCACGAGCCCTAAGCTGATAAAATCAGGTCCTATTATCTGCCACCTGATCTCATCCTGATACTCACTGAAAAGGCATCCTGTCTCATCATAACACGACTTTCTGTTGTTGTTGGCAGTGTGGAGCGTGTGGGAGGTTTGTGGACTGGTAAGATGGGAGGGCTCGTACATTCTACAGAGAGTAACTTTCGTTATCAACACTAGATAAGCTGTAGAGATGGACAGATGAAATATGATGAATTGACTTATCCAATGAATTTACTCCAGGGGAAACAATGTTGAAGCATTATTTGCTCTAGTGGGATATCTCCTGGTCGCAAAAGGTATTAGTTGGTGTGAATTTGAAAATGGAAACATTTTTCAGAAATATAGTGAATAAAACTGTCAGCAAGATGAAGAAGTATGCAAAACATATAGTAGTATATTAATATACATGCAAACACACAGATTGTTGATGTCAGAGGTCAGAGGAGAATGGTCAGTCTGGTTCCAGCTGATAGAAAGACGACAGTAACTCACATAACACTGTTTACAGTCGAGATCTGCAGAAGAACATCTCTGAACATACAACACATCTAACCTTGAGGCAGATGGACTACAGCAGCAGAACAACTCCTGTCAGCTAAGAACAGAAAACTGAGACTACAATTATCATAGATTAACCAAAATTGGACAATAGAAGATTGGAAAAACGTTGTCTGGTGTGATGATACTCCATTTCTGCTGCAACATTCAGATGCTAGAGTCAGAATTTAGCATCAACAACATGAAAGCATGGATCCATCCTGGCTTATATGAACGGTTCAGGCTGGTGGTGGTGGTGTAATGGTGAGGGGGATATTTTCTTGGCACATTTTGGGCCCATTAGTACCAACAGAGTATTACAACACATCACTAGTAAATTGGGCTAATCTGAAGATCACATGAGGTTTGGAGAGCTGTAGCAACTGACTGTGCAGGAGGTTGGAGACCTCTTTGCACTATGAGCTTCAGCTGACCTCTCTCTGTTAGTCTACATGTCCTATCACTTTATTGCTGAGTTGTTGTTCCCAAACTCTTCCATTTTGTTATGATAGCACTGACAGTTGACTGTGGAATATTTAGGAAATTTCACAACAGGATTTGTTGCACAGGTGGCATTCAATGACAGTTCCACACTAGAATCCACTGAGCTCCTGAGAGCGGAACCTTCTTTCACAAATGTTTGTAAAAATAGTCTGCATGTCTGAGTGATGGATTGTGCACACCTGTGGCCGGGCCAACTGATTAGGACACCTGATTCTGATCATTTGGATGGGTTTAGGTAATGTAATGTAAGTAGGGTCCCTTGGTACGCCTTGGTCCCCTCTTAAATGCACCACATGCACACAGTGTGAATGCAGCTTGATGAACACATCTTCAGACAAGCGTCGACGAGCAGCAAACTCACTGCCTGAAAAGACAGGCATCTGATGTGATTTTGACGGGTAAAACACAATCAGTATGAACGTAGCAACATCAATAACTTGTATCATAACATTTCAGCTCCTGCCCTCTGGACATCCATGAACTTTGTTGCTGTAGATCCTGCTCTGAAGAATGTGAAATATTCATTCAACTGAATCTTCCTGCTGCTGTTGGCTTTCGTGACAACTGAGAGAAAATAAAGATTGCAGCCAGGTTTCACTTTGGTCAAACATATTTGGCAGCTCACAAGGGAAAGAAAACATTGGAGCTAACGCTTTTCAACTGTTGGCTTGGATAAAATCAGAAGCAGAGCAAACACTAACATTGTTCTCTTTTTTTAACATTTGTTGAATGGAGTGTTTTGTTTTTGTTGAGGTAATGATCATTCTATATTTATAAGATGAATGTTTAGGCAATATAGGACCAGGCATGACAATGAAGTCCCAGATTCACCAGAAAAACTCAAATATACAGCCATTCTACAATTTGCTCATAGTAGCTTTATTTATATTTAATTTCCATTTATTTATACTTCACATTTCTTTACATTTTTAGACATCAGGCTTCCACAGAGGCACAAATGAGGCCTAGCCAGAACCGTCGGTTTGACAGTCTGAATGTTAGATAAATCTGTATGATTTTATTCTTTGTATTGTCTACAATTAATGCTTGAAATAAACAAAATTAATTAATCAATCAACATTCACAACAGCTGTCTGCACCCACTTTTGGTATGTATTATCTGTTTGTATTTGTTATGAACTAGTGTGCTAAAAAACAATTTATTGCTTTTTACTTTTGGTAAAAGTAAAATCTAGTAAACAGGCAGGTTTGTTGGCAACATCTTGATATCAAAGAGGACAGGTAGACCAAAAGTACCACAGCTGATACCATCCAGGAGGTACAGAAATACCTGGTAGAGGTGATATTGCCAGGTCCCAGAATCCCATGAAACAAAAAGACCATCTAACCAAGCCTTTTCTTTCTGTCTTTAGAGTTTTTTCTACTTAAGCTTTAGCTGTGCTGTGTGAGTGGATGTGTTGACAGCTAAAGAATATGCACCTGTCCTACAACCTGTGACACTGCTTCTTCACGAGCCCTAAGCTGATAAAATCAGGTCCTATTATCTGCCACCTGATCACATCCTGATACTCACTGAAAAGGCATCCTGTCTCATCAAAAGACGACTTTCTGTTGTTGTTGGCAGTGTGGAGCGTGTGGGAGGTTTGTGGACTGGTAAGACGGGAGGGCTCGTACATTCTACAGAGAGTAACTTTCGTTATCAACACTAGATAAGCTGTAGTGATGGACAGATGAAACTTCATGAATTGAATCATCCAATGGATTCACTCCAGCGCAGATTGTTAAAGCTTTATTTGCTCTAGTGGGACATCTCCTGGTCACAAAAGGTATTAGTTGGTGTGAATTTGACATTTTTCAGAAATATAGTGAATAAAACTTTCAGCAAGATGAAGAAGTATGCAAAACATATAGTAGTATATTAGTATACACGCAAACACACAGATTGTTGAGGTCAGAGGAGAATGGTCAGTCTGGTGCCAGCTGATACAAAGACGACAGTAACTCACATAACACTGTTTACAGTCGAGATCTGCAGAAGAACATCTCTGAACAAAACATACAACACATCTAACCTTGAGGCAGATGGACTACAGCAGCAGAACAACTCCTGTCAGCTAAGAACAGAAAACTGAGACTACAATTATCACAGATTAACCAGAATTGGACCATAGAAGATTGGAAAAACGTTGTCTGGTGTGATGATACTCCATTTCTGCTGCAACATTCAGATGCTAGAGTCAGAATTTAGCATCAACAACATGAAAGCATGGATCCATCCTGGCTTATATCAACGGTTCAGGCTGGTGGTGGTGGTGTAATGGTGAGGGGGATATTTTCTTGGCACATTTTGGGCCCATTAGTATCAACAGAGTATTACAACACGTCACTAGTAAGTTGATGTGATGTTCAATAGGTGGCTACCGTGTGTTTTTGATTCATTTTTGCAGGAAAGTCAATGAGACTTTTTTTTTTGTTTGTTTAGCAATTTCAATACTTACCTCCCCTCCTTCTGTTTCGCTTATATTTGGTAACAAAAAATAAAACCTTAAAACTCAATCAATTTTTAGTCTATTGTTATGGTCTCCTTAATTCCTAGATCTTTAATCTTGTGGACAAAGCACCATCTTTAAATCAAAAATTTGACCTCCTGAACACGAACAAAAACTCACGATTTGTTTGACCTTTGATCCTCTTTGAAATGATACTACTATATGAAACCACAAAAATAATTAAAACAAAATTTAACTTGTCATAGGGGCACTCTTTATGGTTGGATGTTTTGCACTAAAACATAGATCTGTCATGCGAATAAAGGTAAAGTCTAGTTGTCACACTCCTGGATGTGTGACATGTGTTTTCTGCATATGATCCATTCCCTGGAGGGAGTGGTGAGCTCAGAACATAACTACACCCAGGAACCATGTGGTGTTCAACCCCCCAGACCCCATAGCTGCTGAGTGTCAAGCAGAGGTGCATCGGGTCCCATTTTTAGTCTCTTTTCTCAAATATCTTTTTAACCTGGAATCGAGGACACATTGACTCTGGTGAAAAAATGTTCTGCTACAAAGAAAGGTAAGACACTGGTTGCCAAAGAAACCCACCTCCCATCTTGCCTGATAGGAGTGTTTTGGATGGACATGGGGGTTATTATCCCCCACAGTACCTTATGTACTGTATTTTCATCTGCACAGTGTTGCACCTTTGTCCTAAAATTGTGCATTTTTTCTTGTGTCTATACTTTGTATGCAGTGTGTTGATACAACTTTTCTTTTCCCACCAATAATCTTACCCTCCTTACCTCAAGCTAAATGGAGCACTTTTTTATCTGAATTGTACTGTACAGTAGATCAATTGCTGTGATAACTACACTGAGTACAATGACGTCACACCTCAGACCGGTCTGCATTTTTCTCCAATCTTTCTGATTTGGAGTTTTTCTAAACTTGCAGTAACCCTGTACTCCACTAGAGGGCCCTATTGCATTGCAGATGAGCCAGAGAGCAGCAGTTCTCCTGACTAGAGTTTGTGTTTGTTAGAGCCGTACCCCCACCTGACCGTGATCATTAAGCAGCTGAAGATGGAGGGTTTCCTGCAGAGCAGGTGGACGCACAAACATCCTGAAAGCCTCAAGAGGCTGATGGCGTGGTTTAAACAGGTAATATGGAGTCAGGAATTGAAAGATTTCTGTGTCAGTGCTTCTAATTCTAAATACACAGGGTAAACTGCAGTGTCGGGAGCACGTCACCAAAGAAATTGAAACCATGCCAGCAGCTTTCATGGGGATGCTGAGAGGAGACAACATAGGGAAAGCCATCGTTGCTGTCTGATGGATTACTGATGAAGATCTTTACTCAATGAATAAAGGATGATCTAAACAATAACTGTACTAAGTATGGTCTTTTCAGTGTTTATTGAGTTAATCTTAATTTTGAACAAATTTACTTTTAGATATATCAGTATTTTTCAATAGAATAGAGCTTTGTTTGTTTTTATTTAGTAGTTTACAAAGGTTGTTCTGCTTTCCATGATATAGGCAAATAAAAATGTTTTCTGACAACCGTGACACAGTTCTATCTGAATGAATACAATCAATCCGATGTTGTTTTATAGCTAAATAGTTAAAATTGTACCCAGATCTTTTGTATTTATGCCAAAATAACGTTTTTGTTTAAGTCCTTCTTTCTGGTCTTGTATGCATTCCATAACTGATTGGAATTTGCATCTGATTTGAATGACTGATTGGATTAATACATCTTTGCTTTGCAGTTAATATTTTATTTAATTAACTAAAGGACACTTTTTAAATCTTATAATAGCTGCTGAGCTTTAAATTAAGTAGGAGTTCTTTAGTGTTTTTTTTATTTAAATACTTGTTGGATTATTTAGTCATGTTTTTAAAATACTTCTCTGACTATGTCATATATTATTTCAAACATGAACAAGCAATAATGTGGAAGTATTGCAAAATTAATATTATTTTAAAGGGTTTCTTGTCCTGACATTTTTTTTCTTTTACTTTTTCCACTCCTCCAATTTTGTTATTGCACGGTCATTTTCTGATTAATGTTTTTCTCTAACTTGATTTGTACACGATAAGCAGATAAAACATACAAAAAATTGTAAAAAGCTAAAAAAAAAAAAGAAGTTGTTTTTGTAAATGCAATGACGTAATGAGACCAGCGCAGGGGTGCTACAAAGGAGGGACTTATTTTTAAGAGGAAAAGTACTAATTAGCAAAGGTGAAGGGATAACCAGTTTAATGTATGCTGCCATTTGCTTACATCTGAATAACATTTGTAAAGTTTATTGGCTTTATTATTGACCATATCTTTAATAATTTCTCTTTACGTTTAGAAAATGTAATACTTTTTTTACTCTAAAAAACATAGCAATATCTTTTTTATAATCATTTTGTTTATTCTTCTAACAAAATTCCACATTCATATGTATAAATTCAATTAAAAACACCATATTTATCTATATTTTCTTGGAGATTTATGTAAAATCAATATCACACTCTTCTTACAGAAAGACTCTTAAAACTATTGATGTTTGTGGCTCTTTGCTTATTTTTGTATGATTAATCTTTATGTTGTTTGTTATTTTGTCCATTGTATACTTGCCCTTTTCAATAAAGTTATTTAAAAAACAGCTCTACAAGGAAATACGGCGGCAGCAGAAATCATGCATTGACCGATGATTACGGTAGTACAGAAATTTGCCAAGTCATTGTGATTCGACAGTCTGCTCAAGCGGTGAATAAAGTAAAAAAAAAGTAATAATATATATATTTACTTTATTTTTTGCAAAAAATTTATATTGTAATTAAAACAAAGTACGCTATTTCGGTAGTAGGTTCGTTTCGCAAAGTGTTTTAATTATTTTAGAAAAAAACTATGAAACAACAAATAAGCCTTAAGGGATTTAATTTATAATTTTATGTTATTTGTATTGGTGTGTGTGTGGGGGTGGGTGGGTGTGTGTGTGTGTGTGTGTGTGTGTGTGTTTGTGTTCGTACCTCAAAATCACTGACTAGCTTTTCTCCATGAAGAACTACAATATTTGTAGAACTTGGGGAAGTAAATGACTCTGCTAGTAGTAATTTTCAAAATAAAATACATTTTCAGGGAATTTGACGTTTTTCCACTAATATAAAATATTTGCGAATACAATGCGAATTCAGATGTATGCTGTGCACAATCATGGCCACAATCAAGTAAAAATAGCAGTTTTTCTTTAAATAAATGATTTGCTAAAAGGGCTTTTATTTTGTTATTTCCGCCATTAGTTCTCGCGCTGCGATGTGTTAGCTTGATACGCTGTCATAAATAGAGCAGCTCATCATCGTCTTGACAGAAAGTGTGGTCTTTGCAAAGCCCCTGTGTCTTACATTCTGTGGGAGTTTGCGTCTACAAAGCTACAAGAATGATCCGTGAAGTGGACCAGCTCGTAAGTAGCTCTAAAAAATTCAATATAACGTGTGTTTTAGATTTTGTTGTACTACTTTATTTAATGGTTGACGTTTTTAAGCGGGATGGCCGCGCGGTTGTTCTCAGCAAGCTCCTCTCATTAACTAATTTTATTAAAAAATAATTTATTCTGTCTCTTTTTTTGTTTATATTTGTTGGCGGAATGACTCCCACTGAAAAACGCTGCATTGTTAACGTTTTTATCAATGGTTTGATCCCATCCTTATTTTGTTAACTACCCATCATGCTCGCGGGCGGACTTTGCTGTCTTGTGGCCGCGCAAACACGTTGCCTGGGTTACACTTTTTAAGGAAACGCTCCTGTTTTACTCCTGACTGGATAAAACATCTTTAAGTGGTACACAACAAAGGTTGCTATTGGCTTACGGGAACAGGAAGCTACAATAAAGTACATTTTTTAATAGTAAAATTCATATTTGCGACACTTGGACCAGTTTGCGGCAGGCCTCGTGGCGCCTCTGCCTGTTTGTACGTGCATGGAAACTGCTGGTCATCCAGACTTTTTGATTTAACTAGAATTATCTCAGGCTGTCCTGCTAATCATTAGCCAAACGTAAGATAACATCATTGTTATTATGTGGGGAAATATGTGGAGAAAATAATTCATATAAATTAGTTTTGTTCTAGTTTTCTTATTCGAAATAAAAATATGTAACTATGCGTCTTTGTAGGATGAATTCAAGAAAATCCTGGCAGAGTCGGGTGACAAGCTGGTGGTTGTGGACTTCACAGCAACATGGTGCGGCCCCTGCAAACAGATTGCCCCGCTGTACAAGGTAGGTTGAGTTTAAAGACCCACTCTGATGAAAACTGTATTCTTTTTTTTAACAAGTTGTGGCATTTTTTACCCATGATGGACGTGTGTAAAGTAATTTAAGCATAAATTTGTATTTTTTGAATATTTTTTTTATTTAAATCACTGTGAATCAGGATCAGGTGAAAATTATACTTGTTTAAAAATGGCATATTTGTGGCCAAACCTGTAGCTCTGCACGAGCAGTGTTAGGTTGGGAATGTTGGGGGCTGTAAGCTATAAAGAAAGCATATGAATAAATGGGTGATCACCCATCATAAAGGAAAATGTCAGAATAACTCAGACAACTGAGTTTATATGTAGATACCTTGTTACCATAGCAACCCTTTGAGGTTCACCCCTCCTTTAAGGAGAGGAAATGCTTGTTTGCAGGAAATGGAACAATACAGACATACCACAGCCATTTTTTCAGTAAAAACTCTCTGATTATTCTATTGAGATGAGTCGAATGTATATTTAACAATTTATTGTTTTGCAGGCAATGTCAGAAAAACCAGAGAACAATAACGTGATTTTCCTGAAGGTGGATGTGGACGAGGCTGATGTGAGTGTGCATGTTTTCCTCTTTGGCTAGTACAAACCAGCATTATTTTTAATGGGAGACGCTTGCTTTCCTTTTCTGTTTAAGGAAAGCTTTAGGTTTCCATTTTTTTTAATCAGTCTTCAATTTGGTTTGATGCTTATAGGAGTGACGGGGAAGTGTGTGATTAGTTTTTATTCATGCAAAACTGTCATTTCTTTTCTCTTTCAGGACATTAGCAGGGAATGTGAAATAAAATGCATGCCCACATTCCACTTCTACAAGGGGGGCAAGAAGGTATGTGTAACAGCAGAAATCTCTTCCTGTCAAACATGTAACCAGAACTCTAGTGCTCTGCTTGTTATTCCGGTTTACAAAAGCTTCTTGTAAATTGGATCCATGAAACTCGTCCAGTTCTGCAGTTTAATTCTGTAATTGAACTTGGGTAAAAGCAGATAGTGAGGGGGAAAAAAAGAGCTGTCCCTTGAAGGAATAATTTCTTCTTTCCCAAAATGACCCTACATTGGCCTATTTTTCTTACAGAAATTTGATACTCTGACAGAAATGAGCTCCATTGTTCAGTACTCTGTTCAACGCTAAGAGTCAATTTCTCACTAGCTGTCTTTTTATTAACAATTAAATTATGCAAATTGGATTTGTGATGATTTGGAAAAAAACAACTCATTTATCTAAAAAGTTTTTTTGTGACTGAAGGTGGCGTTTTTTTTTTTTTGGCACATATTTCACAAAACTGCATTGGAAACACTTCTCAAATTAAATGCACTTCATGGTTGGAATAGCGAGCGTCACAAGCTTATTCAAAGCTTTGAGGAATTGTTAGATACATCTTTTCTTTAAAACAACCAACCAAGATTCCCCAAAATGGTGTCATCTCCACGGCCTGAATGAGACGCCGACGTCTCCTTTGATAGATAAGCGCTTAAGGTTGACTAAAATATTGAAGCTAGTCTGGGAGCTCTGAAGTCCATCCGGTGGTATCAAGCTGCTAGTTTTTGTTTGCTAATATTAAACCTCATATTTTAATTTTTTTTATTTTTTTCTTCAGGTGGATGATTTCTCCGGTGCCAACGTTGCAACCCTGGAGGAGAAGCTGATTGCACTGAGATAGAAGTCCGAATAAAGAGAGCAGAAAAAACACATAACATATAAACAGTTGAAGTTCACCTCATGACACACCCAAAGGAGGAATTACAGTAATACTTCATGTTGAACTGCTATTACGTTTCAACTTGTCATTAATCCCCAGATGATCAGTTTAAGTTCTGCCTTTACTTTAGTCCAGGTGTGTTCTTTTTTCTACACTAACGATGTATGTTGTGTGACATGTATAACCTCTGTATGGATCTAATAAATGAATCAAACACAGATACAAACGTGTTTTTAACCAAAGCGCCTCTAATAGCATTTAATGCTTTAATAGAAATGTGAGAATAGTTTACACACAAACACTGGAACGGTCACATCAATAGTTTTTTACACATCATACAAGTATATATAGCAGCACATGTTTAATACTGTTGAGTCTTTATATGAAAAAATACAGCTTTAAATTTACAAACTGGGTCTGGCTTTGATGAGAAATGACATGGTTGGAAGAGTCTGGATACTGTACAGGAGATCCCTTCATCAGATGATTCACATGGAGGTGACTGGAACCTTAGAAATGATAGTACACGGATTTCCTCTTCCTGCAGGAAAAAAGAAATCAAACATTACATCTGTTGACTAGCAGAATTTGAAAAAGTAAGATATAAAAAGCAATTCACTGTGGAATAAATACATATATTTAACTTTTGTTGGAACAAAATTCTGTCCAGGATGTTACAAGAGAAATAACATAGAACTATTATCTATTCGGTAATAGACGGTAACCTTTGTGCTATCCGAGGCATGTTTACATTAAAAGTGGGGTCTTCTGGATCTTTCACTGGTGACTCACCAATCTGATGGTGGGGTCATCTGGACCCCATAAAATAGCACAAGGAAAGCATTTTTTAATACTTTCGTAAAACATTCAAAATTGCAATTTTTATACATATTTTAGATCTCTCTATTTTCTTCTCAGCTAAAGCTAATATCCATCCTACATCCTTATAAACATTCATGTTTATGACTGTTTTTATGGTCTTATCTGATAAGGTTTCACAATATGTGCCCTTGGAGAACCAAAACTTATGGTAAGGTTATATTGAGTTTCCAGGTGAGTCTTGAGCACCTGGAGCAGTCATGTCCACTCCAGCCTGGACTGCAGCTGCACCTGTTGGGCCGGACACATCTGCCTCCATTCAGACACGGGGATGAACACACAGCTGTGAATACAAAAATAAATAAATAAAAAACACCAGTACTGGTGAACTCATTTATCAGAACACAACAATTACATTTAATGGTAAGAAAAAATCTGGAAGTATATGTGCTAACACGGCACGATGAAGCTATAGAAAAGTATAATCGTGCTCCAAATTCTGGAGTGATGAACATTAAAAATAGAAATGCTTGCCACCTGTTGCAGAAACTCACCTGTTTGACAGCGCGTGCCCGTCCATCCCGCAGGACACTCGCACTTGTACGGGGCCACACAGCGGCCTCCGTTCAGGCAAGGCAGGATGCAGATAGCTGTCAGAGAACAGACGGGAGACGTTCATCCGCATTTTCTCTTCACTTCTAGCTAATTCAGCTTCAGCATTGTTGTCAAAACCACATTCAGGAAGAAGACTCTGCTAACTTTGAGCTATCATTTCAAAATGAACTGAACTTTTTTCTTGGCCACAATTTTGGTGAATGAGGAAATATTTGTGGTTAATGCAGAATTCTCTCTTTAGCCCCTCTAATTGTATTTAGTGTCAGAATGCCCCAGACCAGAGGAAGGGCTTGGAGACCTAGGTTAAAATATGTTAAAACATCCCCCTCTCAGCTTTTGACACACCTATGTAAATAAGTGTGGATAATGGATATTTACTGTCCCAATTGGTAACCAGTTTTTATAATTACCCCTTAAATACTTGGGACCAACAACAAAGTTTAGCCGTGAATGGACTTAAAATGCAGCAACATGCATCTTGACCGCTCATTAACCAGCTCAGTGGCCTTGTGGGAAAGTGTTGTGAGTTCAAATCCATGCTGAGTCATACCAAAGACTCCTATAAAATGAGACGCATTGCTTCCCTGCTTGACAGTCAGTTTTAAGGGGTTCAATTGGGGGGGCTGAACCACCAAATGGTTCCAGAACACAGCTGTGTCTGCAGCTCACCCCTCCCCCAGGGGTTGGGTCAAATGCGGGGAGCAAATTTCACACACACTAATGGAACTCGAACTTAAACGTATTATGTATAACATCAGTTTTTGGACATCGATAAGACTTGCAACAAAAAGGTCTTAAGAGACACACAATGAATCAGGATTTCCCAGTTTTTACCCCGAAGAGACCCAATTTAAATAATAGTTTTTACAAAATACATTCAAATCCCCCCATAACATACATTTAGAAACATAAATGGAAATAGAAAATCTTTAAAAAATGAGTTCATATTCAAATGAAACAATGAAAGCATCTTTTTGTGTTTAAATCTGTCACAGGACAAACATTTCTAGTCTGATTTTGAGTATTACTAAAAAGAAAAACAAAAACAATCGTCCATGTGTAGAAGATACATTTTTCCCAGGCGGCAGCAATTTTTGTTCATTTGCGCTGTCAGCTCGTCTTTGAGAAACACTTACGCTCCTCACAGAGCCGACCCATCCAGCCCTCTTGGCAGGTGCAAGCGTTGGGTCGCTGGCAGACTCCTCCATTCTGACACGGCATCCAGCAAACAGCTGAGGGAGGGGGAACAAAACGGCAAGGAGGGGGTTATACTCTACAGACTCTCCGTGCAGTACTTATAGAAAGAGGTAAAGAGGCTGCATCTGGAGTCAAACCAAAGCACAGCAAACATGCAGCATCATGTTACATCAGTTAATAGCAGACTTCTTTTTTTTAATGGCGTCACCAATTTATCAAAGAAAAACCAAACGTACACAAATATTTTATAAAGACTAGTTATGAATCTACTTTGTTCTGATAATAAATACTTGGATGGTTTATAAAAAAATAATGTAAATACAGTTTTTTCACATTAAAAGTCATACAAACGCAATGCATTGTGGTCTATATTCGCCATAGACAGCATCAATGAAGACTGGTTTTTCACGATCGGCAAGTCACAACCTTCCTGCTGATGCGTCCTCTTGTAGATAAATAGATCCGTGTACATCTTTGTTTTCCTCGTCTGAGCCGGCATCTTGCTCATAACTGTACGTCTGGATAACTCCACTGCGCTCGCCATTTTTCTGTTTTGTCGATAATGTTAGGTTGAGGTGTAACCCTGGGCTCACACGGCAACCGTTACGGCTCTGGTGCAGCACCTTTGAATTCCAAAGTTTCATACTTCATGTATTGTGTGAGAAGAAAAATAGAACAAAATTGGTTTTATATTGAAAATGGTGCCAGATGCACTTTACATTCGCTCACATGATATCTAGTTTAGATATTTAAAAGCCCAACTTCCCAAAAAGTGCTCCGACTTGGCTCTGAGGTGCAGTAAAAATTTGAACCCAACTAAACGCATTTGGAGCGCCAGAGAGGCCAAATCGCCAAGGTCGGTCATGATCGTATGCAGTAAAGGTTCCTCTCGTACGTTTCAAGTTACGTAAAGCCTCCTGCGATCGCATCAGTCACAATGGTTGTCATGTGAGCCCTGGGTAAGGGGACGCAAGTTAACGGGAGAGTGCAAAAAAGATGGATGATGGGAAATGTGTTGGGGTTACTCCATACCAACAGTCCTGCCCACAACTCAGAGGTGAGTTTTTAAATGAATCCCTGCCACTCTGCAGGAACTATGCCCAAGAAAATGACAAGTTTTTTGATTCGGGGCTAAGTGCTACATAAAAATGTACATGATATATATATATATATATATATATATATATATATATATATATATATATATATATGAAAGAAAGCATCTACATATAAAGTAGAAATAAAAACTCATGTTTTATTAAATTATTAGGAAGGTCAAAACTACAAAAAGTCCAAAGATGAAGGCCTTATATTACAAAACTGTCAAAAATAGAAAACTTTGGTAAGAATTTGATCATAATTATCTGAGATTTGTTTTCTGCATGTCATCTTAACATGTAAAGTGGATATTAAAACACGTTAAGTAGGTGAAAACCCATTGTTTGTAGGACAAAAGCGGTACAGATCAGAAACAGCAGTAGAGAGTTAAAAAGCTGCATGCCCTTGTTGACGCAGAGACGGTCAGAGAAAGCAGGAAGAGTCCGCGGACAGGCAGGAGTCTCTTCTCTGTTCTGTCTACCTCTGCAGGTGGGGGGCGGCGTCCAGGTGCCGTTTTCCTGACACCTGCTCCTTCCAACACCCTCCATGGTGTAGCCGGCATAGCACGAATACACCGCCACATCCCCGAACTGGAACACAGCCCCTCGCACAACCCCATTGGCCACATGGAGAGGGGGGCCACAGGGCACCCCTATGCAACAGCCCAGATGGAACGACCCAAAAGTTACTCACCGAGTCATGTTTGATCCTTTTTTTGTAATTGATTTAAAGAGCCAGGAATTAAATACATGCAATTTAAGTTAAGTATTTATGATTTTCTAAATGATTTTTCATTAATTTAAACAATCCAATTTAAAAACAGTTAAACAGCGATGAGAAATAACTCATTCTTTTTAATAAAAGGGTGTCTTTTTTCTCTAGAAAACTGTGATTTTTCATTCCGTATCAGTGATGATATGAAGCTGTAAAGTACTTATTAACATGCACGTCATGCAAATCGCGGCGTTTTATGTTTAACGCTGCTGCACCTGAAACAGATAAAAGTGTATCAGACAAAGGTTGCCATAGAGGCTGCAGAGATGCCCAGCATTAGCGCAGCATGCAGGCGGCACACACACTGTGTTTGATGTCCGTTTGTCGGGATTAAAGACTCACACAGCTGAGAGAGGAGGAAAACGGTGATCGAGCAAACAGGCAGATAAAGAGACGAACTGTGCAAGAGTGTGAGGCAAAGTGTGAGAGGAAAGGGTTTACACATGTCACAACATTTGAGACACGACTGCTAGAAAGGAGAAGAGTTTACTAAGAAGGTTACAACAGAATTCACAAAAACAGTTGCCAACAGGAACTTAGTTCCTAAAAGGAATTAGAGATTTTTTTCATACCATTTAGGGCTGGATATCACTAAATCTACTAAATAGGACCCTTATTTATCCATTTAATTTTATAATTTCCATTTTAAACCAGTTTTGTTTGAATATAAATATATTTTACAATAGCAAACAAAAGTGTCAATTTCATTGTTAAAATGATCAATTCTCACATTAATAACTAATTGAAAGTCTTTTTTTGCCTGAAAAAGTACAAGAAGGATATATTTAATAAATCCATATTCCATTCACTAAGTAAGAATCAATTATATTTCAAAGAATATCTTTTGTAAACCCAACATCAGAACAAACATATTTGGACTCACTTTCACACACTGAACCCACAGAAGTCCAGGTCTGGTCTGGCCTGCAGGTGATGGAGCCGCTGCCTCTCACTTTCTGACCTTTGGGGCAGGAAACGGGAAGAGACTGCCCCACGTAAAACTCCTGAGGTGATCCCACGCTCCTGCTGGCATTTCCCCTCCAACCCGGAGGAGGCGGACACGACTTTGCTGTGAGAGAGAGAAAAAAGAAAAGCCCCGGATAACAGGAAATGATTTATTCTTTACTATTAAAACATCCGTATAAAAATTACAATAATCCAATAAAAACTGTACAAAACTACTTAAAACATTTTGATCAGTGCATTAATTCATGTATGAGGCTCAAAATATTAATTCATTTACAGCCTTTTTATACAAACAGTTGTAACTTTTTATTTGTTTTTGTAATCAAACACAGAATAGCATTTTTAACAGTGAAAAACTTTAAAAAGTTTGGAATAATGTGTTGATGTATTCAATATAAAAATTGTGTCTTTAGGTCGGAAAAGCTGCATTTACTACTAAATTGAATAGAAAACTGTCCAGTAGAACAAGTTCCATCTCCTTCCTGTATCGTAAGTTTTTCACAAAATACTCATTATGAGGATGTCAGATGGACGTGTTTTCATGCTTGTAGTGGATAAGTGATGGATTTTATTGGAAAATGAGGGCCAAAAATGTCTCACGCTGGCATGTAGGAAAAGCAGAACTCCACGTGTTGCCTCCTAAACACACCACCAAATGGTCTCCCACCAGAGAGAAACCTTTATCGCACTGGAACTCCAGAGCTCGCCCGCTGTTCAGGTTGTGATCCTGCACTCGCCCATTCAGCAGCTGTACGGGGCCGTCACAGCTTCTGGCCACTAAAGACAACAGATAGATTTGAATGAAAAAGGACAAGAGGTGCAAACATGAGGACTCTTTCAGTCTCGCCTGTGTACCTTCACATGTCGGTGCTGGTAGGCTCCAGGTGCCATCAGCCTGACAGGTGAGTGTTTTTGGCCCCATGAGCTGCATCCCAGCGTCACACAGGTAGCTAACATTACGCAGGTGACTCTCTTCTGTTATCTTGAATTGTGCATGCCTGACAATTGGAGGAGGTCCGCAGGCGTGTTCTGCTGAGGCTTTAGACAAGCATAAAGGTATCAAAAATAAAAAAATAAAAACTGCATTGAAAAAGTCACAAGAACTGTCAACATACACAAAAATCATAGAAACATTGAAGACGCACTTCAACAAAACCCTTTTTTGAGGCATTTTTTCCTATATATAGAATAATTTAAGACTCAAACTGAGTATTCCTTCATTGTTGAATCAGAAGCAGATAAATATCTGCTGTTCGATAAAGCTCAGGTTTGTGACGCCATGACAAAGTCTCCCTCTTTTCTTACAATTCTGATACATCCGCCTTCCAGACAAATAGATCCATTAACCTTTTAATTTTCCTCATCTGAGTTGCCATCTGGCTCAAAGTTTCATGGCAGCATAGCTCTGATGTTGATTGTCTTTTTTTGCCACGCTAATGTTAGTTTGGGCTAGCTTTAAGCTAGTGGGAGAGTATAAACCTGAGATATCAACGTAGGGTAACAACCCAGAGGCGAATTTCTGATGAACTTGCAGAAAATTTGTCTTAAAGAATTGCATATTCATAATTAAAAGACCATGGGGAATGATTTTATAGTTGGGAATGAAAAACTATAACTCTTAGTAATTTCTTAAAGGGCCCATACCATACTTTTCTTAATTCTTTCAGAGTAAACTATATCCATATATATGATTGTATAATACCTTTGGGACACTAAAGAGAAAATTATAAGTGAAATACGAGTAATTTTCACAAGTATTTTTCTTACCCGCGAGAAAGACACCTCAATTTCTGAGGCTTCGCCTCAATTTCTGAGGCTCCGCCTTTTGCTGCTTGTGGGTCCCGCCCATTTCATGAAGCCATTCTATAGCCGGCCTCGGCAGCGTGTCTTCGTTTCACCCACGGAAACAAACAAATCATGGGAGGAACCTTTGCAAAGATGGATGTGCATACCATATATCTGCCTTTTGCAGGCCCAGTAGGGCGAAGCTATCGGCTGAGCACCGCTGGCTGAGTGGTGAGGCTATCAGCTGAGCCCTGCTATCTGAGCTGTGAAAGCTGCAAAGTTAGCAACTAGTCAACGCTAGCTGAGCAACAAAGTTAGCAGCAAAGTTAGCATTTGGGGCTGGTGCTCAGGGTGCAGGTTTTTAGAGGAATGCTCAGAAATGTGAAAACAGATCAAAATAACACACTGGAGTTTTTTATAGTCTCCTTCAACCCCACCTTTTGCATGGTATAGGCCCTTTAGAAATGTTTACTAAACTAACAAAGGAAAAGTCACTTTTTCAGAAAAGGTAGAATATAAATAAAGATTGTATTTTGGGTTATTTTTTGTCACAAATGGTGACATTAAGCTATAGAGAGGCTGAGGGTTGGTGAAATGGCAGTGAATAAAAAAAGAAAATGAAAGTTCAGATTCATGACAACACAAAAATGAAGCTTTGCCTTAGAGCCACACCCATCTACCACATTTAAAACAAACACAATCCTGACTTGAACCTAAAGCTGTGTGTTAAAAGTTACTTATAAAGAATGGAAGTCTGAACTTTATTGATTTAAAGTCACAGACTACATCATTCCTGATCATTTTCACATCTTCCGTGAGTGCTTTTTAACACTTAGACATTTCTTTATACATAAAACTTACCAACACACACAGGCTGAGTGCCGCTCCATGTTCTGTCTGCTTGACAGGTCTGGAAAGCGTCTCCCTGAAAAGAATTGGAGACCAAGGTACAGGGAGAACATCTGATGAGCTAAGCATTGCAACAGAACCACATACTTTATTGATCTGCACTGCAGCATGAAACAGGAAACGACAAAAGTGCACGATATTGATTGAGCTATGGTGCTCTTTTTTTTTAATTGTTTTTCTTCCAGCAAAGCATTACAAGTGTTGCTAATGTCCACTGTCCACACCTTGAACTTTCAGTGTTCTCAAAGCCCTGAAAGCCTTCATTGTAGGGAATACTACAACAGTGTGGAATGTGGATATCAGCATATCGGGAACAGAGTGACTCAGCTCTTCCCGTCAGCTCAGTTGCTCGTTATTCTATTGAAGCGGAGGTGGAGTCACATGACTTATTGTAATCTGATCGCGACTATTTGCCCAGTGGGTCAGTCATTTGTTAGAAGTCAGCAGATCTTTACACATAAACATTTAAAAACACAAATCAGCACAAAATTTGAACATGACAAATGCTGCTTTTCTAAAAAGGCTTTTATTTCTTTATGAATAATTAATTTGTACTCTTTTTAGCTAACTTTTTTCTCTGTGCTAAAACATCAAACCCAGAGCAGCACCTTCATGTCAAACCCAGGTAAGCAGGAGTACAGAACCAGGTCTCCGTAGTTGTAGCTGTCGCCCTCGATGACACCGTGAAGAAGAGGAGTAGGTTTCTCACACACCACCACCTCACAGGAAACTGTTGAGATGCTCGGAGCCCAGCCTCCGCCCACCTTTTAATTAAATGTGGAAAATGTATTTTGATGTTTTTTTTATTTGTTTGTAGAGACATCTTTAGGTTTGCAGGTACCAATGACAGAACTGAAGTATTATTTGTTCCCTACCTGACACTCTGCCAGAGCTGAGCCCTGCAAGTAAAATCCAGGAGGGCAAGAGAGAGTGATTGTCTCCCCAACTGGAGTGAGCTTCCTCCCACTGACTACCAGATGGGGAACAGAGACGTTGCCGGGCAGCAAACATGGGGCAGGGAGGCAGATGATGTTGCGCTTGGACCAGGTGCCGTCACTCTGGCAGGAGAGAGAAGCTGCCTGTGTGGCTAGTTCGTAACCATCATCACACCTGGAAAACAGGGCAGATAGGCACTTTATAGCATCCTCAGGTTCACCTAGCAAAAATTCAAGCTGAGTCAAAAAAGTACACATTTTTCATGTATTGAGGTGTTTCTTACAGGAAAAGTCTGTTTAATTTGGTCCGGATCAAGTTCTGAATGTTGCCTTGATCTGTATTCAGATTGCTGTCTACTGGAGATTTCTCTTTTGAACCAAGGCGTGTAAACAAAACCATTATACCATTATAACCATTATAACCATTAGGAATTACAAGGGCAGGGCAAGGCAACAAAAGAAAGAATAATGGAAGTCTTATGGTTTGCAATCCTTGTTGTGATAGTTCACGTATATAAAACTGTATATTTCTCTGACCAATTTTGAAATTCTGTACCAACTTTTTCTTGCTACTTTGGTACAGTGGAAGCATGCTGCAAGGTGGTTACAGAGGAGAAGCAATGTGAAACATGTTAAAAGTTGTTTTAATCAGCCTGTACTATTATTATGAATCAAGACAGAAAACCTGCTTTGGATTATCGGGAGAAAAGAATTATGGCTCACTTAAGTGAACCAAATGTCTCCAGTTTGAATACACCCTAAATAAAAAAGGAAATACCATATTTTTTAGAGTATAGCCATTTTTTGCATAGTTTGGTGCGAGATACTCAGGTGCAACTTGATTTTGTAAAAGTAAATAGCAACGACCACTAGAGGGCACTGTAGTGCCTCGATGTTTGCTACTAACAGCAGCGCAGCAGAAGAAGAAGTGCTGCTCAGTCTTGTGTTAGCCTTGACAGAGTTGTTTCAAAGTGACATAGAGGATGAAGAATTCATTGGATTTAGTGATTTGAAGATAGAGCTTAGGTGAGTTTTTGCTCTAACTATGCTTATCTGAAAAAAATGTTCACATGTTGCACTAATATACTAGATTCCTCCTATGTTTCATGAAGCTAAGGAAGCATCAATGTGTTTAGTGAAGCGTATAGTATTTTTATCTACTCCATTAGTATGATTTTTTTCAAAATGAAATGTCTTTTCTTTGTCACGTATTTTGTCAAATAAAAATCTCCCAAAAGTGAAACTTATACCCCAGTGCATTTTTATATGATTTTTCCTCTTTATTATTGAATTGGCTGCTGTGACTTATAGTCTGAAAAATATGGTACTTTGATGGATTGTTTTGACATAGAAACATAAAATGTACCTGTAAGTGATCTTGTTTGGAAAGGTGAAAGTGTCTCCCATCACTTGAGCATGAACGACTGCTGGAGGGTTTCCACAGTTTACAGGCTCACAGTGGATTCTGGGCTCCCCCCAGCGGCCATCCCTTCCACACGAGACAAATAGGGGTCCTTTTCGCAGGTAGCCAGGCCGGCACTTATATATGGCAGTGTCTAACAAGGTGACAGTGTCGCCTTGCAAAACAGCATTAGGAACCACAGGTGGTGGGGAGCTGCACCTCCCACGACTGCACATAGGCACCCCAGGGCTCCAAACTCCTCCTTTCTCACATGTTGCTTGAGAGGGTCCCAGCAGTTTGTATCCCTTGTCACACTGGAACTGTAGACGATCCCCACAAGCATGGCCACTGCTGAGAACTTTACCAAATTTGACTTCAGGTAGAGCACAGACACAGGGCTGGCACTCGGGCACTGAACCCAGCCAAAAGCCCTCAGAGGAACACCGCAAAACGGGGTCCCCAACTATCTCATACCCATCGAAGCAGACGTACTCCACTACATCATTATAGTTGAAGCTGGAGCCGTTCAGGAAGCCATGACTAATATCCTCAGGGGGGTCGCAGCTAATTATGTCACATCGTGGCACTGGTTTGTCCCAAAGTCCATCTGATTTACAAACAAGTGTCGGATCGCCACTGAGCTTATATCCTTGATCACATTCATACTTCACCTTGCTGTTGTAGCCAAACTCTGACCCCATCACATGCCCATGAGGGATTGGGGAAGGTTTTCCACAGCGAGCTGGTACACAGGTAGGAGACTCGTGGCTCCAGGTACCATCAGCTTGGCAAACGCTAACAGACAAACCTTTTAAAACAAAACCAGGTGGACAGCTCAGTTCAATCCTACTGCTGTATGTGTATTCTTTGCCTCCAATTGTAACATCACTGGGGACAATTGGAGGACCACAGAAGACAGGCTCACAATGTGGTTTCTGTCCGTTCCACTTTCCATCGGCCTGACATGCTATAGTGTCACTGCCTCTGAGGACAAACCCTGGGTTACACTCAAAGTGCATGACCTCAAGATACACAAAATCAACCCCATGAGCTGAGCCATTATCGATAGGCCCTGGATTACCACAGGAAACGGGGCGACATGTTGGGGCATCGCTTGTCCAAAGATGGCCTGATATGCACTGCCTCACAGACTCCCCCTCCAGCTCATATCCTTTCTCACAAGAGTATGTGACGATGCTGCCAAGAGAGGCATCCGTCACATTCACCCAGCCATGCTCTGGATTGGGTGGGGTTTCACACTCAGCTGGGATACATGATGGCGCCGTCCCGTTCCAACCCCCATTCTCCTGACACACCAGTCTGGTGTGAAAGGTGATATCATAGCCCTTATGACAACGGTATTCAATCAGTGTCCCATGAAGGAAGTTCAAATCTAGCGGAGCAGCTGTTACGGGGTCAATGGAGTCTGTTACTCTGACATAGTCCCCAAAATCAATGTGAGGAGGCAGACCACAATCTGACGGCACACAGACTGGAACCGAACTGGACCAACCAACCTCCTCACAGGTTAAATGGTCCTGACCTACAAGCTGGAAGCCAGGAAAGCAGCTGTAGAAAATAGTTACACCAAAACTGTGATCCTGGCCTTCAACAAAACCGTTTTCAATTGCTTTAGGTGGGGTGCAAGAGATTTGAACACAAGCAGGTGGTTCTAAGTCCCAATATCCGTTGGCCAGGCACTTCACAGTTTCAGGGCCTTGGAGGCGAAAGCCACGGTGACAAGAGTAGGTGGCACTATGACCAAACTGAAGTTTTCTATAAGTCACTTTCCCATTGGCTATCTGGCTCGGAATGGGGCATTCAATTGGACGGCAAGATGGCACCCCTCCAATCCAGATACCTCTTTCTCCACAGAGGACTGTGGCATTTCCCACTAAATTATACCCACTCTTGCAGGTATACAGTGCTTTGCTGAGGTACATCAGACCCTGGACATCAACAATTCCATTGGAAATCTCCACAGGCTGAGGACATTCAACTGGGGAGCATTCTGGGTAAGGAGTACTCCACTGTCCATTCTCCAGACAGGAAACAAAGTCTTCTTTTTTTAAACTGAAGCCATCCATGCATGTGTATGCCACCACAGAGCTGAAAGGGAACTGGGCAGACAAAGAAGAAGGGGCACCAAATGATATTTCGGGTGGCGGTCCACAAAACACTTGCTTACAAACTGGAAAAGTATCATTCCACTCCTGAGATTGGGTACAGCGGATGATCTGAGCCCCCTCCAGCACATAGCCAACCTCACAAGATAACTCCACTATTCCAGATTCATAATCAAGTCTCTTCAGAACCAGGTGGTTCTCCTCAAGCGAAGGCTCTGGACACTTGACAGGAGAGCAGCGTGGGGGCCTCATTTTATCCCATGTTCCGTTCTTGTCGCAGGTCCAGATGGCATCTCCTGTTAGCTCATAGCCTTCATGGCAGACGTACTGTACTTTGTGACCCACTTGAAAATCAGAGCCCTTGTAAAGTCCATGGGGGATGATGGGAGGAGGGTTGCAGGTCAGGAGAACGCAGGTTGGGGTTTCCTGACTGGACCATTTTCGGTTGGCTTGACAAATCCGTTCTGGTCGACCTTCCAGCCTGTAGCCTTCTCTGCAGGCGTAAGTCACCTTGCTTTTGAAAGTGAGTCCACTTCTGGTCTAGAAAAGGATAAAAAATAGGTGTTATAAATCTGTTTTCATAGAAATAGTATTGTGTATATTTTCTTTTAACTGCTGACCTTGATGTATCCGTTCCGGAGCAACGGAGGACTAGAGCAGGTCACCGGCATACAGGTTGGCAGAGCTCCTCCCCACTCTCCATTAGCTTGGCAGGTCCTCCGCTTCTCCCCTCGGATCATGAAGCCAGGGTCACAGCTGTACGCCACCACAGCCCCAAAACTGTAGTTGGTCTCTGCCACGTAGCCGTGCTCAATGCTCTCAGGCTTGGAGCACCTCACTGGAACACAACTAATATCAAACGGTGACGGCTCCCACGTTCCTCCCATCAGGCATTTGAGCGAGGCTGTAGTGTTGGGCATGAACCCCTCCTCACATTTGTAGGTGACTTCAGTGTTTGTAGGATATTTAGGTTTATTGACAGCATCCAAAATTGCATGAGGCAGATCGGGTGGCCGGGGGCAGAAATTTGCAATGCAACGAGGGACCTCCGAACCATCAGGAGGAGCCCACACGCCCTGAGCATTACACACCATCTTGGAGTTGTTGCTGGCAGTGTAGCCGTCAATGCAGTAATAGTTGGCAGTATCTCCAAATAACTGGTGGCTCTCATAGGGCTCGGCGTGGTCGATGGCAGGAGGTGGGCCACAGGAGCGAGGGACACACTGAGCATAACTTTCACTCCATTGGCCAGTTGAAAGACATTCTCTGCTCTCTGGACCAATCAGAGTGTAGCTGGATGTGACGAGAACCAAAGACAGACACAAAACACATTTAGAGAATGTAGAATTGTACAAATGGCTGTCAGGGTCAATACATTTTTTTCCTGTCAAAGGTAGGCAGATAAAAACTAAGTTAATCATTTAACGCCAAAGATTTATTTATGAAACCCCAGACTTTATTTATCCAGACAGACAGGATATGACACCTTAGTAACACACATTCTTTGACATACCGTAACTCCTCAACCGTTCATGTGATCAGTGAGAATCAGCTGATTTTGAAGCGGAAAAAATATTACCTTTGCACTGCTACACATTACTAACATATTGTTGCATAAAGGCACAAAGACGCTTTTCTTAGTGACATAATCCTGTGATTTACGTTTACTTGACTCTTGGCTCACACTGCAACTGTTACAGCTCAGGTGTGACACAGGAACCCAATGAGGCCAATTTTTGTGATATTGGGCTCTGTACATACAATTGAAATTGAATTGAAATAATCAGGATTTTATTCAGTTTTTGAGTCCACTGATGCTATTTCTCCATGCAGGTGCACTCTATTCAGTTGGTAGCAGTTCAGTCACTGCTGGGACCAGCTTTTGGCTCGTTGTATGTGCGCCTGTGTGTGTGTGTCTCTGTGTGTGTAGCCAACAGGCTGGCATGTGCTTCATATCTGCTCTCCTTCTGGGGAAATTCCCACAGCACTTTCAGAAACAAAAGGTTCATATTTCACGTATTGTGTAACAAGTAGGGTAGGCTGGGGTTGGGTGTCACAATGATGTAATTTTTACAACACGGTGAAAACAGTGACTACAACAGGAAATGAGTTTTAATTTGAAAAGTGTACTGAATGCACTCTACTTATGCTCGCATGATTTCCTGTTTTAGGACAGATTTGGAGCGCTGGAGAGGCCACATCTCAGGATGCAGTAAGAGTTCCTCTCACACTTTTAAAGTTACGTAAAGTTACGTAAAGACTCTGGTGGCCGGAGCCATGTGAGCATTGTGTAAATCTGCTCTTCTCCGCTTCATAATCTGTTGGAATTATGTTACTGGTTGAAGAGTTACGGCAAGGATTAGGGTTAAATGAATTTAAATGTACATTCTTTTACCCTTCTTTGCAGACGTAGTGCGCCTTGTTTCCCATTTCAAAGTTCTCTCCGACAGTTACGGCATCTTTAAGGGCCGGAGGTTCGTTGCAGGCGACAGTCACACATCGAGGGAAGGGCCGGCTCCATTCCCCTGTATCTTCACAAACTACTTCCATTGAGCCCTGTGGTCTTTGCAACAACACACTCCTTAGTGACAACTGTCATTACAACAATTGTATTGACACTCAAACACTTAAAAATAACATTGCTTCATAGCAAATGAATAAAAAATCTAACAAATGATGATTTATTTATACCTGTATCCGTCTGAACAGTTATATGTGACAACAGACAGGTATGTGTTGGTGGTATAGACGGCGCCTGCATGTTCCACAGCAGGCGGTCTCCCACAGGTCACAGGATAACAAACAGGTGGTTTTCCACTCCATCTCAGGCTGGCAAGACAGTGGAACCCATAGGGGATCTGAGGCAGGAAGCCGTTCTTGCATCTAAGGGCCCAAAAAAATTATATTCAGCTATCTTACACGTGTACACACATTATTTAAACTTTACTGGATTTTGTTACATCCATTTGATCACAGTTGGAGGGATACCTGAAAGTCACCTTGCTTCCGTAGGTGAAGTTGCTTCCCTCCATGATGGAGTTCTCTGGAACATCGGGTGTCGGGCAGGAGAGCGCTGAGGTTGAACAAAAACAGGATTTAACATTTCAGCTCCATCCCAACAGTTCAGATCGGGTTATCTAGGGGCTTGATAAACACTGCTGACACACCAGATTTGAGCCTGTCGGAATGGGATTTAAACCAGAAACCCTTGGTAATTTTTTAAAGACCCACTGAGATCATATTTTGACCTATTTTAAAAGTGGTTCTTTAATTATGATTAAATTATGACATAGTTTCTCCAGAATGGCAGTAGCTTTCACCTTGTGGGTGGGACTGTTATCTGCCCCTAATTCACAACAATTTTAATAAAGAAATACCCAAAAATGCAATTTTGAATCTAATTTTACTAATAAATATCCTTCGTTGTGAGAAAAATGTCACAATGAGACACTAAAACACAATTTTCACCAGAGCGGGTCTTTACTGTTTTTAAATTAAATCGCTTGTTAGTTCCAATAAGTGCATTTCACCATGAGTTATTTTTCATTAGCTATACTAGCTATAAATCATCCCATTTTCCATGACAAGTTCAATGAAACACACAGCTAAAGTGGACACTTGCTGAGTCAGTCAGCCGCACTTCCTCTATGAGGAGGAATGTGGTTTCAAGCCTACATCCAGACTCTACAGTCAGACCTTTAATGCACTGCAGAGAGGGAAAAAAGACTCACAGTGCAGGTTTTAGGCCGACTATTTTGGAGAAACAGAGAAAGTAATGAAAACTGCAATTGTTATAATTATGACAAAACAGTTTCTAAGCTAAATGAGGTAAATAAACTTTGAGCAACGTTTCAGCGTAGATATTTGACAAACTCTGATGTCAAAGACTTAAAATGTGATGTTGTAATGCATCCTCTTTTCTGTGGCTTTGAGTGAAACCAAACGTGAAGGGCTTACGTAGTTTTACATATTTTTTGTAAAGCAGGAAAAAGTTTAAACAATAACACAAAAAAACATTAAAAGATGTAAAATGATAACTTTCCAGACTTTGTAGTTAAGTGAATAATTAATATGAACACAGTCCTTCATAGTTGATGGAAAAGTACTTTATCTCGGTCAAGTTTACGTTCCTTTTTTTAAAAAGTGTGTCCTTCATATCAATCTTTTTTAACCGTTTGGCACAAAAATGTGTAGTTTTAAGATTAAAGAAAACTGTATAAGACTATTTTTTCTGAATGTTTTGTGGTTCATAGAAATATATGTCCTCACTAAGAACAGGAGTGAGGATGCAAAGTCCAAAATTTATACACATGCAACAACTAGTTCTTTCTCAAATCAGTTTTTGGTTTTGCACAACTATAGCTGCGTTTCCGTTACACATATGCGTAAAACTTAATCAAAATTCTCCTTTTGCTATGACAACATTTCTATTGAATTATAATTATTTAAATAAACACAAACCAACTCATGCAATAAGTAACTAAAAACGTGTCAGCGTCTTATTCAGTCAATGGAGCAGCAATCGTAGCCGCTCCTTCTGGGTGGGAGCAACTCCAGATGAAGCGATTTTGGGAAATCTTGGTTAGTGATTTAGAGGAGCTGTGGATCTAACAACTCCGTTTGCAACTTTTAATGAGTTGTGATGCTGTGTGACTTCTTGTGACGCTCACTGTGTAGCGCTCAGGGCAGCCAGTTCACACCAAGAAGCAAATTTAATTTAACAAAGTTTTTTCACTGCAGTTTTGTAAAAATGTCCCCAAAAACTAACTACAAATGCAAAAACTTTTTCTCTACAAATGTGAGTTTTTTAAAAATTGTGGTGTTTCCATTAAGCAAATTTTTTTCTAATTTGCAGCTAATGTTCGCTCGCTATATCGCTATTCACCTCAAGTGGTCTCGCAATTTTTCTTAGTGTTTCGGTGCACGTTTTATTTTGATTTTTAACAGTACTTTATGTTCTGTATCCTGATTGGCTATAGAACATTGTGCTGTATCTCCTGCACAAAATAAATTTTTTGCCAAATTAACATAACTATTTGATCACCAGCAGATCTTTGCTTTGATTCTTAAATTCTGGACATATTTTTCTATATAAGTTTACACTGAGAGCATAAAAAAGAGAAGTAAAGTGGGAAAATGTTCATGTCTGCCTGAGAAAAGTGTATAAAGTGTGTAGAGAGGGGCTTTAGGGCATTAAAACATCTATTATAATAGTAAAAAATAAAGATGACTACTTATCGGGGGCATTTTTCGGAATGTAAATATCAGGTTGGAGAACTTGATGGTTTACCTCTGCAATGCGGGACAGGGTTGTCCCAAACTCCTGACTCCAGGCAACGAAGTTTTGATGAGCCAAAGAGCTTATAACCTTCATCGCAGCTAAACACAACCTGACTGCCCATCAGAAAGTTGCTACCAACTCTGTGACCAAATTCTGGTGACCCAGGGTTCTGGCACTTCACTGGTTCTAAACACAGAACCAAAAAGGAGAAAAACCTTACAATCAGAAAAATAAAAGCAAGCTTGACTCAATCATTTCTCAGTGTAAACTTTATACCTGTGCAGTTTTTACCATCTCCTGTATACGGGTGAATGCAGGTGCAGATGTAGGAGCCGTCAGTGTTCTGGCAGCTGGCGTGTTTGTCGCAGTCGGACCCCAGAGCACACTCGTCCACATCTGAACACAAAGCGGATTTCTCTGAATTTTCCAGCTGGAATATTACTGTGATGTGAAATGCTTCACGTTTTCTTGAAATCTAGATACCCAGACAGGCAGGTGGATGTCCTCCCCATTTGCCGCTGTTGCTGCAATGCACCCTGGCATCTCCCAGCAGGTAGAAGCCAGCGTTGCACTGATAGACCACAGAGCTGCCTGCATGGAAGTCTGCTCCCTGAAACAAGCCGTTCTCCAGGGGATGAGGACGTCCGCAGGACACTCCTGCAACATCAACATTCATTTCTGTATTTATTGTAGAGATTTGAAAGGAAAAAACAAAAAAAAATCTAAATTTTTGAATAAAGTTTGGCATGAATTTAAATGAAACTAAATCGACATAAATTCTGTTTTTGAACAGTTATCAGTGAAGGCTTTTTCTGTTCAGTTTGGCAAATTCAGAAGAACATAGGAGAATTTTGAAAGCTTTCTTCTTCTGTGTCCATTTAAGACATGAAGGTTTGGTTTGTGTTCTCTGAAGGGCCCTAAAACAAATCAGTGGAAAATGATTTGCATAAAGGTTTCTGTTTTACAGCCTCAGGCCTTTTGTAATGCAAATATTTGTGTCTGGGCCTTACGTTCACAGCTGGGCAAAGGATGACTCCACTCCCCCCTGTTTTGACACTGCAACACTGGCTCCCCCACCAGGTAGAAACCGGGATCACAGGACAGGTGGACCTGTGCGCCTGGGGTCACCTCCACTGAGGAGGCATGCAGGTGAGGCACAGCGTTCTCCAGCTTAGGGCAGTCTGATGAAAAAAAAAAAAAAAAGATGAGCTGCAGAGGCTTGTCTACAAAAGAGAATGTCAAAATAAAAGCTTGTTTTTCTGGCATTTTTGTCATGATGGGGGGCTTTATTAGGAAAATTAAGATTAAAATTGTATTTCTGAGTATTTTTTTTATCCAAATTGTGGTGAATCAGGAGCAGAAAAGAAAATTCAAATAGAAAAAAAATAAGATTGAATATTTACATCTGACATTGAAGCAATCCCGATAATAAAATCAAGAGGGGGCTATAGAAAAGAAAAAAAAAACTGCCTAAATGTAAACTAAATTAAACTTGCAAACATTTGTGAACATGAGAATTTGGAATTAACCTCCCTTTCTTTCTTAAACTCAGCATGATTTGGCCTTCATCATGTTTATTCTAGATCTCTTACCATACTGGGCTTGCTTTTCCTTTGCCCCCCTAGTGGCGGACTTGTGCATTGCGGCAATTTCTTTACAGAACTGCAACTAGCCACAGGAACAGGCTAGAAATTTGTTTGTTTTTTTAACATCCTTATATTTATTTCTCTTCATGACTGGACCAGTTTATATCATCTGACGGGCCGGATGTTTGACACCCCTGCATTAACGTCTTCACTTTCCACATCCAAGCTCCAAACTGGATAGCTCCAATACTGCTGCCCATTTTTGTTGCACCACTGTTGTCAGGTCTCTTTTACAGTAGATCAAAAGATGAGGAGTGGGGCTTTAATCAGTTGGCTTTATTTTGTAAAATAGTCAACCAAGTGTGATATATCGTCTTACCAGCACAGAAAATACTGTTCAGGTTTACTTTGACTCGACCCACTATCCCGTTTAGAAAGTCCGGCCAGGCGAGGACGTTTCCTCTGTGGGTCACGTGGGAGGCTGGACAGCTGCTAGCCAGGACCTTAATCTACAATATGACCAGAAACAGACACATTTGACACAACTTCCTATTGAATATATATCTTATCTTATATCTTACAGGGCCTCAAAAAAAGATCAACTACTTTATTAACAAATACTACCAAACGTGAGTTTGAATATAATACGTTTCCTGTTTACCTGCTGCAGTGTGAGAACCCGGTCCCATATGTTGAGTTGGCTGATGGAACCGACAAAAGATTCAACAGGGTTGAAGCCCTCGCCCCTCTGATCTTGGTCCTGACCTAAAACTAGCGCTCCTCCACCTGCAGGACACGTAGCATTGAGGTAAGCCACTTCTCAGGTAGACGATACAACTCAGACAGAATTTCACTTTTATAGAAAGTGTTTTTTCTTTAAGAAATGAGACGAAGCTGAGGATAGCACTACACCTGGGATAGTGGTGCCGACTGACAGGCCTTTGCCTCCGTCTGACAGTTTGCCGTTAATGTAGATCCTCCAGTCGCCGTCCCAGCTTCTCCATGACACGCCAATGTGGTACCACTGGCCCGTGTTCACGGCGGGGCAGTCGGTGATCCGCTCCTTACCGTTTACGTACAGAACCCACCTGCAGGCGAGGAAATAAATCAGTAGAAATTAAACGGACATTGGAGGTTTGTTGTTGTGTCACTGACCCATTGTAGTCGATGAGGAGGAAGGCGTTGTCGCTGCCCTCCACAGCATAGGAGACGGGTGTGCCGTAGTTAGTGGTGTCCAAAGACCTCATCCAGAAGGTGCAGGTGATTTCTGTGAGTGCTGGCATCACTCCATCCATCATCACGTAACCGTGGATACCAGATACTTCAAAGTCCAGGTTGAAGGCAGATGACATCTCTAAGAAAAAATACTGGTGAATTCTTCTACTAAATAGTAGTCTGTAATATCCTTATTTTTTCAAATGTCTTTCAAAGGTCTTTATTGTAATTTTTTATTACAGCTAAAAATCCAAACTGACAGAAAAGTGTCTCTAAATCTTTATCTACAGTAGTACCTGTCTCACACCTGGTTCCGTTGAACCCAGGAAGGCAGCGACAGGTGTAGGACCCCAGACCATCCAAGCAGCTGGCGCCGTTCACGCAGGGATTTGGATCACACTCGTCTACGTTCACCTCACACAGCCAGCCTCTGTAGCCCTCCACGCACTGACATCTGTGCAGCAGCAGATCAGAGGGAATACATTTGATCTGAATACAGGTAAACTGCACCTGCGTGACATCAGCACTCATTTATGTGTTTGTGCTTATGCTGCTTTTACCTGAAACTGTTAACCGCATCCAGACAGGAGCCTCCATTCAGACAGGGAGAGCTGTAACATTCATTAATGTTGATCTCACAGCGTTCCCCGGAAAACCCAATGGAGCAGCTGCAGCTGAAGCCACCGGTCAAGTCGTCGCACATTCCTCCGTTCAAGCACGGGTTGGACAGACACTCGTTGATTTCCAGTTCACACCGAGGCCCTGCGGAAACAGGACGGCGAGGTCACAGATGGGTTCATTTGTGAAAGCTTGCTCTAATTTCTGGTTAGTAGGGTGTAACCTGTAAAGCCGTCGGAACAACTGCAGGTGAATTTGTTGACTTCGTCCACGCACACGCCTTCATTCAAACATGGGGAGGAGAGGCATTCGTTGACCTCAGCTTCACATAAAGAACCTGAATCAAGCAGGAAAAAACATATTAATAATAAATTTGTAAGCTTTATTTTTCATTTACAGAACAACACCATATTTTGATGGAAATGTGCAAATTTTAAATCATGCTGTTGAAATAAATGTCTTACAGGTTTGATTCTTGACGGTTCTCTTACCTAAGAATCCAGGTTTGCACTCACATCGGAAGTCTCCGATGTCGTCTTTGCACAAACCTCCGTTCTGACACGGAGCAGAGTCACACTCATTTATGTCAATCTCACACTTTGCACCTGAATGAACAAACAAAACAAAGTCATGCCAACACAAGGAAGCAGCACAGAAAACCTAATTCTTATGAAAAGCTAGTCTCTTTATTGTATTTGTCAGCGGCTGAGCTGGGTTTACCTGTGAACCCGGGCATGCAGGTGCAGACGTATCCTGCTCCGACCTCTTCACAGGTGCCTTTATTCTGACACGGATTCAGGAAACACTCGTGGAAAACCTTCAGGGACAGGAAGTTAAAAAAATACAATCACATTTAAATGAATGCCAATTTTTATTTGTATTTTTAAGAAAATCAATGAAATGAAAATAAATATGCACTAAAAAGGTCCAAATCAAAAACTGTTGTTGTTTTCTAGGACATAGTTTCTGCAGAGTGGCAGGAGTTCATCTGAAATTCACTTCTGAGTTGCTCTACCACCAGCTTACAGCTCCTCACACCCCCAATCTAACATTAAAGGTAAAAAAAAAAATGGCGAGCAATACCGGAGCTATCCAGCAGTACAGCTTTGATCCAGATTCCAGTTCAGACGAAGAAAATGAAGACATTAATGGATCTATATGTCTACAAGTGGATGCATCAGAATGGAGCGGAGCAGCTTACACTAGTAACTTCTACATCTGCTTCTGATTCACAACAATTTGAATAAAGAAATACTCAGAAATGTAATTTTAAGTTTAATTTTCTGTATATATGTCCTCCGTTATCATAAAAATGCCACAAGAAAATGTTAAAAACACAATTTTTATTGGTTTGGGTCTTTAAGGTATGTCCAGTTTGAGGACCAAAAAATACTTCACCTTTTATTTTTCAAAGCAAATTAAATCTAAATATTTCATGTTTTGTCTCTTCAGAGATACCCTAATACTCTTTGCTTTTAATGACCCAACTTGCACAGGTTAATAGAACAGTTACATATTCAATGGAGTCAAAGAGAAAACCGTCTCATGATTTCCTTTTTTCAATAAAACTACAGTAAATGCAAATGTCAGAATGACTGCAATTTTTTTCCGTCCATTTCGATGTGTCAATTTTTCCAGTCTGAAGAAATAAATGTAACTGAAGTATTGAAAAATACAAAGACTAACCTGACTGCTGGCTTGGTAGTCCTCACTGACCTCCACCTCTGGAGCAGATGTAACACTTTCCTCCTTTGGAAGAAAGCTGGAGCCAAAACCTGAAAGTGACACCCAGAGAAAATACAGACTGTGTAAGCAGAGACAGTTTGGAAATAAACAAGGATCACTGCCGTTTCTGTCAGACTGGCAGACAAATGAGATCCAGCTGTAGGGAAGCCTGCGTTTCTTATATAAAACTGGGAATGAGTTCTTGCCTTGGCTCAAATCTGCACTGTAGCCACGCTGGACTTTTTTATTCCTACTTTATTCAGAGCCATAAAAACAATATTACTTCCATGTCACCCCCCCAGTCCAGAAGTACTGCTTCCAATTGGAGAGATGTTAAATTGTAGACGAGAGAATAAACAAGTGGAATGACATTTTTTACACAGCATGGGTCGACACAAAGAACAGCTGTGTTGCTTTTGAATGCATTTAAACTAATTATAGACATAATTCACCAACCAACTTAGGTTTGAAAACACGTACTCTTACTTTTAAATCATCATAAAACTCTATTGCTAAATAGAGATTAACCTAAAACTTCCTAACAGAGTTGTAAGGTTTCCTACTTGAGCAGTGCTGTATAGTGGTTGCCCCGGTCACAGTGGTGGTTCCATAAAAGGGACATGCGAGGCAGTAGGATCGGCCATGATCGGGTTGGTAGTAATCTCTGGGACACGGGTAACAAGGGACCAAACCGGTGCGTGAAAAGTGACCTGCTGTGCAAGGAACTGCAGAGGAGAGACCAAAAGAAAAGAGCAAACCAAGAGAGTTTATGGAAAATAATAAAGAAGCATTTGAGCTGGAAACATTTGATCTATATTTTTCAAGTATTTTAGATCCTACTTTATCTACATAACACACACACATTAACCTCTTTGACTGTTAATCCCAGGGGTGTCCAAATCCAGGCCTTCTGGTTTCACAGAAATCCTTCCTTATCTGCTACTGATTACCCGGATCAGGTTCGTCTTTTGCCAATAATGAACTGTCAATGACAGGATAGTTGGAAAACATGTAGGGCTCTGGGCCTCGAGGCCTCGATTTGGACATCCCCGGGTTATGCAATCACAGTGAATCCGCTGATTCGCACACAGAAAAGCGGCTATTCATGTCGGCGTTGAACTGATGTGAATATTTCTAACGTAAAGTAACGCAAAGCCACTTTTTACCACTTCAGATTCCGGTGGATGTATGATAATTGTGTAAACGATTAAAGACTTTCGGTAGTTGAAAGAATGTCAACAGAGTAAAAGCTCTTGTGTTTAATAGTTCATTACAAAAAACAAAATAATTTACTGTTAATCATTTAAAAGTAACATTTTAAGGCTTTGAAAAGTTTTTAAGAATAATTTTTCTGTTAAAAAAACACCCAAAAGCCGAACATACCTAATACACAGAAAATTTCAAAAACAGAAGGCAAAAGTCCAACATTTTGTTCCAGGAAAGTCAACTTTTCCCATATAGCTTAGTTACTAACTAGCTCACTTACTGTTTTTTTCACATAAAAAGGAATTTTCCTTAATGCCAAAGTGTTTTCCTAGACTACAAAAAAATGATCAAGAGATAGACTAAAGAAACATTCCAGGTGCTGGAAGATCAACAAACCAGGGCAGAGATTTGTATTACATGGATTAAGGGCCAAGTTATTTTAATGTGATATCACGACTGTTGTGTATATGTAGCTACTGAAGGAATGGGCACCAGGTTTGACTCACACATGGATCAAATTTGTGCAAGAGGTTCAAAGCAGTGAAGTATTTAATGTGTATTCTAGCTAAATGCGCTCAAATCAGAACACAAGAGTTGTTTCACCTCCACACTCCGTCTCGTCCACGGCTCCTCTGGTGACTGTGGAGGTCTCGTCGGGGCAGACCAGACACTCTCTGGCGCCAAAAGAAGGCTGGAAGTGACCCAGCGGGCACGACTCACAAATCTCCAGCCCGTTGAGAGAGTGACTACCAGGTTTACACTGTCCTGCGAACACCCAGCAGTGGCACAAACATTACACGGCAAAGTAAACATTTATTCCTGCATCCTTTCATAAAGTGGCATGTTTATTATGCAAAAGCAAAGACAGAAGGCTGTACGCACCTTTACACTCAGTGATGCTGCGGGAGTGCAAGTAGGCAGTGGAGGTTCCCTCTGGGCAGGACTTACACTCCAGCTGACCCTCCTGGTCTTGGTAGGAACCCAGCCAACAGCTCTCACATTCGTTATGTTCCAGAGAATAATATGTTCCCACTGGACACAGCACTGTAAGATACAATTACGGAGCACAATCAAGTTTTCTTGTAGAAAATGAGGCATGAAATAACATTTTTCAAGTAATCAAGAGGAACTTATGTCAATACATTAATGTAAAGATCTTACCACACATTCTGCCTTTGAGCACCGAGCCCGGCCTGCAGTACAGAGAGGCCTTCCTGCTCTCCAAAGATCGCGGATCGGCGACGATCATCTCTGAGGACACGTGGAAACTGGACAGCGGCTGTTTGGCCAGTGTTCTTTTCAGACGATTAGTGAGCTGCTCTAGAGTCCTCAGAAGTCTCTTCTGGTTGAGCACTTCTATGGAGTCGTTCCTCGACATGGGCAGAGGGATGCTTGCTGGAAGAACCGCAAAATAAGACTGGCATGTTGTAGGAGGTCAGAACATAGAAACACAGAATCAAACCAGGACTTTTTCACTGTGAGGCGAGCCCTTTAGTACCATTTTTATGCTAACAGTCATCAAAATGACTTATCTGACAGCACCCTTAGCATGATTTGTTAAAAATTCAGTTTCTTTGTACCTGTGATGTTAAAATAGATCTGGATCTTCTGGTCTCTGGTGGGGCCTTTGATTTTTCGGTGCCTCTTAGCTCGCCTCTTGGTGCGATGGCGAGCTGGCACGCTGCTTCCTTGCTGACGATTGGGAAGCTGCCGGGAGCCCGTGGCATAGCCTGACTCAAAGTAGGCGTAGTCCTGAGCCCCCTGAGAATCCCAGTTGTTGCTCCACCCGCCTGGAGCTGAAGACGATTACTTTTTATTTACTAGTGTGGAGAAAGATTGTGTTCCGCATGAACAGAGCCCTACCGATGGAGAATCCGTTGTCGTAGTCATAGTTGTACTCCAGACAGTGACCCTGAGACATCACCTCCAGCTTACAGGTGACGTCATCACTGCTACAAAAGTTTGGGAGCTGGGGGGAGAGAACGGAAAAAGAAGGGTTGGAGCTTTCATCTAGATGAACGAGAAATTTGTGAAAAGACGGACCCCCACCATGCCTCCCAGTTTGGCGTTGAAATCTCCAGCGAATGATTTGAGCATGTCGGCATCATCACATCGAGACGCTTTAAACAGCATCTCAAAGGGCTTAAATCCATTATTAGCAACACGATTAACTAAGAAAAGAGAGCACTTTCATTCAGATTAAGTTCAATCAGTCTTGAACTAACAAAAACATTTCAAAGAACACAAAAATGAGCTGTACTGACCTGAGCAGTCAGGTCTGTCAGGAGAGTAGGGTGGCTCCCACACACCATTGAAGCGGCAGAAGTAGCTGTGCACGGCATTCTGGGTAAAACTATAACCCTCTTTACAGTGAAGGGTGCAGTTAACTCCTTCCTCTTCCTCGGAGCAGATGAATTCCCCATTCACAGGGACATACGGCTGGTCACAAGTTGTACCTGTGCAATAAACACACAACACGTGTCTGTATACCACACAATAAAGGGCTGTCACGCAGACAGTGAGGGCTGACATTTATCTGTGAACAAAATCTGTAAAAAGTCATATTGTGTCATTTACCTTGCACTGTGACTGTGAGGTTGCATGTGCGGCTGTTCCCTGCAGCATCTGTCGCAGTGTACTGGACCAGAGTCTCTCCCACTGGGAATAGTGATCCTGGAGTGTGGGTGCTGGTCACTGTGAGGCGACCTCCTAAAAGGGAAGAAGGACTTATCAGCAACAGACAGAAGAGTCAAATAAACATTTAAAGGAAATGTCAACAACAAAACAAAGAGGTATTTAAGAGTTGCAGTTTCATTCTGATCATCTTTTGATCAATTTTAAAACCACTCCCAGTGTTTTTTTTAAATTGTGATTATGTCGTTTTAATCTAAATCTAAAAATCTGTTGTTTTCTAGGACATAGTTTCTGCAGAGTGGCAGTAGCTCATTAAATATCCACCCCTGACCATTGCCCTACTTCCCATTATCCAAATGTTGACATGTTCTCCCACTAGCTTACAGCCCCTCACACCCTCCAACCTAACATTAGCAGTGTAAAAACATGTGTAAATAATATAAGGACTATCGAGCCATACATGACTCTATTTGTCTACAAGTAGACGCATCAGAATGGAGCGGAGCAGGAAACTTGTGGAATGTCAATTGTATTTATCACAACTGCAAGCTTTTTCAAACAGCATTTTTTGTCTGATCCTGATCCTCAATGACTTAAATACTCAGAAATATAAGTTTAAGCATAATTTTCTTTATAAATGTCCACCATCATATGAAAAATGCTATAAGACTATGTTAAAAACACCAAAAAATTGGATTTTTATCTATGTGGCCTTTTAAATACGTGTTGTTTGCCATTTCTTCCACTGAAAATTGCTTAATTAATACATTTAAATAAAAAAAAAACTTCAAAATCAAAAGTAACACTGTGAAATTCCTGTAGAGGGCACTTTTGGCCTAACTTCCTTTTTCAGGAGAAGACAAATTCCATTATTTCAGAAGTTTTTTTAAAAAAAAAAAACAATGTCATTTAGCAACATCTATTTATTAATTTTGTTAAATCAATTAAAACAGAACTGATGAAAGGCGGGAGTTTGTGAGATTTTGCAACTTTTACAAAAAAACAAGAACTTCTCCAAATCTGACTGATAGACTTCACTAAAATGAAATTAAAGTGCAAATTTTGACGTTAAACTCTAATCCACCTCCTAAATTAGCAGTAGCAATTTATCCTCCCAGGGAGCTGACACACGTCTGGTCGCGCTGGAGTCCAGTTTTAAATTTAGCCTGAGAGTTAGTGCTTGTATGTGCGAGTCTAACGAGTCCCGACTAAATTTAGAGCTGGCATCAGGGTGTGGGCCTGGAAAAACAAAACACTGACGCTGAAGCAATGCTGCTCTGACGTCATGTGGGCCTGAAGCGGCCGCAGCAGCCTGTTATTACAGTGCATGGGTTTGTGAGAGCGTGGGTACCCTGCGTTTGATGAGGGCAGGTGAGAAACGATCACTTCTTCACGTTTTAGAAAGCCAAATGTTTGGTTTGGGGCCCATGCTTGACTGACTGGTTAATCTCATAAAGCCAGGTAGCAGTTTTAGTGTGATTTGAATTATTTAAAATAGAGGAAAAATGTTCGTTCAACTGTATCTCCTAAAATAATGCAGTCCAGATGTGTGGAAAACATTTCTAAAATCACTTTTACAGCCGTATTTCCACAACAATGACAGAAATATTTGATTTATTGCAACTCTAAAAAAACATCTTTTACCTTTAATAGCCAGATGTGTTTAATCTGTTTAGATTTATGAATTGAGGAAAAAAGATTACCCTATTCTTTTAGCCTCTATTAATGTAAAAACAACTTTAACTTAAGCTTGAGAAGTGTAACTATCACAGATGATTTAGCCTAAAAGCGACAGATCCTCTAATAAAATATAACTTTTGGAGAAAATCTGTTTATTGTGAAACCAGAGACTTTTATGGGATCATAAACAATAAAAAATAAGTACTTTATATTTGGCAGCAACAGGAAAGGTAAGATGTAAAAAGAAAATTAATCCTTGAATTGCATTTCATGGAGATGTGATTATTGATGCTTTTGTGGATCTTTACAAAATAAATACTTAATCCCTCAACATGCATTATAAACAACACGTACAGTCAAAGCCTCCATGTTGTGATGAGGCTAAAAACTTCAGACAGCTTCTCCACACACAATGGGAACGTCTAGTTCATGAACACATATTGGGACAAGAATTGAGCATTAAAGTTGGCTCAAATTTGATGCATGAATCGTGTTTGGTATGGATGCAACATTATGCCAGGGTTAAATGTTGAACTTTTGTCTTAAAAGTGCAACTTACGGTACTTGTAATCAATTAAACAATTAAACTTGATAAAAGTTTGATTTTTTGAAAGAAATTATGCAAATGAATAAACTTTTCCATGATATTCTAATTTTTTGGAAAGGCTGTTATTTGTGTCACTGACTTTAGTTTTTTTTAAGTTTCTTTTTTATACTATAACACACTCACACTCACATTTTTGTCCTTTTAAATATGTCAAATTTTGCATAACTAACATAATTACATTTTGCACTTAGTGCAATGGGATTTAATTCAATCTATACATTCTCTCATTGAAGTGCCCCATACTGTAAAATAGGTTGTTTTTCACATGAATTAAGTCAGCTTCTCCCAGACATTGACTAATGGTCTTTTTTACTGCAAAATAGATTAAGAAAGCAAATATTCAAGAAGTGTGTCAAAAGCACTTTGAACTGAGTATGCAGAGTCCTGTGTATGCTCACATACTTAAATGACTTTTGGGAAAAATGGATGGAATGAGCGCACTTTCCCACAAAGGAGCATTTTCATAGCAATAACACCTGTGTCTCTGTCTGTTTCAACATTAACGACATTTGCAGATGTCATACAGCTTCTTCTGTCCTCTGGCTCTTTTCTTTTTCCTTCTCTCTCACCAACACACACATGTGCATTGTCTCCCTCTCACACGCCGCTTTAATCCCATTTTTCCAAACATTAGAAGGAAATGATCCCATTTAACCGACGTCACTGCAGACGGAGGGTGGAGCAGGGCAGGGCCGAGCCGCCAAAGAATAAAGCATCTGTAGTCGACGGCCAGACATACCTGAGTTGTCGGAAAACTGTGGTACTTCCCAAACGACGGCTGTCTCCGTGTTTGTGGCCTGGACTGGCGGCGGTGATCTGCACCTGTCAATGACTGGAGGCGCCGTATCTGCAAAGAGAAATAGCAAATTGATTTGCTTTTGAGAAAAGAAATGCAATAAGAATGTATTTTTATGAAATTTTGCAGAAAAAAGTCAACGTTTTTAAGTGACTTTTTTCTACAATCAGAACTAAAACACGTTTTTAATTAAAAAAAAAATTTCACTGCCATGAAAACTCATGGAAATGTGTATGACTAGCATGATTGAGTCCTCTTAAACTTTAGCGCCTACTGAGCTGCTGAAACAAATCTCCTTGATTTTTTCAGTTTGTTGCAGCAGAGTTTTATACCTGCAGGTGTGGACAGATGATGTTCTTTACTGTTTTTACTGTAAAGTCAAGCATTTTATTTATTTATTTAGTAAGTTTTTACTGTGAGAATAAAAGAAATATTTATAGTCCAAGAAAATCAACTGTTATATATCATTTTGTAAAATATTGATGTTAAGTATTGTTATGAAATGAAATAAAAACGAATTTCTTTTAGTTTGTACAGTGAGGTTGTGGAATAACAATGTACAGCAGATCTAAACATTTGTTTAACTATTTTATCTGTAGAACACTTTATGGGAAAAGGATAAAAAGCTGGTTATGATACACTAGATTAAAAAAAAGAATTAAAACAAACAAATGGAATTAAAATGTTTGTGGTAATGATAAGTACACAGTTAAAATAACATGTTTTGTTTTTTAAAACTTCTATGACATAAACCTTAGTAAAAGTATTATTTTAAAGGGTTAGTGCTTAAAAAAATCGTAGAAAAATACATAAATAGTAATTTATAACAGTTAATCAATAGAAGCTGTCACTGATGCAGTCTCCAGATTCTCACCAATGACAGTGACAGTAAAAGAGCAGTTAGCCTGGTTTCCGGATCGATCTGTTGCGATGTAGGTGATGATTTCTTTTCCGATGGGGATTAACTGAGGAGGATTGTAGACCGGCTTCACCTGAACCGCCACCTACAGGTGGGAGAAAAAGGTGAGATGGCAAAAGAATAGTTGACGTGTGTAAAATAAAATCACTTTTTCAAAAGTTTTAAGAGAAATCTTTTTTATTTTTTCGGTGACCTCTTCTTTTGAGTTGTCCGTAGCAACGGGGATGTTCCAGTTGACGTTCGAAGTACCTCGCCGCTCATCGGTTTCTGCAACAATATCTGCAGGACACTGGAGCCATGGTGGCTCCGTATCTAATAAAAAAAATGACAAGTGGTTAAACTTCAGCAAAAAAAAAATTGATAGCAGATCCAGTGGTTGCAGAAGTTCACACTATCACACCTGACGCACACTTGAACGAGCGTGATTCTTGTTTTCATCCTGGTAGAGGTCGTGATGTCATCTGACAAACACTCACCTTCAAGCACAAACCAATCATTCTCTCTGCAAAACTCTGACACTGTTTCTGTGCAAAATGCTTTACATTAAACCACAACAAAAACAAACTTATTAAAAGGAAAATGTGCAACATAAAGTTGTTTGTAATCAACCGACAAAGAGAACCACTTCTAGCTATTTTTTTTAAATAAACTTTATTAGCTTTCTCAAATATGGAATTGTTTTTACAGGTCATTTAGAAAACTATAAAACCATAAAGTTTAAAATATTCAAGATCTAAATTATGATTTAGATGCATTTTCACGAATTTTGTAAGAGAAACTAGGGGAAAAGGGGTTAAAATTCAAAGCACTAAAGACTTTTTGGGAACCACATGAAGTTTCACTACATCACAGCAGGTTCAAGAATTCTCTCATTTACAGTGAATTGCTTCATATTTACAAAAAATAGATACTTTTTTTGTGTTCCGTTAGGGGTTAACTTACAGTAGGCAGGAATTTTCTCCAATTTATAGTGTAATTGTTTATTTTGGAGTTCAAATTAACTGAGCAAAAACATTTTTATTAAACATTAGAATTATCAAGGATGCAGGTTTTAGCTTTCTCTTTGTCTACAATTATAGACCTCATTAGCTGACGGCTCAAACTGTTATCAAATGCAGTTCTTAATTAAGATAATTACAAAAGCTTAAGTGTAGCTTAAGTGTGCAAAAATTTAAAGTCCTACTTCAATCATATTTTGATCTATTGAAAAATTCCTCCTAGCCGTATAGTTTTGATTCAGACGAGTAAAACGAAGAGGTACAAGTGGATGCATCAGAATGGAGCGGAGCAGAGAGCTTGTGGCCCGACCATTTCAGTCGCCGCGTCGCAACTGCGAGTATTTCCAAACAGCATTCTTTTATCTGCCCGATTTGATGAAGAAATACTAATAAATACAATTTTTAGCCTAATTTTCTGTTTATATGTCTTCCATCGTGAGAATCGGGCTACAAGAACATGTTAAAAGCACCAAAAACGTTTTTTTATTTTTTATTGGAGTGGGTCTTTAAACATATTTGGCACCTCACAACTTTCTTTAATACCAGGTTCTTCTGAGGAAAACTTCAAACATGTTTCTAGGAAAAAACTCTTAACAGGAAGAGTATTAAGCTCAAGCAGATGCATTTACTACAAATATTCAACGTTACTCTTAAAGATCTTAGTTTTGGCCACCTGTTACCACTATTTTGTGTGTGCTTTTACCAACACAAAGCCCCGCCCCCATGTAAAATTAGGATCAGCTCATCAACGAAAATTCGAAAACTCTGAACTGAAACTAAAAACAAAGAGCTGAAAGGAAACAGGGAAAAGCAAAAAAAGGAAAAGCTGAAAGTACAAATAAATATTTTTGTTTTATTTAGTAACAGTTTTAGTTTTTTTAATTCAAATGTACTTTTTTATTTTCTATGTTTCTTTCATGTTTGCAAAATTATTTTTTCAAATATTCAGTGTAATTTCTTCAATTTTTTAATATTTTTTTTAAGTTTAAAACATGTATTTTCAAGTTTAAAACTGCTTTCAAATCTTCTTTTTTTTCAAATTTACAATGTCTGTTTTTTAAATGTTCAATCTGTTTTTTCATTCACTTTAATCTGATCCTGATTTGATCCCATAGTAAAGCCTGGTGCAGAAAATTGTAAACCTTTGTAATGTAAAAGCAGCACAAATTTCCAAAAAGAGTCACACTGGACAGTAAATTCATTTATTCTGGGCAGTAGTTTATCCATAAGGTTGTTTTTGTCATAAGAAAGAGCAGATCACTGACCTTTTGATTCCCATTCTTTAATTTCTTAGTTCCTTTTAGATATTTATTACCTTTTGTACTCATTACGTGAAAAGTACTTTCTTTAATTAAAATGCAAACAAACATCAAAATAGCTCAATTGACATCAAAGGGCTGATTAAGCAACAAAACCAAACTCTAGGAGCGACCAGGAGAGGTTACGGATAAATCAGACAACAGTTCCCATATGGATCAAATGATCCTTGTCCTCAAGCATCCATCTCTGCCCGTCATTACACGAAGATCTAACTGGCTTTGTGTGTTGTTACAGGTTAAATCCAGTTTAATCCACTTTGGCTGTCAGCTATTTACAGAAGACAAGAAATCACCAGAACTATAGAGAAAATTGTTCCTAGAGTTTGTGCCCACACTCCATTAACACGTCAGTTTCCAAACTGAACATTTCCTTTTATTTATCTCGTTTTCCCCTCACATAATTCAGTGTTTGTAAGGATCAGGAACCTCTTCTCTTTTCCCTTCTAAAAAACAAACTCTACAGGTGACTCATCCAACTTTCTCACCTTCTAGTGTGCAAAAACCCTCCTGTTCGTTTTCATCTTTATGACACCTCTTCCTCCCCCTAATGACTGCAGTTCCTTCATTAGCAATTCTCCAGGAGGAAATAAGAGGACATTTACAAGGATGCAGGCAGAGCAGGCACCACCTGCTTCACCTGCGAGGCATCTGGACTCTGCAGTACAGTCATCCATTATAATGATCTCCAGAGCCCAGTTGGGGCTTGGACATGGTGTGGTTTGAGTTAGTGACCCTAGGACTGCCTTAAACAAAAAAAATCACTCTTCACAAAGCAAAGAAGAATGTAGAGGAGAAAAACGGAACACAGAAAAATGGATCCCTCCAAGATTCCTATATCTACGCCTTTCTTCACCTCCTCTTCAATAAATCCATGTTACGAGCGTCACTCATTCTAACTCTGTAAAACCCAACATCTGGTGTGTAAACTGGATAAAAACCTTCCACATATCTTGGGTTGCAAAGTTCAATCATAAGAATTTGAATTCATGTGAAATGTTACAGAAAATTCTCTCAAAAACAAGGCGCAGAAACATCATCATGCCACTTCTACCTGCTTGACCTCAGCACCTTTCCCTTGTAACAACCAGTTTACAGCTCAAACAGCTATGACCTCTGACCTCGGGGCAGCAGTAGGGAAAAGCTCAACTTCCGTCTTAGGGTAAAGCACAGTGCATTACCTGCACACACAGCTTTATGGACGTTAGCAGTCCAGTTTCCAGAGCTCTGGCAAACCGCCTTTCTGTTTCCGTGGAGAGCGTAACCTTTCCGACACGACAGAATGCAAGTAAAGCCTGCCAACACTGCCTTTTTCCCGCAGGCAGGGGGCGACAGCAAGAAGTTCTTTTGGTTCACGATGGGAGAACAACGCACCTCTGAGGAAAAAGAAAGAAAGAAAGAACGAGAGACATAAAAATAAAAACACCTTTCAGATTACAAGTTTCCCCACCACTTTGTAAAAAGAACTTAGAAGGTGAAGCAGCTGAAACGAAGATAAACAGGGAATAAAAAGCATGCATGAGCATGCTTCCCGTGGGATAAAATCATGCTTTGCGGTGGCTTTGCGACAAACTCAGGTTTTTCATCAGCGTCGGTGGTTCAACAGACAAACCTACCTAAAGCAGCACTGGCCAGAGAATTTAAACAAAAGGCTTTTTCTGTCACGTTCAGGTCAAGACTTCAATCAGATGAAAATATCTCAGCATCTCTGAGGGTAAATGAGGAGTTTCTGCTCCACCGCAGTGCAAACAAAACGCAAAAACAAAGCATTCGGCGGCGACCAGAGCCCCACAAAGCCAATTTAATCTGTTAAAGAAGTAATGATAGATGGCCAAACAAGCAAGCTCCGGTTCAGCTGGTGCAGAGAGGCCGAGATGGTATACAGAGATAAGAAGAGAGCTTTCCGGAAACAGTCAGCTTTGGCTTTTTAAATAGCACGTCAAGGCAGTCGGTTGGCAGTGAGTAAGTGCAGGCCAGAGCAGTGAGGCTGGAGGCTTGTGGCTTTCCACCGTTACACACTCTTAGTGTGTGTGTTCATGACTTGAATGCTTTTGTGGCGGGCATGAGTATGTGCAACTATTTTAACTTAACCATCAGTTCTGAAAAGTGTGAGTCATTTTGTGTGTCTTTTAAGATAGTGGATGCATCTTTCACTGAATGTGTGTGGTGAAACCACCAGGCATGTGTGTTTACATATGAGTGAAAAACCACAGGATTAAAGCACAAACACACTGTTTGTGTTATTTCAGTCGTCTGTTTGATAGATTACAGAGAGTTTTTGCTTTCTCAAGGAGTTTCAAAAGAAGAAAAACAAAACACCTAATATGAAATAGAACATAAAAGTAAAAATGTAATCTAAATTCACTTAAATCAACAGGTGAACAAACTATTTTAAAATAGGAGATAAAGTATGATTCCTTGGATATAAGCCAAAATGATAAGAAGTGTATGAACACCTGGCAGCTAAATTAAAATCAAGTATTTAAAGGAATAACAGCTCATTCATTAGCAAAGTATTCATATTAACACTTTCTTTTCCATCCATCTTTATATATTACAGCACTTGTAGATTTTATATTATTCTTGACACTTTTTTCCATAAGTGATTCCACATTGACTCACAATATGACTATAAATCAAGTAGGTTTCTTTACTAACTTGGGAAAAGATTAGTCCAAATGTTTTTAGATTTTAAATACTTTCAAACCTGTATAAATCACTTTCTACCTCTGCAGAAAGGTGTTTAGTTGCTCTTTCACATGTACATTGTTTTAACAATGTCTTAAGCTACGGACACACCGGGTATTTGATGTGCGTTCAAGAATGCACGTCCTTGAACGCAACTAAACTGTTAGGGCCGCCAGTTATATTAGTCTTTTTCAAGCAAAAACAAGAGTATCTTTTCGACCGAAATGTGTGGTAGGTTGTGTGTATGTGTTCCAGTTCTGGACTTCCTTCTGGCTAATGATTTTTAGCCGCCATCTTGTCTGTGACCAAAAATAGTCCAAAAAATGTGCATAGCTATGCTTGAATGTGAGAGTTTGAACGTTGAAGATGGAAATTTGCAAAGGCTTTTCATTGAAAGTGGTCACATGAAGGCGCTTTGTAAAGGGCGGTGTGAACGTAGCTTAACTGTAAATGTGATGACCTCACCTTCCTGGCATACTTGAACCTTTAAAACAAATTATGTTTGATCTTCTTAAAAATATCATACTCTGAGAAACTATGCAGTAATCTTTACTGATTTAGCATTAAAGCAGCTGTTTTCTAATTTACAAAACATTTCTGTGATCTAGAAAGGTACTCATTGCACTATGAACAAAAAAAAGTGTTTGTACAGTGACATGTTTTAATAATTGACCCATAGTGTAAATGGTTTGAAGACTATTTTGAAATACAAATGTCTTTGTGAGCGTGTTTGTTCTGAGCCAGAAAATGTTGTTTACTAAATTGGTAAGAAATGCACACAACTGTTGCTTCATGTCGAAGGCTTGGCTTACCCACACACCGAGGTTGGGGCTCACTCCACTCAGAGTTGGCCTGACAGGTGAGGGTGGAGTTTCCCTCTAATCTGTAGCCTCGCACACAGCCCACCTGGCACTCGGCCCTGTAAGCAGTGCCTCCATCGCTGCACTTCAGGAAGCCGTGCTGCGGCCGAGACAGAGGCGGGCAGGAGCGCACTGAAACAGTCATAAGACAATAAACACAAGAATCCCAACCCACAAAAGCTGCTATATTTATTGTTACACCAAACTGGACCCATCTTTTGGTTTATTTCATTTTGTTAACATTTTTAATCCTGCTTTTTGAGCACAACCGTTATGGAAGATCTCTACCTCTACTTCCAGGTATTGTACTTCAAAGATGAGAAAACAGTAATTAACGGTAGCAGAACCACAATGAATCACGCCTAACTCCATCACAGATCATTTACCCTTGGGTGAAAGTCCCTATTAAACAAAATAAAAATTCTTGTGTGTGCATTTATGCCTTTGAGTCTGCTCTGAGTTATGTTGAGGTCTAGTCGAGGGTGTGTGTTGTGCTATTTCTCATCACCAGCCGGAGACAGACAGGCAGTTCAGAGGAGACCCCCTCCCTCAGGGCCTAACTAACTGGGAGGTCCTACAGTATGTGGCAGAGAGACTAGAGTAATACATACAAGCATACATGTGCACAAATACTTAGGAACTATATACTCAAAGCCACATACTATAAATCTTCAACAGACCCTTAAATATTCAGTGTCCTGGTATTTCTGAGTCATATTACTGCTCTTTTTCTGCTAAAACAAGCATTTTCCTCATTAATTTCTTGACCTCTTCAGCTTCTAGTTCTTTTCTTTTTCCATGTAACTTTCTTGACTTTGCGATGCCCTTCCCACAATGCCGTCTTTCCCTCCTCATGTTGGTGTCTCCGCTCTGAACTCTTTATCTGCTTGGCTAAATCCTCTCAACCTTTACTCCTCTCAGCATCTGGCTTGGCTGAAAGCAGAAGTGAGTCCTACTCACGAATCTGTTACAAGAACCGTTGGCAGGTACTGACCCCACACATGTGGAGGGAAACTTTCAGCAAAAATTGATTCTGCGATATATTGCGATACTTCATTCAGTGATACTTGTATCGATTTTAAAAAAACGACATGATAATATTTAACTGATTATTTATCAGCGTCCTTTGGCTCCTTACTTATGTTTACTTTTTATTTCTTATACTGACAAATATTTTATTGTGAAAATCCAACAATGTTGACTGTTCGCTTTGAGAAAAAATATTCTTAATTTACCAATTTTTTTCTTGGGTAAAAGCAACTTGCATATGAGATACAGTTGCAGTGCTCAACGTTGTGATCATTAAATAAAATACATTTTACTATTTTATTACAATTAATTCATATTCAGGTAGAGTTTTTTTTTCTAAGTCAAACTCTTAAAAATAGTAAAAGAAATATTTTCTGCACTAGAATATATCGTGATATATATCGTATCGAGAGCCGTGTATCATACCAAGTGTGGCATGAGGACACCATCAATCATTTGATATTAGCGTATTTATTCAATATAAGATTAAAACTTCCTTCTTTAAAAAATATAAGCCTTATTTTACCTCACTCTTGAGAGATCATGGAAAAGCTCAAAAAGCTTTTTTTTTATCACTCCACTTTTAGTTCTAATTTTTTCCACTAGCTTCTCTTCTTCAGAAATTAAAAACATGAAACATTCTACAGACTTAGCTACATAAAGGGCTATTTTTAAGCATTGAAGTAGCTTTAAAGCTACCACCAATACTCTGAGATTTATGAAAGGAAATTATGAACGCCAAAAACATTTAGAGAATTTTTGGAAACGCCCTTTTAAATGATGTTCACCAAAAGTCACAACCAAGTGACCTTCAGTTTTAACCAGGAACTTCTTCTTGAACAGAACACGAACTAAAAGATGGAAGTTTTGAATTTACTTTATTTAAACAAGTAGTCCTATTTTTCTATTATAAACTTGAAAATAACTTCAAACAGTTGATCGAAAACAATCCAATCCAAAAGTAATTCTTCACTAAAGTATTTTATTTAGAATACTTTGAATTTAAGGTCAGATTTTAGTTGTATTTGCATCCACGTGTATTTGAAATGGTTTAAACAACAAAGAGAAAAAAATAAGGAAGAATATTTAAAAAAAAATGGCTAAAATCAGCATAAAAATGATTCAGAATAGAGTCCATTTCTTCCAGAAACAGGATGTTCCCCTCACCTCTGCAGCTGGCAGGCGTCCCTGACCAGGTGCCATCCGCCTGACACAGTCTTATGCCGGTTCCATGAAGCTCAAAACCCGGCTGGCATCGAACGCCGCAGGCAGCGTCAAAATGGTTATTACACACGTTTTGAACAAAAAACCCGTTTTCTGGCGGCAGTAATGCTGGACAGTAAACCACTGTGAGGAGAGAAGAGACACAAATAGAAGCTGGAATGTTGCTGGGAAAGTGTCTCACTGTCTGCATGCAAGACAGTTTGAATGGAAGACTCACAGTTTTCTGCATGCTTGAATTAACTATTGCAAGATGTTAATGTTAAGCTAAGAGATAATTTCATGATGTCTGAAGTCAAACAAATGGATTTTAAGGATATAGGCCGCACTTTTATATTTACCATGGCAAAAAATAAAAACAAGAATAATAATGATTCAATGCACATAAGAAAAATATCAAAATTTAAGAGGGAAACAATCAGATTCTCTTCCATGTTTGTTTTGGACAACACTTCTTCTTCTGGCACTGTCAGAAGAAAATACAGCACCCTCTAGTGGTTGTTAGTGGAAACAACCGCTAAAGGGCAATCATCAAATCCGATATATGAGGCTATTTATCTTAAAAAAAACAAAAAACATCACAAATAAGTTTGAGTATAAGTCACACTCCTGGCTAAACTATGAAAAAACAGCGACTTATACTCTGTAAAAATATACAACAGTAAATAATAAATTTTTCTGAAGATAAAATAGCTAAATCAATCAAATGCGTCCTGGAAAAGTTTGTGTTTTTAAAACACAACATGCACTATGGTTCTCTCACCCTGGCAGGTCATGCCCACTGGCTGATAGCCCGGCTTACAGACGCAGTCCTGGACAGACGTGCTGCCCGGCTGAGACGTGTGATGCGCGTCAGGACATGGCAGACACGTGCTCAGACCTCCAGGCTTTCCCTCTGGTTTGTAGGTGCCCTGTGGACATGCTGGGTAATCAGAAAGCAAAGAGGAGAAACCGTGGTCATAAAAAAAAAAAAAAATATCCAGAAAAAATGTATAAATGAGAAATTAGATGACAAATATGTGTAAAGTAAATGTAGTCAAGGGAGAATGAACACACAGAGCTGTAAAATGACATAAATCGTTAAACACTTATAAGCAGACTTTGATTATGTCCATGTCTGGACATGCTGAGGGGGGAATGTGGCAACATGACCTCACCGCCCTGAGTAAAAACATCTTAATTAATCCAAGAACTCACAATGTTTTTGGAGGGCCTAGAAGCAACCAAGTTCCAAAGTTAAAGACGATCTAAAACTCTAGTTTTTGGCTCATATTCCCACCTCTATGAGTGAATAACGATTCAATACGATCAACTAATAAGTCACACATGCAGAAGATGCACCGATCTTATGGAGACAACTTTCCATTAGAAAGTTATCAACGCTAAAAGATCACTTTCACACGAGTTTATTCATAGTTCACAGATAACCTGATAAGTGATGTCATTCACTGTAATGTTTTCAGTGGCGTCATCCGCCTCTTATTGATATTTAATTATCTTTAAGACATCCAGTTGAGATCATCAATTAAAATTAAATGTCTCATCAATGCTCAAAAAAACTTGAATTATTGAAAATAAACTTTTGTTTTCTCAAACTCATTTTTTTTGTTTTTGTCTTGTTTGTTTGTTGTCTCCAAACAACACAGTTGTGAGTCTATCCCTCAGCCACGCCGTTACCCTGAGGTTGGTGTGGAAAACAAACACATGGAGGCTGAAACCACCAGATTTATGACCATAACTAAGCTTATTTTCTAAATTTGCATGACTCACACAAATTATTTAAACATCCCATCATCAATCAGGGTGCTGAAATCCTTGAGGCATCGCTTCAGAACAGCTTTTTTAATGGTGGTAATAACTTCTTTAACAGTAATCATGATTAATAGTTGTAATTTTTGCTCTCTCTCCACATGTTGTGACAAGCTTTTCTGATTTTAGCTTAATCCCCCTTCTAATGTTTGACTTATTTCAGATGTCACAGCTGCTGGAAATATGAGTTTCAAAGAGATTTGGGATAAAAACACCAAAACAAAATGAATAATACAAAAAAATATCCAGAATACAAAAAGCTAATCCCTCTATTGACTCATTTAAAAAAAAAAGAATAGGAGAAAAAACCTATTAGGTAGTTTAATTTGAAAGGGTTTATTTGAAACTCAAATTTTTCTATTTATTTAAACGGAAAATCTAAAAAACATATTTTTAAGAGTCAGCAAAAAGCTCTGCAGCAACTATGTGGTTTAGAGCCATTTAAGGTCAAAATAACGACATCACACACACACACATATTCAGGCTTCACATTTAAGCAGCAACAGAGAATTAACAGTACTTATATTCTTTACAACTCATTTAATGTTCTTCGAGACATAAGCCAGGTGTGAATTTCCACTGCTCAGCCACGCCAGCTTGGCCTATCTCCTCCCTCAGCAGCAGAAAACAGCCAGGAGGTATTAATCCACTCTAAAGTAGGCAGTGGCTGCTGGCAGTGAAATGCACCCAGTAACCCACATCAAATAGTAACACAGAGAAGAAGAAAAAATTATGTCGACTACCTAGCTGGTGCAGTTTGAGCCTCGATCTGCCGTTTTTATTCAATGTTGAAAACACATGTTGCAAACTCTACATCCCATGAACTCAGGAGGAGGAATCTTACATAAGTCGGAAGAATGGAAAGTTCCCCTTTGAGATTTTTCTTTTTTTTACAGCTTTATTTAAGCTTTACAAGAGACCTTTTTTCAGTTTTAATGTGAGTAATAACTCAGAGAAACATTGGAAATATTGAATCTGAAATGCGTAAAAATGTCTGGCAGCTTGCTCTGGCAGACATGAATGCACAGATGATCATGCTAAAACAAACATGCACAATAAAAAAAATAAATGATCTGACCTCTGATTAGAACTGAAATAAACTAGAGGCTGGGGGTTATCTAAGCTATTGTAAAACAAAAAAACAAAGTTTCATCAGTTCTATGATTTCATGGCTTCAGCCTGCGTGCTTTAAATTACACTCAGGCCAAACGTCTCATTTTGGATCTTCTATGGCTCTGAAGTCAACTCTATTGGACTATACCCTTCATTTAAGGAGGAAGTAAACCGTCAGCAGCAAGGTGACCATAAAACAGAGAGATCCCGCTGAGTTTGGACTGACTGAAGCCATATGCAGGAGGAGCAGACTGCATTGAACTTTGGAAGGAAGGGACACACCATTTACACAAAAAATAAGACATAAAAAGCCACATGCACAAATAATAGGCTTAAAAATGATTAAGAAATTCAATATTTATATTAAGGCAATATAAATTACGCTTTTGCTGCTTTTTATGTAGTATTTAAAAGGCTTTTCATGGACCCTTTTCACGGTGACGTCAGACAAAATGGGCTGAAAATGCGAATAGTGACTTCCGGTGTTTAGGTTTAGAATGGCAAAGCTGATAACTGAACATTGTTTAAAGGAATTTGACAAAAATAATAAAAGGTAACCTTAACAATCTCAAAAGAAAAATGTACAATATTTATTTTATGAACGTCCTACCAAACTGTATTTTCTTTTTCTGTCTTAGATTGTTCACAAATCAAAATACAAATTGGAATAATCCGTCAATATTTGAGGATCTATTGAAAACATGAACATTTGATTTGAGCAGATATTGTTCTAATGCGTTTTATTTAATTTGATGTTATTTGCATGTGTTTTAAGTGTATTTGAGCACAAAAAATGATGAAAATTCATGTTGGCTACACGTAATAGGTGCAGCCAAGGAATATTTTTTTGCTAGTTACAAATATTTTAATCCTTGTTTACCTTTATTAAAGTTAACAGCGTGGGACAAGTGGAAATTGGAGTAATTTTTCAATGAAATGCAAAATATCTGCGCATGCCTAATATGCCAAGAGTCTAATATCAAGATGCACTACAAGACAAGGCATGCTAATGATGCCAAGCTAACTGGGAAAGACTTTTGCATGGAGTTTAAATATGAAATTCACTATAATACTGGTAAAAATGTATTTAGTCCTGTTCTACAATAACAAATTAAAAGCATACTGTTGCTACATGAAATTCATTTAAAGTTATAGGGTTAAAAGAATGGTTATTACAAATATTCACCTTACAAAATCAAGTACTTCTTGCAAAAAGTTAAGCTTAAACAGAGCACCAAAAGTATAATAAAGTGTAAAAAGAGTCTCCCTCATGGGCATCACAGACATGTTTTCTTTACGGTTCGCTGCCCCTCTAACCCTCATCACTCAATCTGAATTAAATACCAACTTCAACTCTGAAAACTGAGACTAACAGTTCATGTGAGGATTAGCTGTCTTGCCTAATCACTGACATTTGTAGCAGGAAAAAAATATTAGCAATATGGCAGTTAAAAAAAAAAGACAGAACCAAGCACAGGTCGGTTAAACTCCTTGTTTTCCCCCTTTCACAAATATTAAGCAACTCTTGCAACTGGCAGACACGTCGGGTTTAGGAGCCAAAGTTACTATCACACGAGAATTTCTTGTGTTTTCTGGAGGAGGGAGGGGGCAGACTGGGTTCGATTAGCCAGGCCTAAAAACAGACCGGGACGGAAACGATGAAAGGAGATCCAGAGGGAGAGCAAAAACATCTGCCTCCTCAGCCATAAACAGGCAGGAAGAGAGGGGAGAGCTGCACACATTCTGCTGACCAAATCCACAAACATATGTTTGGAAACACACATACAGTACGAACACACTCACCGCTTCCCACATGCGATTTGCAACATAAATCATTGATGTTTTATAGTACAGAGGGATATCTTAAAAATCTGACAATTGAGACTTTCTTTTTCACAGTTTGAAAGTGTTTAACTTGTGACTTTTCTAACCTTTCTGTTTCCCACAAACTTTGCAATGTTGATAGAAATATCCAACTAAATCCTGACACAGTTTTGAAGTGTTAGGGTGAATCTCTAAAAGTTTTATCAGTTTCAGAGCAATTGTGGGCTTTAAGTTTAAATACAAAATATAATCCGTTTTTTTTTTCTCTTCAAGTTCCAAAAAAAAAAAGATATTTCCCTTGCATTTGTGTGAAAATCCTCATATTATCGACTGGGCAACAACAATTTTTTTCTTTAAATTTTGCACTAGCTTACCTTTTTTTCAGCTGATTTAAAAAAACAGAATAATTGCTATTACTACTAAATGTAGTGCTTTGGAGGCACTTGTTCACGTACATTTATAAATAAATCTAACGGGTTAAAGCGAAGGAGCTGACAGTAAAAGTCCATCGTGAAGATATTAATAGTACTGTACGCTAACATCTACTATATATTTATGCTTAGTAAAATATTTTAGAATCCAAAGTCTCAAAAAAGGTAAAATTTTAAAATTTAATTGGATGTATTTCTCACTCCATAAAAAAGTTGCATTTCCAGGCAAAAATAACTTCTAAATTCCACTTGAGACACCCAAAATGAAAGTAAAACTTGATATATATATATATATATATATATATACTGTATATAACATATATGCTACTCAATGAAGGCATATTTTCCTTCACACAGAATGCTGGCAGCCATATGAGGGATCTGGACCTGAATGTAAATGTGACATTTCAAATAAACAGAGTCTGTCTAAACATTTGTTCAGAACATGTGTAGACACTACGTTCAAATAAACCACCAAGAGAAGCTCCACATGTGGAGATCAACATGCAGATAACGACTTCGACTAAGATAAAAGATTTTAGATGCAAATGTTGACGAGCAACAGTAAAACTAAAAGACCACACAGGCCTTATTACTGTCCTAATATAGCCTCCATTAAAACCTTCATCTAGGAGAGCAAACATGGATCTGGAGGGTAATCATGTTACACAATCTAAAGGTCTTCAATCACCTAAACAAAGTCAAAAGTTGAACGACATAAAAACTAAAGGGTAAAAAGTGCTGATGCTTTGTCTCTGATTATAGCTACACAGCTCTTAAAAAAAACAAAATGTAAGCAATAAAAACAAAAAAAAAACTAAAGAAAGCTTCTGCTCATTATTCCAAGATTTTGCTATAATATGATAGTTTGTTCTGTTGTGAGAAAATGACACAGACGAGGATTAAGTCTGTTAAAAACAATACAACCACAACATACTTCAGCTTGAATTGTAGGTGTTGTGAAACAAGACAAATGGGAGATTCCCATTCCGGTAGATGTCACAAGAAAATAAATGGAGACTCACTGAAGTCTGATTTGCAGCCCAGGTGGATTATGGAGTGAAAAGTAATAGTGTGAAGATCTGGCTGATATACAGCAGTTTATGGGGGGGGAGTAGACCTCCACAAATCAAAGAAATGTAAGAAAAAAAATGCACCAATGTAGAGATATCTGCAAAAGTTCAGAAACATGCCAGTGACTTTAGAAATGTTCTTACAGCATGGTGCTACACAGCAATTGTTAAGGCACATCTTATTGGTTCCCAGGGTCAGCAGGACTGTCCCAGCTTGCTTATTACAGGCTGTAGGAGCACTCGGTTTTATGGTAAGAAAAAAGCAAAAACCACTGAACAACTGTAAAAACACAGGCTGTTCTCTGGTCTGGCGTGCGTTACATATGTCAGTGTTCAGAAACATGCTGAGACTAAAGGCCACAGAATGACCTCTTCCCTCCAGAAACAGTGAAAAATGATGATAAAATATTAAAAGTAATCAACTTTTTGATTTTTTTTTGTGTTTTACTGTGCTCCAAGATAGAAAAAAAACAGAAAAAAACTGCAGTGTGTTTAAAACCTTTTGTTGAAACAAACACAGATGTTTGGAGACATTTTATGAATCTACAAAGGGTGTTATTACATAAGCCAGAATGAGATAAATGGTTATTTTCCACAAAGCTGCCAGCAGCTGAACTTCCTCCATCATCACCCTTCAATCCCTGACTTTGTGTGAGTTCCTCATCATCACATCCTCAATACTGAGTCAACATAAAAGCCAGAAACATCTGAATGTACATCATGAAGTGCAAGAAAGTACTTGAAAACAAAAGAGCACTAAAGAGAGTCGATGAACAAAATCCAAAGAAGAAGAGTTAACCAACATGATGGACTTGCCATAAAGCATATAATCATTGAACCACTGATTCCACTGGGGGCATTTTGATCCATTTAAAATGATGTGGAAGTGACAGAAAAATGAAGCACACAAAAGTAAAACAAAAAAAAGACGAAGGAGATTATTTTTTGTGAGTTTCAATGTATTTTAAAATAATAAGCCATGCATTCAGAAAGAAAATCTTCTAATAAAGTTTTTTTTAAATGTCTGTTAAGGTAATTATCAATACTGGCCCAAATACACTCAGTATAGTAACATTCAAGTGTTGGGAGAAAATACTTTACAATATATATATATATATATAGCATTTATCATGCTTTCTTTCTTAAAGAGTGATAAAGTTGCATTAAGCACTGCAACTGTATCACATATTGGCTAAAAGTTGCTTGTACCCACGAAAATTCACAGTGTCTAAATTAAGAAATATTTATTTTTAAAGGGGACAATCAATATAGTCTGATTTATATGACAAAATATTTTTTTTAGAATAAGAAAATGTATATATATATAATTAATGTGCTTTAACCAATAAGGATCTAAAAGTACGATTGAGGAACTAAAGTGCTGTTTATTTCCAACACTGCTAAATGTATCTTTTAGACGGTTCAGAAGCCTGAACTATTCTTGAACTGGTGCTTTAGAAATAAGGGGAAAAAACGCCAAAACATTTCAGTGTGATGAAGCAGCATGGCAGGATGAATATCATCTTGTCAACATTTTAAATCAATACAAGTGTCGCCGAATGAAATATAGCGACAAATCACAGAATCAATTTTTCCCTACATCCCCTAATCAGGAAAAAAAAGGACATCATTCCAAATGTATCGTATTCCCATACTTTTAGGTCATTGTTAATGTCTAAAACTGTGTGATTAAAGTCTACCTCAGAACTTTCCCTCTCAGAGGTCGTTGATCAGCCACTTTAAGACCACAAATGTTTACATATCAGATACAAAAAGAAGTCTTCTGTCTTGAAAAACAAACTGTTAAGTCCATTCACATAAGGCCAAAACGTGTTGCTTCCATGTGGTTTCTTAAGGAACAAATACAATTTTTTACCTCATATAATAAACATAAGGTTACACAATATCAGTAGCAAAAAAAAAAAATGTTTTGCAGCAATTTTTGAATTTTTTTAACCAAAGCTGACACTACAATACACAAAGAGGCCTTGAAAGCTTTACCATTGGTAAATGATGGCGAAGGGTTTTATCTATTCTCCAAGTGGCTTATTATTAGACAAAACAGTTAAAACTCGTATTTCTACCAAATGTTTTAAAAGTTCTTACAATAAGAGTGCAAGTAAATCTAAATAAACAAAAATACAACACTTATAGTTCATTTGTTATAACTATTTAAAAGCCACATTTCATAAATGAATTGCTTAATGACAACAAAAATATGAATAAAGTCCTATTTTGTGCTATACAGTGGCTTTCGATGGGTTTTGGTGAGTGGGAAACTGGACCAAAAGGCTCATTTAGCAATAAAAGGAGTAAATTTAAAAAAGAAAATCTCACTTCAATACATATAAATACAAATAATAAATCAGAAACCAAAATAGCAATGGTTCATTTGTGCTTAACATTTCCAGCAGTCCTAAAAAAAATAGAATTTAAAAGAGTAAATTTGCACTTTTAAAAAGTAGAACCTATACAATTTATTATCAATCTTTTGCTTTGCTTTTACAAGAGTTTCATTGTGAGGTGCCAGCTCTATAATAATCCTAAATGTCCAGATCTGACAGTAAATCCAGTCTTTCTACAGATGGAGCTGCTGTGTTAGGCCTACGTCAAAAACGAAACATCCCAGTTTCAAAGCTTTGATAAAGTGTTTTACATTTAGAGTAAATTAAAATTAGTGGTATGTTACCCCTTCTAGTATGTGTTCAAAGCTGTTTTCGTTGTGATGATCAGTTAGTTCCTGGCAGTAATAAACAGAACCACAGCTATGGTGACATTTGACTCTAATATCAAAAGATTGGCATTTTCTTGAAAAACACACATCAGCTATTGAGCCTGCAAGAAATATGGTCTTCTTTCCTTCAAGTCTTTATTTTGTTCATTATATCACACTTTCATCTCCTCTATTCTCCATCTCCTCTGCTTCATCAACAGCGGGGTTGTCCAGAGCGCACAAAGCCTCTGCTGACACCACACTAACATAAACCAGAGCTCCTGTCATTCTCTTAAGCTGCAGAAGAGGCTGATAAGCTAGAATGTGTGACAGGAAGAAAACATGTTATCCTTCTGCACCCCTTCTAACAGTATTTTTTTTTTCCTCTGAATTCCTAGGCTGATCCCCTGTGATACAGACACGGAGGCCTAATCAGAAAGATAAAACCACGTCCAGTTGGGGTGGCTAAAATAAGACAAACTATGCAGGAACTGGGATCATCCTCCACCTCTATCTGCTGGGATTCCTGTCAGGTTTTTGTGGAAGAGGCTGTTTCCCTTGGATGTCGACAGATTCATAAACAGCCCTGCTGTGCTCTCTAGGGACTCAGATAGTGTTTCCAATAGAGTTCTTCAGCCAACGATAATAACGATGCACTGACGAGCCCTAAAGTTTTGTATTATTTTCAGATGGGTCGCACTAAAAGAGCAAAGCTCTAAACTCCTGCAAATATTGTCTAGACACCAAACCCACCTGAGGCCACACTAACCAGGAAAAAAAAAGCCACAGAAATGTCAAACTCCAGCAGAAATTCTGTGGTTTTTCGTTGTGTCTACCACACAAGAGACTTGGCATGACTGACGCAGATGGTGTACCCATAAGTCATGCAACACCTTCAGCTCAGCCAATTCTATTAGGGTTAAAGCAACAAAAATTAAACAGAGACGTTGGATTTTTTTTTGACAACTGCCGCGCTTTAGTCTTCATTACATTCTCCTCCTCTTTGAAAATATGCTTTGGAGCCACTAGTACTTAAGAAAAAAAACTGCAGCCCTATTACAGCATTTATAGATGTGTTTTATAATAAATGTGGGTGTTTATTGGGACTGTAACATGAGAAAATCAATTCTAGAAAATCAACAACAAAAACAACCCAAACTTAATAAAAGAAACAGAGAGGGGAAGCTTTGCTGAGATGTGGTTTAAGCTCCTCACTGTGTCTTTCCTTCCTCATTCATGCTCTGCTATTAATTAAGCCATCAAGGAAGATTAATAAGGAAAGCAGGGCTCCAGTCTCGACAGCATCTGACGAGATTTAGAGAGCTGTGTGTTTTGGCATAACGACCCTGATGACCTTTCCTTTGGCTCGCGCTTGGAGAGTCACTTTCACTTGTTGCTCTGGTGTACTGACTTTTATCCAGTGGTTTTTATTATTCAACACATGCGTAAGTTCTGTTTTTTTCGTTGATTATCTCTATTCTGTACACTCAGTGTACAGACGTTAAGTGTTACATTAACTACGTTTTTTTCTATTTTTTTAAGTTAATTTCCTTTTTTAATCCTGATTATAATAAACTGTATTTTCAAATGATCGTAGGCTCCTACCTGTACATTCGTGCTGCAGTCCTTTGCCGTAGTATCCCTTCTCACAGACGCAGTCATACTGTCCGGTGTGCATGCCGCACTTACAGCTCGCCATCACATCGCAGCAGTCCTTACCCGCCTCACAAAGAGAGGAGCAGCGTGACTTTTCATCCTGGATGTAGCTACCTGTAGGCAGATCTGAACATAGGAGACAGACACGTTTATAGGAAGGTCAGGTTGTGCCAGATCGGATATTTGATGTTGCTCGTACATGACACTACTTTAGGAGTCAAACATAACTCAGTTTGTGCTTAATGTGGAGATTCTCAGCACAAATTCCAAGGTTCAAAAACGCCTGTTACTGACAGGATCGTTCAGAGGTGGAAATGCAGACGGAAAAAACCTGTAACAACAATCATGTTATGGACAAAGTGTCATTAGTCATTATAGTTCATGTTTTAAACATGAACATCTGCTTCAGAGCAGTGACAGATGGTAACCTGATAGTATGGGATGGGAGTTTTTTTCTTTGTCCTTTCTACCGTTTCTGCAGAAAAGGATGTTTTTGTACAATAGTAAATTATAGCTTTTGTTTCTACAAAAACAGCAGTTGTGCGTTGTCAACATCAAAGGAAAAACGCTTCCTTTTAAGCAACAACTGGACTGTAACAGGATTAAAATGTAAGAATTTAAGACATATTGTTGTAGATTAAGCTTCTACCATGGGAGTAATAAGACTTCAAAGACAGAAAAAACACCAACATTCCACTTTTATCTATTTCAACAAAAATAATTCAAAATATACATTTGGATTTGTAAGGAGGCTAAAAGGTTTTTAAAAGCATGGTTTTATTTGAATTTCCCCTGAACTGTAAAGTTGTGTGAGGAACAGTGAACAAGAATCTAAAAGATAACAGAATCAGTTGCCTTATTCATAACATGTTCCTACAAAACGTTTGTCAAAAAACATTAAAATGATATTTTAAAGAAAAAAATTAACTCTTTATAATGTAATTTTACACATTCACACTTTTATATATTGGCATAATGCACAGAACGATTTTTTTAGAGACTACTTTTTAAAACTGTAATTTCATGTGTTTATGACATTTTATTATGTGGATCAAGGTGGGATTTTGTCAATAGAGAAGGTCAAAATGTACTTAAAAAATTTATATTATTCACTTTTAATGTATGCTATTGACCTGGCCATCAAATTCCACTATTAGTGGCAGAATTTAAGACTCTTCTTGATCTTATCTAAATTCTGACAATGAATTAGATATGGAAAAAGTGTGATTATCATTGTTAGAATAAAGAGATAGCTTTTTGTCTTAAAGGGGATCAACATAGTTAGAAAGCTTGAGCAATTGAGCCACCTTTTCACAATGTCTAATGTTTTAAACTGTACGATTAGGACAAATATGCTGGAATGTAAACATGTGTGTAAATACGATAAGACAAAGCTCCCCTTTGGATAAACTACACCAGGTTTAGGATGAAAAAGTTGCAGGTACCTTTTTATTATTATTTTTATTTTTTGCAGGTTACAGGTTACTTTTAATGATGCCTTCAGGGTACTGTTAAAGTATCCCAGATGGACGAGTGCAAGTTTGCCATTCCGTACCCATTTTTTGACCAGTTCTGAAGAATTTTTTTGTATAGTTTCTGAGTTCCTCAACAGTTGAAAAGTCTATTTTTATAATGTTTATGAATTAACATAATAGTGTTTTTCTATGCCTGTTTGTCTTTCATCAGCACATAAACTAAATTGCACTTTTTACATTTACATAATTTTTATGTGATTTGTTTTTTTTTATTTTATGGAACTATAAAGTCTGAAATATTGAATATTTCTTATTTTACAGAGTCTCATGACAGCTTGATGTCATTTTCTGTACAGGATGCCACAGACCCCCATACAAGTAGGAGGGCATGCGTCAATCATGGTCTGACACTAATTAAAAACAATAAGAACACGCTTTTGAACCTAGGACACATCACTTCTGCTTATTACTAGGAAGTCGTGAACACACTGTATATTTCTATTAGTATGTTTGTTAGAAACAAAAGTAAATATGTTCCTATGAAAACATTTGTGAAAGAGATCCAATGTTTTTTAGAGCAGTATTGTGTATTTACTCAGATGCAAAGTCTTAATTGACAAATTAGAAAGACCTTTTTTTAAGGTATTGTAATCTTTGTTGATCTTAAAAGTACCAAAAGTTTATCACTTTAGGATAATGCTATATTGTAGGGCTCGCAAAGGTCCAATTCCACCATCCAGCATGCTGTCTAAACAAAAGTTAGTGATTCTTTTTTAAATATATATTTGAAGTGAACATCAATATATTTTTGTAGCTTAGGATGACAGGGCAAAACAACTGAATTTACAGTGATTTTATAAGTCTTATCTTCCTTATTCACTTCCCTTTCAGCTGTGAAGATAAGTTCACTTTTGTTTATTCATTTGAGGCTGAAGAAGAGGTTAAATATCTACAATCTCCTTATATCAGTTCTGTACCTTCTTCTTTTTTCCACTATAAACATGCTTGCAGAAGACAAGAACGTGCTGCAGTCAGTTTCTTCTGTCATTGATGTGACCGCATGCTAGCAATCAATCAGCAGAACGGAGACAGAAGGAGATGGATCGTGTTTGTTTTGGTCTCAGAATGAAGAGACTCTTTGGGAAAGGTGCAACTCGTGGGAATATAACATCATTCCGAGATCAGTTTACAGATACATCACAGTGAGAATGATAATGCGTGTTGTTCATCAGCTCACATTTATCCTCAAATTTTAGCATGAAAGTTAAAAAGAAAAAGAGTTATCACAGAGGTCTATTTGAACTGTTTCTAAAATTCTGGAAATATTGAAAAATCAAATATTCAGGTCAAAAACAGATGCTAAATGTAATTACAGATAATCAGTAACCCCAGATTTTTTCAGGACTCGATCCAAAATGACAACATTTTGTCCCTCTGCCTTTTGGCAGGTTGTCATATCTAAGTTGGGTCTTAGCCTAACACTACAAAAGTCTCATTAACCTTTAGAGAGAAGTGGCCACATTATTCAAAAGTCTGGCAGAAAGTCTTCAAATTCAGCATTTTACTGAGTTGTGGCTGCTTTTCTTGTGCTTTCAAAATACATTACTCTTACCGAATATCTGTCTTTTTTTTTAAAATTACGCAGTTTAGTTATCCTGACTACTAAATGTTCTCTCATATTTTCCTGTCTCAGCATCATGAGATATATCTTGTTAATCTAGGTATGACTGCGACAGGAAAGGCAGAATTAGGTTGCTTGGAGACCCTGAAAAACAGAAGGGTACTCACAGAATTATTAAGTTAAAGCTTAAAGTTATTTTGGAAGTTCTGGGAATATTTCCCAGTTACTTTGTTTGAATGGCAGATACAGGTCATCCAAAAGTCTCCTGTGGAGACATCCATCAGGCAAACATTTCTTGTACCATTTTTTGTATCATCCTGGATGGCTAAAATTCTGGCTTCAAAAGCTATAATACACAAATACTACATTTAGAAACAAAAGAGATTTTTTTTGGTGGTTTTACCTTCGTGCAGAGCGTGACGAGCCAGGGCTTCAAACTCAGCAAAGTTGTGCACCAGGTAGCAATGCTGGTCCTTGGGTTGTGACGCCATGTCGTGAAGCTCTTTAATGTTGCCCTGCCAGATCCCCAAAGTGAAGATCTCCACACCTCGCTCTCTCAGAGCCGCCGCCACCGGCCGTGGGTCTCCTCCGTTAGAGTAACCGTCGGTTATGAGGAATATCGCCTTGGTGGCATTCCGACGGGAGTGACGAAGAATTTGCTGTTAAAGAAATAGAACTTTTATTAGCAATTTAAGCAAAGTTCTCATAAAAAATGTCTGTATATTTGAGTTATTGTCACTTTTCTTAATATTAGTGGAAGTTCTTTAGCAGTATTTAGCAAATGCGGTTCATTGTAATACTCTAAATAATATTTATGGTGTTTTTCTGCTTCCACTGCTTCAACATTTTTTACATTTTCTGTGTTCTATTTCACTTCCTATTTTCTCTTATTCTTAAATCTTTTTGGTTGACATTGGAATCAAAATAAAAATCTTTCTGATGGAAAACCATTCTGATCATCTTTTTATCTATTTTTAAAGCATTCCCAATGGTTTTTTAATTATGATTGTGCCGTTTTTTTTTTTTTTGTTTGTTTTTTTATGAAAAAAGCTGTCATTTTCTAGGACTTAGTTTCTGCAGAGCAGTAGCTCATTTGAAAATGACCTCAGACTTGTGGGTGGGACTGTTGGTACGAGGCAAACCCATCCACTCATTCCGTCATCCATCTGTTTACAGTTTCTCCCGCTAACTTACAGCCCCTTACACCCCCAACCTAACATAACTGGTGCAACAAAAATGGTGAAGAATATTGGAGCTATTCAGCCGTACAGTTTTTTTAGTCAGCTCAAACGAGGAAAAATAAAGACGTTCATGGATCTATTTGTCTGAGGTGGATGTAAGGAGCTTGTGGCTAACCCAGAGTATTTTCTACTCAGCAAATAAACCCTTTTTCTGCTCCTTTTTCAGAACAATTTGAATAAATAAATACTCAAAATGTTCAACATTATCAGAAAAATGCCACAAGAACATGATAAAAAACACCAAAGACACAATTTTCATCAGAGGGGGTCTCTAAAAGTTTGAACTTTCTTTTTAGTCCTTGTGTCGCTCAAGTTGTCTATTTAGTTTATTTCACATTTAAAGTTTATACAAAAAATGTTGCATTTAAGGACATAAATTAGACTCCTCATTTATCCTGAGTCTGCACATTATTTTAAGGTTATAAAGTTGAAACTTGAGGATTTTTGCTTCTTCACAAAGCCAGGAAGGCATTTTGTGACAACTTTATTGACAAGCTACATGAATCAGAGCAACATAGTGAAGAAGTAGTATTAATATTTTAGCATCCATTATATTTATCTTAAAGGACCCACTCCAATTAAAACAATGTTTTTAACATGTTCTTGTAGCATTTTTCTAATGATGGAGGTCAAATATAGATAAAAGTAAACCTAAAATTGCATTTATGTTATCATGTGTATTTTTTTATATTATCTCTATTATACGACATTGAGACTCTCCTTGTATCGAGGAAATATACAGTAGTATTATACAGTACTTAGTGTAGTATTGCTATACTATTACAACACAAGTTTTTCCATTTGGGTAAAAGCACCATTATCTTAATTGAAGACCACTAGTAACAAAATAGTTAAAAAGATGATCGGAGTGGGATTTTAAATAACACAAAGAGACAAATAATCAACGTTAAAAACTGCAAAAACCCTGCAAAATCAGGTTTCCCAGAGAATTAAACTTCTGCATTCGTTTTTGATTTTTTGCTACCAGTATAAGAATTTCTTAAAGCTTTTTTAATAATAAACTCTGGCCTGCACACATAAATAACAGGTTTTCTTTTCCCAAAAGTAAAATAAATGACAGAGAGCATCATGCAGAACCATTCCAAATAACCCTCTGTTACAGGGTTCCTCAAACCTCACAGAAGCAAGACAGGATGGTAAAAAAAATGGAGAAGAAAGGCAAACATTTTTACAATTTATAATTATTTTTTCGACAGACTATGCAGCTGCTTGCAAATGGCCTAAATCCAAAGAACACGAGGCACGCAGACCAAGCTGCTGCGTCTGCCTCAGAGACCGACTTCAGTTAAACTAACTTTAGCAAGTATTTACAATCCAAACCCTCAAAAGAACAATTTGCTCGCTGGAAAGCAAAAGCCAAGGCGAAAAAGTTTGCTGAAACAATGTTTTTGATGGGATGACATTTTGAAGCAACGTTTAGAAGTAGATGGAGCTGAGGAAGAAAACAAAATGAAAGACAGCGAGCAACAAGGGGCCAAGATCGTGTCTGTAGGACAGAAATTTCCTTAATGGGGAAAAAAAAGTCATAAAGCATCATAAAGAATAAAGTAGAAACAGAGGTATTGTTTTTTCGGGTGGAGCTTTTCTTTAAATCCTAGCCCAAGTAGGACATCATAGCTCAGAATTTTTAGAAGAGAGAGGAGACATGCAAGGGTGTGACTGAAAAAGGGAGACAAACACAAAGGCTTTATTGCTTAATTGGCTAAACGTCTACAGCTTGTAAAAGACAACATTTGACTACAAAACCCGTAAGGAGAGGATGGAGATAAGGAAAGAGGAACGGAGGAGGAAAAGATGAGGGACATATATTTTTTAATGTATTTAGGGTTCTAGGGAGCCGTCTGTCCAGGTTCTCAGTTTGGGGAGGCTGGCTACGCCTACTCCCAGCTGTCAGAACACCAGTCCTTCTCCCCGGTCCTCCTCTTTAAATCTAAATACCAGCTGTTTGAATCTGTGTGTAAGGGCTACACATTGAAAATAAAACTCACTTTTTCCCCCTCCATATAGTGATATATAATATGATATATCTAGTTATGAATGCTGGGACACGGTGAGGTACTTTTTGTTAGTAGACTGACATGGCAGAGGTACCTTCAAACGGAGCATACGCATGCATACCCACTAATAACAGCTTCCCGAATAGCCCTCTCATATTTTAGGTCACTGTATTAACATAAAGGGAACCGCTGGAGCCAGTGTGTGGGAAGGCATTGCCCTCTTAGAGTAACTCCCAGCGTGCTACTTATCACTGATGCCACACAAAAGGAAGCCCAACAAACCGACAGCTCCCAGCAGGGAAAACTGTCGTTTATATATAAGCAGCAGCTCAACAGCAGAGGAAATAAAGCTGGGAATGCACTTTTGAAACTAATCATACCTTCAGATGATTCTGATCAGAAAGAGAGAAAGTCAACTAGGTTTTAACTTTAAAGAAAATGGAAAGACAAACAAATAAATAGCATTTTATAGAAGATTAACAAGAAGACTGTAAATCCTGTGACAACATAAAAAATATTAGTAAATTTGAATGTAGGATGACACCAGAAGTGATACAATTATGAACAATCAGGAACAAAAATTAATGGCAAATCCATGCACATTTTAGTTTCATACAGCCCATGTTTTTTTCACACATCAAAATATTAGAAACAAAACATTATTAGAACATTCTACCATTCTGTATGGTTACATGTCTTTGCTAAATTCAAAGTGTTTCCACACACTAGATTATAATGATGGTTGATCAAGTTTTTGTGCCATCACATGTGTGTTATCTGCTGTGATGGTACTTAGTTGTTTTTCCATGATAGTATAATAAACCTACAGTACCTCAATTTAAAGAGTATTTTCCAATATTGATATAATTGATTTATTTAATTTTAAAACAATTATAAAAGTATTGGTCGATTAGATTCATGATAAGCCTCAGACAGATCGATCTGCTTGGATAAAAATGTATAAAAATCTATTAATCGATTAAGTCGATTCATCGTTACACCCCTAAAATAGACTTTGTGAAGTTTACATTTTTTATCCACAGATGTAAACATGTTTATAATGTTTGTTTTTTTTAATACGGGGATAATCCTTAAAAAAGATTTGTTCCAGTCCAAGTATGAACTTAGATTTAAAGAGAAGAGAGATACTTCTACAATTATAAAGTATCCAATAGTGTATGCATTCCAATTACCTTAGTGTTCTATGTTAAGTTTGTGAGAAATGTTTAATTATTTAAATACTTTTACAGTACTTTATAATGCAAGACCTAGTCATTAATCAGGAGATAAACAGTTTCAAAGTCAAAGCCACAATCCTAAAGTTAAGGTCATGCACTCTGGTAAATGCATCAGTGCAGTATTTCAGTGTTTGCTTTCATATCAGCGGATCCTGTTTCATCTGTTTGTTAAAATCTAGTCCATAAAGTCTAATGAAAAAAGCTGGTTTCTTCCTAGGACCAACTCCAAACAGATGTTTGTGTCATAAGGACTTGAAAAGACTGCATCTCATTGGGTTTGGCAAAAGAAATTAGATTCTTTCCACACACCTTGATGAGCTCATAATTACACCAGGTGCTCCAGCTGTTAATCAAATGTTTCTCCATGCATGGCAGTGATCCTGCAGGCTGAGTGCAGACCACACATCATCTGAAGTCCTCCTATCAGCTGTTCCTCTAACTTTGATCTAAGAGAAACTCCATATGTCTTTGAATAAATCTCGTCTATGATATATTTTATTTGCACTTTCATTTACAGAAATAAAGAAATGGGGAAAAAAGTCAACATTGATGTGCCTCCAAACCTGCATCATCTGGAAATTAAAATAAATGTTCTGTGGAAATTTAAGTCTGCGTGTTATAACCGTAAACGGCCGTTTAGCTCCCTGATATCCACTTAGCAAAAACAAAAGCTTTATTTACAGGCATTCCACTGGGATAAAAAAAAAAGAAGCAATCCAACTGCATCCGTTTGGAAGGCTCAGTCCTCATCGGTCGGAAGTTCGACCGCTTGTTTTGACAGGCTATCTGCTCTTGGCTTGGGTGGTAAAAAAAACAACAACAATTCTGCAGGGGCCCAGCAGAACACACACACATACACGCACTGTGGACACATGACTAAGCTTTTGTGGTATTGAGCAACGTCTTGGGGACACATTCTTTAGATATTTAAGATAATCAAGGTCACTTTCGAGGGTCATTTGCTTCCTGGATGACTTGCCACATTTCATTCCAAGAAAAAGTTCTTCCCTTTTTAAACGCATGACTCAAACATACCCATTTTTTAAGATCTGATATGAGACTTTAGAGCAAAAACACTCCACTTTTAACAATGTTATTTGAGAAATGAAGCATGAGAAGTGCATGCATTTCCCTTTTATAGATTAAAAGAGGGAACGTTCTGCTTTGAGCTTTGATTCTGTTTCTTTCCATCCCGCTCCCTTGCCATATCAGTTCAATCACACTGAGAAAATTTAAGTAAATCACCTGCGTGAACCACAAAACTTTCCATGCTTTTACTTTGTTCAGCATGTATGAGACTGACGCAGTGATGGTAAGCAGGTTAGTTTCCAGACAGAAGAGGTCTCCCAGCTGGTATAAGTCATACAAGTGGCTTAAAATGTTTCCATTTCTGTCTTGAATTTAAATTTACTCTGTGCCACACACAATTTTATGTTCCTTCATTAAGTATATATATATTGTTTCTTTGTGTTTACATTTTAAAAAACACATAAAGGTGAAATCCCCCCTTTAAATCAATATCACTAATTTTCTGATTATTAGGAAATAGTAAAATAACTTTATTTTTTTATGTGCTATTGTATAAAAACACTAATTTTCTATTTATAATTTCATTTTTTTTTATTTACAGTGGCTAAATATATATATATATATATATATATATATATAAATATAAATATGTATCTACATTATGAAAGGATTGGTTGATCAATTCACTAGGATCAGAGTTTAGAAAGGGGGTCAATCTGTGGAAGAGGTGCCTCTTAGTGTACAATACTAGATGTATTTCCAGAGAGGAAGTGGGGGGCAAAAACAAGATTCAATATTTGTAGTTCTTTTGTCTCCAGATTTCAATTAGTAACATGTGCTGTGGGGCTGCACACTGGTATAGTGGTTAGAAGGCCATGGTTCGAATCCCAGCTGGGTTTTTTTGTGTGTGCTCCTCGTGTGGGTTTGGAACAAGAAAGCAAAAATGACCCTGTTAAGATTTTTAAATGTATTTGATTAATGTGGAAGAAAAACGTATTTTCCATTTTTTCTTGTTTTAGGGGTGAAACAGAAAAGGTAGCTGACCAGCGACTTTTGATGACATCATTGAGTGGGAGTAACGTCCAAAATTCAAGACACCATTTAAAAAAAAAAAAAAAAATTGAAGACACTATTTTCATAACTCTCCATACGGAGAGTTAAGATATTGTAGGAGTAGGGACTCAGGAGAAGCCGTAGGGGTGGGGGAAGAATTTGGATTCGGCCTAAGAGAGACAAAATAGTCAGAGATAAGTCTGTCAGTCAGACTTTATTAGCTTCATTCACAGTGATTTTATAACTTGTTTGTGACACACATTAGTTATCACAATACCTGTAACTCCTCGGTTGCAACATGTAAAAAAAAAAAAAAATCGACTGATACCACTAAAGCAAGTGTTATTGTGACTGCGGTAACTCCCAAACTTGTTAGTAACATAAAAACAAACACAGTTCGATCACTTTGACATCACTACAACCAGATTTAACCCATATATAAGCATTATATAAAGCACTCCGTTTATAGGGCGCACTGTCAGTTTTTGAAAATATTAAGTCTTTTAAGAGCTCTTTTTAGTGCAGAAAATAAAAAAACTGATTTAGTCATAGGGTTTTCTATTGACAACATATCAAGGCAGTTTGACATAAGTAAAAAAAAAAATGAGCTTACGTCATGGGATTTACAAAAAAGCTTTTGGAGCAACAAAAAAATAGTTAATATCAAGTTAGCTTTAATAAATGGTTGCTCATCAATCATCTTACCTAAAATGAAGATTCCTCAAACCACAGGAGATTTCACTGAAGTCACTAAAGCAACAAGTTAATCCGCCTGCAGTGTGTTTGGCCCAATTTTGGGAACAGAAAACTTTTCTTAGAAAGAAGTCCCTCTAATAAAGCATTTCAATTTGGAAACCTTCAAAATACCAACTACTGCCTAATAGTTTATAAAGTTTGCCAATACTCCCTTGTGCAATATGTTTTTAATAAAAGCCATGAAGTGAAATCGTCTACAAAGGTTGGGAGTACAGAGAGTGTAGACAGCCAATTAGCTGCAAAAACAGAGAGCTGGACAGCTGTGTGTGTTACCTTGGCTGCTTTTGTCACAACACTATTAATCACATTCAACAACTCAACAAGGAGCAGCAAGACAGGCAGGAACACAGAGAGAAAGAGATAAGCAAATTCCACAATGTGATGCCAAGGCTAAAGGCTATCTTAGCTGGCAAATGAGAAGCTCATTCAATTATCTTGTGAGTATCCCCATCCCTTGAGCGGCAAAATGAGACGCTCAGATAAAGCTGTGACTGTGAACTTTTCACACTTAGCCGCATGGGGAATTGGATGAGGACAGCTGGGTAGATTGAATGGTTTAAAGTCATTAAATCAGTCTAACAGACCGCTATAAGTGGAAGAAGTAAAACATGAACAGTATAACTTAACTGAAGTATCTGCTTTTTACTCCTTTCAGTTTTTTGTTTTATTGTATGCACATTAATGTTATTTCATGTGTACAGACAAAAATTAGCGTTATATGTTTGTTTTTATTGTTTTTGTTAATTTTATTTTCATTAAGTTGATGTTTATGTTAATTTGCACAGTTTCTACATCTCATCTCATCACTGTTAGATCTATTCAGCCTTGCTTTGATCAACAAATTCAAACCAAATGGCTTATTTCATTCTTTTTACCATAGTGAACTGATAAAGAAACACATTTTTATTGTTTCAAAGAGATGACATTACAAAAAAACTTGGCAAATGTCCGTTCTAGCAGTACTTCAACATTGGTTTGTGCAGCTAAAATAACATCTGCATTTCTTAATGTTATCCCTCCCCAATGTGAACTTTCAGCTCAAATCCTCCTGGGCTCAGGATCAACTTGATTCATGTCATGGTGACTCGGAAAACTTCAAACTTAAATTTAAACCGAGAGCAAATGGACGGTACTCTTTATGTTCTCAAGAATCACTAATATTGACGTACTGAGTGTTTGCGCAAAAGTAGTTAATGTCGAATGTTGGTGCTCCGCCCCCCACAACCTAGAATCTTCTTTTCCTTTCCGCTTTTCTGTCTTCAGGTGTTGCCGCATTGAATCAGTTTCATCATAGGTCTGATTTGCATATTTAGTTTGGCAAAGATTTTACGTCGGATGCCCTTCCAGACACAATCCTCTGTATTCACCCAGCTTGGGGCCGGCACAATGAGACCCTGGTTTAGGCCCCCTTGTGGTAAATTGCCCCCGCAACCTGTAATAATTTATAAAAAAAAAAAAAAACAGAAAATTAAAAAAAAAATGTTTTGAATAGGCTAGTTGGAACTTTTGCTCAAAAGTGAAGAAATTATATTTGTAACTTGTAAATACTTTAAAGGCCAACTCCAATAAAAATTTTGTTTTTGGTGTTTTTAATATTTTTATGTGGCATTTTTCTGATGATGGGGGACATATTTGGAGAAAATTAAGCTCTAAATTGCATTTCTGAGTTTTTTATTATTATTATGATTCAAATTGTGGTAAATCAGGAGGAGATTAAAAAATGTTGTTTGACAAAGAGCTTATTTGTTACTTATAGTGGGTGGACCAAAAGCTCACTGCTCCACTAAATAGCAAGGAGGGGAAGGAAGAGGCGAATTTCTAATGAACTCCTGGCGCTCTGGAGAAACTGTCCTAGAAAATGACAAGGTTTTTTCTTATTTTATTTTATTTTTTAAATTTCTGATCAAAAGATGATCAGAGTGGAACTTCAAAAAGTCTGAATTGTATTGTCTTTTACAAACACTCCAGGATTTCAGGGCAGGTATTTATGACTGTTGCAGCCTAAAACCCTTGATGTTGTGGAAACTTTTGTGAAAAGTTGCGACAAAAGTTGCAATGTTTTTCAATATATATTTTGGGTGATTGGTTAAAGTTGCTGTGAAAATGTAAAGTTGCAGGGTGTTCCACAAATTTGCTCAAATTTGCTCTAATAGTTGTGATTGCAACATCAGAAATTCCTGGAGAGTCTGCTTTTAATGCTTTCTACTGATTGAAAAAGATTAGTAATCTCAATAGGACTGTCCTTGTTAACTGAAGGCTAATTTCAAAAGATAAATAATAATTTCTCTTTTATGTAGTTCTATTCGTGTTGTGCAGCAAAAACATCCTGAGGAGTGGGAGAAACCCCAAGAGTTCCCTCCATTAAAAGTGTGAGATCAGTGCTTCACTACTTGAACACAGATACCACATCATCACTAAAGGCTGAACTTTGATTTTGAAGTAAACCAAAGCAGGAGTGTGGTGAAGCATGACGCTCTTCTCGACTCCAGTCTGGCGTGGTGAAAGTGCTTATGTAGAAGGAATCATTTGATGGACAGTTACTGGCTCAAAGCATCCATGAAATATGTCTAAATTCCTAGTTAGCTCAGACCACATGGTGCAGACACATGCAGCACTTTCCTGTCTTATGTTGACCATGGTTTATGGCAGCTTTATTCCTCATATTATTTTCTACTTTAATTCATATTTTTCCCTTGTGTGTGTGCGTTTAGTGCTGGTGGGAGTATTTATCTTGGCATTGGCAGTAGTTGGGGATTTCTTCTTAATTGTAAGCAGAGTTTAGACAAGAGGGGATGTAGCACTTGTTTACAGAAAGGTTTCGAATTATTGATTCTCTTGTTTGTTCTGGACTCCGCTCTTGCCGGTGCAATAAATTACACTTAGGCTCATAAATTAACAAGTAAGCACAGGCTGGAAGGTCTGTTGGGTAGTTAAACTTTGTGTGGGTGTTCCTGCAATGGTATTGTATAAGTTAACAGGGATTAGTACAATGGAAACACTTACTAGCTTGGTGAAAAAAATGTGGTTTTAAGTGCCTGAGGAATTACCATCGATTACTATGTCAAATTTCCTGGCACATGCGGTACTATGAACAGAGGTAAAGCTGAGCCACTCTGCATGTGCTTAAGTCCCTAAACTTTAATCAAATGTGTGAAGAAAACATATTGGAGTGAAGTTTGGATGAGTTGTTGCGAATAAACGAAGCGTTCATTCTCAGCTTTCACACAAACACAGACAGACACACAAACACATGCTCCTTCACCAAAGAAAACAACCAAATGGAATCTGGCACTTTCAAACCTCGACCTCAACATAGCAAGTGGTTTACTAATAGACCTACACGCCTTAGCTCATAAAAACGTTATTTACTTTGCCACTACTGGGTGTCTGAAATAGTTTTGGGTTTTTCAGGTGCCAATTTATGATGCTTTCGGTGGGTTTTAATGTCAAGATGCCAAAGTAAATCCCTGCCCTTGAAGAATTCTGATGATGCTTGTACACATAACCATGGTACACACAAAATAAGACACAAAGAGTACATCAAAGATGACAGCTGAATATGAGACAACGTGACATATAATGTCAATAAACAAATAAATAAATGTGTAACTCGACGCTGACTAAACTAAGAAATTCTGTGAACTTTCAATCCTCATGTTTGGGTTTCTGTCAAACTGAACTTATAGGCAGAATGTGAATTTATTTTTAAGCAATAAAACCAAGCTTTCTTTTTAGTTCTCTAAGGACAACACTTACAGTTAACCATAAGTTTTGATTGTAAGACTTTTTCCCAGCGCAATGAGGACATGACAGCATGTCAAACTCTTAAAAAAAGGTTCCATTCTGCAACCAAAAACTGTTCACTTTCATGTCATGGCTGTAGACCGAGGATGAACTTCAATCATCTTTTGATTTACTGTAAAAGCGTCGCCAGTGGTCTTTTAATTATGATTATCTCTGTTTTTTTTTTTGTTTTTTTTTTGCCAATATAAAAAAAAAGTTTTTTTTTTTTAGGACATAGTTTCTACAGAGCGCCAGGAGTTCCACAGAAATCTGAGTTGTGGGTGGTGTAGAGTAATTTCCCATCATCCCTTTCTTTATACTTTCTCCCACTAGCTAACAGCCACTCACAACATCAAACTAACATTAGCAGTGCAACCAAAATGGCCAGTAATATCATCAGAGCTATCCAGCTGGACAGTTGTGAGCCAAATGCCAGCTCAGACGAAGACGTTAACGGATCTATTTGTCAGCAAGTGGATGAATCAGAATAGAATGGTTTGTATTTTATGTGTTGCAATTCAACAATTGTTGAGTAATTGTCAATTAAGTTTGACTTGTCTCTCATGCCACCCTGCAAAGGCTCGTTATTACAGAAAATAAGAAGCAAAGAGTTCAGAAAAACTTCCCATCAACTCCTCTGACCAATTTCCTTACTCTTGGCCTCTCTATAGGCATTCTGGGTAGTGTAGCCAAATCACATTATATGATTGTTTTGCTTAATCCCCTCTATAATGCAGTGCATTTTATGTATACAGAAAGACTGTCAATTCTCACTCAGTTTATTGATATTTCATGTTATTGTCCAAAAAAATGAGTATATAGCAAATACAAGGATCTACTTTGTTTCATTAAGATATAACAACTACTTTGGCGAGTAGAATCTCCAAAAATGTTTTTAAGGGTGAGAGTGCCATTGGTAAATTACAACATTAAACTTAATTTTCTGCACCAAGACAAAAACTTATGTTACAAAACTAAACTGAAAAAAGAATTAATAACAAAAATTTTTAAATTTGCAAGAGATTTTTTGAAAACTTGCCTTTTAACTCCAGAAATGTTAAATTCCTGAAAAGTAACTAGATACTCAGTACATGGAGTAGTTTTAGGGTGTAACAGTAGATTTACTTAAGTGCAATTGCTTAATACTCTTTCCACCTTTGCCACTTGGTTTCTTCTAAGTTCTCACAAGTCAATCAAACATTGTATGACATCTTGTTCCGCTGCGATTCAGATCGAGTAGACCACTCCACCCGTTCTGTTTCCCGTGCTTCACTGCAATTGCAAAACGTGTCTAAACATTTTTAGCAGAATGAGGAATTAGGTGATGAATATTCAAACAACCCACACAGAAGCAATAAAACTATCATTCAGTTTATTGATAGAGATACTATATGGCCTTGCCTGCAGACGGGTTGAGAAAATTCTTGTGTTTAAAAGGCTACTAGAGAGCTTTGTGTTGCACTGAACCCTGGTGTCTGGTGTCTTTTAACCTCCTGCATGAGACTGAGCCCTTCACCACCACTGAAACAACATTCCATGGCTCATAAGCTGGGTTCAACGGCTGAGATTGGACCACCAACACCTCCACCTCAAACCACAACCCAGCCCACATGTCGGTGGGCTTGGTGATGTTATGGTCTCACAATCTTGCAGTGCATCTTAGATGAATTAAGAGAAGGGAGGTCCCAACATATATTTAATGTGCCCGATCAGCTCAATTTACAGAACCTCAACCAGCAATTTCACCCAAAGGCCTGGCTGAGGTTAAGTCGTGGTATCTCTGGTAAAATATGTACCACTATGTAAGATTCGTATTAGCTGGAGTTGCATTCACAGCTGCTTGTCCCACTTTTGAAATAGTCACCAATCCTGTGGGATAATCTGTGTCCCAAGGGAATATTAAATATTTAGGAAGTGGCACACCTGTGTGGTATTTGGGAAAAACAACTTCAACAGTCAGAATTGTGAGTTTCCAACTGTCCTTTAAAATGGGTGAATGATTCATTTCACTATTTCGTTTAAGTGATTTACCTACAAATTTGAATTCTCTGTCATATACAATGGGGAGCTTCTCCATCCACAAATGAATAGGCTTTTTACCCATGATGTTGTCTTTTGTGTCTGCAGTGGTTTTTCTGAAAATACTTTTTATAAATGTACTAGATATGTTAATGTGAAAACAGATCTTACTCCTTGTTTGTCAGTATAGATTATGCATAAACTGCCACTTCTGCGCTGAGGCAAAGGAAGAATTGAACACCTCTGACTTATAACAACAGTTTCTAGATTAAACAGTGCTGTTTTTCTATGTGTGGTTCTTGATGCAAACTCATTTGAACTGTAGAACTTTAAAACAATAGCTTATTTACACCACAAATATACCTGCAATAAAATACAATCAAGAAAGCAAACATTTTTAAACATCTAAGCTTTGTTTCCTCAAACAATCATTTTAGTTTTGAGAACTACTGCACGTCAGGTTGATTAATATTGAAAACAAACACTGGGTGACCAAGTTTTGACCAGGAGGACAAAAGTACCAACAAATTGTCTGACTCAAAGCGTACAATCCATCAAAACAAGACATACTCCACCAGAGAATACACAAGTTTCTTGATGAACTCAAGCACATAAAAAAGAGATTTTCATTGCCACTTTGTGTTTCAATGGTTAGATCTTAAAATTCCCTGATCAAAAAATACAATTTTACAGGGTCAAAGAAAGCCCATAAAGATTTTTTTCTCAAAACCAGCTCTGCTAAGACACTTAAATTGCCAAGAGAAAGGTCTTCTGAGTCCAGTTATGCCACAAAAACAAATTTGAGGTGAAACTTTCAAGACTGTGAGGACAAAACCGACAAAAAAGTCCAGTAAGCAGACAACCTATGTTTAAACGATTTGTTGTTTTAGTCAAACTGTGAAGTGATGGAAAAATCTTTTCAGGAGTTTAAAGGAAAAACTGATTTCTAAAAACATTTAGTTAAAAATGAAAAAACACTCCGCTATGGCCACTGACCCTCAATCCTTCTGTCAGCTTGAACTTCTCTTAAGGTTAAAAGTGTCAATGGGGTGTATAAAGTCTTTAAAGCTAAGACACCAACCTCCAAGTTTAGAAGTATCCCTCTTTTAACACAAACTTCAACAATTTCCCTCTCACATGCATGTAAATAATCATGACGTTGCTTTCAGCAGCAGGTCTTATCTATCGTGCATTTTTTAGTAAAAAAGGTGCCTGCTTATAACCCCATATCCACACTTATTCACAACTAAACAAAGTCAAGAAAACATTATTTAAATATCTTGCTACTGTGTTCAAACATTCTTTTGGAGCTAATCTTTTAAATATCTTACAAATGTTTGCATTTTTTCAGTAAATCTAAGTGTAAACGTTAAACTGACAAATATAGTTAAAAAACAAAAGGATACTTTCACTGAACCTGATCAGAGCTGGAGGTACATGTGTGGTAAAATAATAGTGAATAACAAAATAATTAAAAAAAAAAATTATATATTACTGGTGTGGAGTCTAAGGCCCAATCCGAGTTATTCCCTGCTCCCTTCCCCTTAATTTGAAGTGGCAGTTGAAGTCGAAGTCGTGTCTGGATTATTATTTTTTAAATTTCACTGAAATTTCAATGAAATGCTGTATCAGAATTCTTCTTCTACCCCTTCAGCTTCTTCTTCAATTGTAGGGGCATTTGAAGGGGTAGGGTTGACCAAAATAGTTCTTTTAAGGGTTAACCCTCGCCGTGGAGGTACGCATAGCCCTCTGCACGAGTGAACCGCGTTGCGCTGTCGGGGAGAAGTGTACTTCTTCACTTGGGTGCGCTCTGACGCACAGAAGTTTACATGTAAATGTTAGTAAAAACTTTTTGTTTTAGCACAACGGTTTTAAATTTATAAAACCGATGTTGTTATGTATTTCTGAGTACTGGCAGCTATGCGCTAACGTTGCAACCGGCGACTATTGATGACGTCATGGAATGAGAGAATGACATCCAGATTGGAAGACACTATTTTCCCATAACTCTCTGTTTGGAGGGCCAAGTGTCGTGGTAGGGAGAAGCCATAGGGGACAGTTTGTAACAGTGCAGACAAGCAGAAGATAAAGAACATCTGACTAAAACATTTGGATACTTGACTTCAAAACTTTTTACCACCTAAAGTTACTGACTTTAAGGTAGAAAGGAAAATGATTCATTCCAACTCTGTTAAAATATGTCTTTTCTATTGGTGCTTAGTGACATTTTCACTTCCTTAAACTTCAAAGAAGAAAAAAAAAGATGGAAACATGTTGAATAAACACATTGGTGTTCTAATTAATACCTTGTGAGGTTTATGAGGTGCTATACAGAGTGTCCACATACCTGAGCAGACAGTAGATTTAAATCAAGGACTAAAAAATGTTCTTGTCTGGCCTTTGTCTGTCAGGGATTTTCTGGCTCATAGACACTTTTTTATCACATTCATCTTCCCAAAGACCCTCTAAAGACTTACAGAAAGGATAAAAAGAAGGCGACAGACTGAGTGGGAGGAAATGATTAAGAGAGTGATGGCGGGAAATGGTGGTTCCACAGACAGGAAAACCTCTTTTCTTATCATGTTATCACGGTTGGGTTCAGTCCGGGGAACCAGATCAAAGAGGTGCACCTTGCTTTCATTTGTTGCAGTGGGCTCCTCTTTTCTTGCATCATCTCTGACTAAAAAGCTACGTTTGCTTTCAGATGTTTTTTCTCTCGGTTCTCTTTGATAAATTCATTTGTAATTTATCTGAAAAGATTGGAATTCACTGAATGGTTTAGAAAATGTCCTTTTTTCTCAGACAAGAGAATAAATCATTCTGTGCTTCACTGAGCAAATATGTTTCCTTTGAAATGAAAATTTCCCCAGAGCTCATCCTTTATATGACCTTTTTTTTCCAAGCTTCAGATGATGGATGATCTTCATTTCCTATATTAATTTGCTGCATGCTATATCTAATAAATAGTGAAAATGAAAGAAAAAAAGCTTTTTAAACATTTTTCCCAACTGTGTGAGTGTCCTTTCTAGTGTGTGTGTGCTTCTAAATCCGCTGGGATTAAGGAACCCTAAACATCACCTCCACTGGCAAAATATCATTACAAATAGGCTAATAAACAATGCTTTGAAAAACAATACTTTATATTCTGGCTGTAATACGTCAAAGTTAATTGTTACAATGTTTCTCTTGCAGAAACCTTTGCATTAAAAAAAGTAATAAAGAGAGAGAAATCACATATATAGGCCAATTAAATGGTAACAGATGAAAGCTTTACAATCGTACAATGTTTGCTTATCCTGTTATCTGATGGAGCAAAGTTTTACATGTAGGTTGAATGGCAAATGGCTTTTATTATTACCCATATTCATTGGCAAACAAAATATTTTTTATAAGACAGGGCAATAAACTAATGGCAGTGTAATAAAACTAATTTTAACACAAATGTACTTGACATGTCAGAGGTCAGAGTGTTTTTATTTTCTGCTTGAAAGTAGGTTATGTCTCCTTCACTTGTCAGAGTAAGTTTCTGGAACACAAATAAAACCATAACTTGCTCCAAATTATAAAGAGCACCAGATTATAAAGGCACTTTAAGCAGTAGAGTGAAGTAGACTACACTACCCAGAAGCTCTATAGGGGCTTAGAGGAAGATGATGATTGGTCAGAAGGATCGATGGGAAGTTTTTCTACTGAACTGTGTTGTTCTTCATGTTTGTCTTTTATCTGCATTAGTTCACTTTTGCAGAGAGTGCAACATGACACATAGATTAAAATGTACTCACACAAAATCTCAACATTGTTCAGTTGCGACATATAAAATAAAAAATACACTCACTTTTCGGTTTAATATGTTTACTCATTATCTGCATCACTTGCCAGGCTCCCAACTACGGTAGCTGTAATGGTTCAAAAAATATGCCAAAGCTGAGTGTTGTAGTTTAAAGTCACGCTTTGTTGACTATGCGAAAAAGGATTGGATCATTCAAAAACACTGAAAAGCTTTTTAGTAAAAATGTTGGTAGCTGGGACTCAAAAAGAATCACAAAACAATTTTATAATTTATAATTTTATAACTTCTTGATCTACAACGGTGGTCTACAGCGGTCAACTCTAACTGTGCAGTACATACGTCAACGGTACCACACAGAAAAAACAAATCAAACTATTTTGTTTATTACTATAAGGGTCTAAAAGATGTTTTGTTGAGAAATGAGAATGACTGACATGATAGTCTTTTGTTAAATTTGTCAAAAGACGTTAGTCTTGACCAGAGGTCTGCAACCTGAGGCTCCAGAGCCACATGTGGCTCTTTGACTCCTCCTTTGTGGCTCTCTGGCTAAAGAAAATCAAAATGTTTTTTCTGACTCTGAGGCACATTAATCAAAACAAAACAGTCAAACTTTATTCAACTAATTCACAAACATTTAAAGAAGAGTATGTATCACTCCACCAGGTACCAGACAACGGTACCCATAATGCCCCAACAATCCATCAAGCGTTACAGCTTCATAATCGTTCTAAAACATTTCGAAAGACCGCAGCGTACCAACGAACTCAAGGTCAGTTAGCCCAACCAGAATTTACATACACCAGATTATAAACCGGACCGTTTCAAGGGTTTTAATAGTGCTGTATGGTCCGAAAAACACAGTAAAGGTCGATAATTAGCTCCTAGTTAATTCAACTTCACTAAGTTTATGAATTTACACCAAAATCTATCAAATAAACTGTATATAGTCTTTGTTTAAATCCCTGATGACCTTATGTCTTTTATTTTGAAAGGGAGTTGTGTCAAAAGTAATAACCATTTTCATATTTAGGGGGAAAAAAGCTATTTTTCTTGTAATATTTATGCTTTATTCATGCAAAAAACATTTTTTTTATCTTTACCATAATAGTGAAAATAACAAACACAAAGGAGAGTTTTATTCTTGTAAGAGTTTGTGGCTCCTGCTGAGTTGGTGGTTGGTGAGAAATCGACCCAATTGACTGTTTAAACATTGAAGGTGGCAGACCTCTGATCTAGACCATGTGACACAACAGCAACAATTTGTTTTTGTAAAGCAATATATGATGTTACTAAAGACAATGAAGTTCAGAGCTCCCACAAATTCTATCCCCCTGTGCGCTTCTTAAAAATGTTTTTTGCGAGGTCTGTTCTCCATAAAAGCAGTCCAAAATTCAACTGAACACAGCCGCTCTAAAGTACCAGCGTCTTTTCTTTACACAGCACCACTTGTAGTAGATCTGTAGCCACAGTCCCAAAGCAACATGAGCTATTACCGTCAGAGAAAAACCAATGCATATAACCCATTTGATAGAAACTGGTATGAAAGGTTCATATTTGGCATTTCTCTCAATGTATAGAAAAATTGAAACATAGTTATGTAAATTTGTTTTATTAATGTTCACATTATGTGACAGTTAAGCACATTAATTAAATTATGGTTTTAACTTGCCTCTGCAGATGTGGCCATTTTAAACATGTAAAAACTTTATAAAATACAACCTCTCATCAATATTGTCCATAGTGGGACTAAAGACATTGTATTAAATGGTCAAAAATATTATATTACTTTTTCAGACAGACAGTCATAATAACTCCAAAATCACATAAAGACTGGTTGGGAGATGTCAGACATCCCTTTGAGTATCCTATAAATACAATAAACTTGTACAATGTTCCACAACTGGGATAAAAGTTACATGGCTTTTCTGTGAAACAGACCTCTCAGTGTCTCCTTGAAGCCACTCTGGCATGTGTGATCCACAGGAATGACATCGATGACAGCCCAACAACTTCCAGGGACTTAAGGAATTCAGGGTGACTCTCCTCAACCCTCAAGTCTGCTTCACCAGCATCTATACGGTGTTTTCCCTGCCCTCTACGTGTTGACAGGAGCATACTCCATTCTCTCCCATCCCCTTCTCTATTTCCAGCAGTTTGAGGATACGAAAGCATCAAGGTTTCTGATCTTTGGGTATTCAGTCCCTCTATTACCGGATAATTGTTTCCAGTAGCTAAAGAGTTTATCATCTTTGAAATATTATCATTAAATTATAAAGTGTTTTCTATAAGACATATTGACGTAATTCATTGGCAATAGGCTGTATGACTCTTAGATGGTCTAGAAGCTATAACCAAATGTTCATAGAACAGAATTCTTTTATTCAGCTTGACTACCAAATAGAGTAAACATTGCTCTTTCCATCTGTAGACTGCTTTTATAACCTGTGTTGTGCATCACAGGGACCACATGAAACTTTAAAGTGAATCCACACTTTCTTCAAAAGTTATGGAACATTCTGTGTCACTACAGCTACCTCTGAGAACTCAGACACCAGTGGCTTTGACTGAATGGACACTGAAGTTACGGTCCACCTTATGATTTATTTGATAAATGTGCAATGACAACCGTATCAAGACACGCAGCTCCCAAATAAACTCCTCCTCCAATCTAATTTTGTGGGTAAACAGTGAAAAAAAACTGAAATCCTAACTCTGTAAGATTTCTATCCTTGAACCAAACTGCTGTGTAAACTTGAAACACTTTTAGCAAGTGGCAAATGTTGACATTCAACTGCATTAATCATGAAGTAAACCAAACTGAGACACTATCACACAGTTACATCTAACCTACATTAAAGCCAATATTAAAAGCATGGCTGAGAAAAGCTTCTGCCATTGCCAGAAAAAAAATCTTTACTTAAGTGTTGAACCTTTCTTTGACAAATCAAGACTTGCTTGCAAAAACCAAAAGGATTACTGTAAAAAAAACTAAAATAGCAAGCCAATTAATGAGGCATAACACAACTAACAATTGATGTTTTCATTATTTAAAACCAAAAGCAGTAACTTTTGTTCTTGTATTTCTCAACAGAAAATCGGCACAAAGGTAAAGCAGACTAAAAAAAAAAATTCAAAGACCTTTTTTTATTTTCACATGCATTCAAAAACATTATATGCCTACAAATGTTTTGGTTAATTGATTTGTTTATAAAGCCAAAATGATTAAAGAAATCACTTTTTAAAAAGGAAAAAAGTATATGATCCTCTGACAATCTGAAAGTTTCTTGCTGAAACTATTCTACCTTTAAAAGGCTAAAATTGAGCCTACTGAGAAGGTAAACAGTTGAACAGCACTAAAGGGCTCCTTGTACGCCAGTGTGCATGGTTTGGAAGGTTGAAAACATTTTTTTTAATGGTATGACATAATTGGATCTCACCTACTTCACCCTAGCTTGTATAAATGTTGATTGTAACCTGTCACCTGTGGCCAAATAAAATGTCCGAGATCATTTTCTGTCTATGGGCTCAGTGAGTGGTTTGATATTTGATATTTTGTGCAGGTTTGCCCATTTTTCGCTCTCAGACAGCCCATATCCACCCGTAAGGGCAGTTGTGACTAAAGATTAGGCAACACAAATGAGAACTTTATAACTTTAATCACCACTACAAACAGATCTTTTAAGTGATTTTCTTACAAAGAACTATTCATAGATATTTAGGAAGCAGTATTCTAAATATTTTATTATATTATATACTAAACAACGGAGGCCAAAATCAACAATGACTAATTCAAACTTTTAAAAGTCTTGAAGGTTTTTCTTTTGCTGCACTGACTTTTTCCTTTCAAATTTGATAGAGAGCAATAGCCAGTCAGTGGAGAGACAGACAGTAATGAAGAGTGCTGGAGGAAGGCCCTGTCTCTACATGCATGGCTTGTGGAAAAATGTGTCCTAATGGATCCCAGCTTTCTGCGGCACTTAAAGTAGCCAAGACGCACCAAGGGAATAAAATATGGTATTATTCTTCTTATTATAGTGCAATTATCAACTATCTTTGCACTCATATTTTAACTATTTTTTAACACAATGTTCCATTGATTTATACAAGCAAATGTTCCGTGAAATGGATACATAGTAGTCAGATGAAAGCAGGTTTGGTCAATTCGGCAATTTCCTAATTCCAAACTCCCGACTCAGCAATGTTTTTACTGCTGCACTTCAACTTAGTGGTTACATAATGACAAGCAGATATGCTCTTTGTTGATTAGCCTCATAGGTCAGCTTGTGGAAAAGGACATAAACGCTGTTTTGTGGTCAAAATCGTCAGTGTAAATGAAAAAGTAGTAGAGCTAATCAATTAAATGATAAGTATTTTTGGATTTTCTTCCAAAATAAAATACGTCATAATTTGAAATCATGCTATTTAATCTATTGAAGGAAGGACCCATGTCTGCTTGGTCCATCTGTCATTACAAATAAATACCTCCGCTCTGTGTAGGAAGTATGGAGCTGTCCTGTTATTCCCATTCATACAGTCGGCACAGCAGTGAAGAAATCTTCAACGTCATAAATTAGTTAAAAATGAAAACATTTCAGTTCACAAAAGCAGGACCCGGTGCCTATAGGGAATACGCCACACTCTACTGCCTCGATGTACAAATCAATGAAAGCATTGTGGGGGTTTCTGAACAAGTTAAGGCTCACTTAGAGGGCTCTTCTAATGAAGGCTGATATAAGACGATATAAACAAATGACATTTCAATGAAACATTGGCCTAAGGGCCAAGCTTTAAAAAGCTGAGGGATATGGTTACAAGCTTAATAAAAAAAAACTTTGAAATAACTTCAATTTTGGATAAATCTAATGGATAAAATAAAGAATCCTTTAAGGTTTTATAAGGTCAGTTAAATATTTTATTGCATTTGTTTTAAAACGTTTTTCCTATAAAATGAAGTGACTTAACAACTAGTTTTCTGCATGTATCTTGACCTCCAAATCCACATGTGTCCTCTTTAGTAAAAAAAAGGAGTTGTCAGGATGGAGTAAGATCTAATGCATGAGCAGATGTGTTTTGTGTGTGTTTTTACAGGACCGGCCCCTATACCACCAACACAGCTTTTACAGCTGGGCTGTTTGGACTTGACAAATGAACTGTGCCATCTGTCCGGCTCGCACAAGCATTCATGTGTGCTTCTGAGTGTCAGGCAGCTCCAATCAACACACTATAAACAAGCTAACATTTTGACCCTCTGTTACCCCAGATAACCCTGAACGCTTAAATCTTGGACATATTCAGTGTGAGAGAGATCCAAAAAGTCAGACGTGAAATCTAAACTGCACAGAGTGTGTGCAATATGCTCTAGTTTCCGAAAGTTGGAGCGCGTCTGTGTGGATCTCGGCACATGCTTCGGCTCGCTCTTTCTGGAATTTTCATCGCTGAACAATTACCCAGCAAGCAGCTTCCCCTCACTGTCTGCTGCTGTGTAATTTGGAGGAAGCAGCAACAGCAGAGCCTTGCAAGGCCTCATTAACATCAACCTCTATGAGCCACAACGACTCCCTGCACACACTCACACAGCTGGCTGAAGAATAACACACACCGACTAGACATGGAGCCAATATTTCTGGCACAAAAACGTCAGCGAGTAATCTAAATATTAGCTCACACTTCAAGCAGACAGAAAGTGATTTACTTCCCTCTGATATCTACATTAAATCCACAAGTCTTACTCACAGCTGCCCTCTGAAACGCTCCTCTGGTGAAAGTTCCTCCTCCTCTGTAGTTAATGGCCGGGATCTCCTGGTTGAACAGGGAGCACTTGTGCTGGCGCGGCTTGGGCGCTGAGATGTGGTCCACCCTCGTCACCACATTGGTCTTGGATGAGAAGGTCACCAGTGCCACTCGCGTGTTCTCCGGTGCGACGGGGAAGTCAGACAGCATCTTGCGGATAAACCTCAGCTCGCTCTGGAAGTTGTTGGCGCCCACGCTGGACGACTCGTCCACCAGGAAGACCAGGTCCAGACAGAGGCTTTTCTCGCGCAGCACGCGGACGTTCCGCTTGAACGCCAGGCCCAGGCGTTCCACTTTGCTCTCTGCGCTTTCTGACAAGTTGCCAGCTGATGACAAAGGTGACATCTGCCTGGACCTCTGAGGCTTCAGCTGGGACTGCTGGCCAGCTGGCAAAGCTGAGGTCCATGCAGCCACAATGCACAGGATTAGAAGAAAATTAGCCCATGATGCTATTAAACAGTGCCAAGAAAACATAGTGACAGTCTACAAAAAGCACCACTGCTGAAGAAATTCAATACTTAGAGCTAAAAGTACTTTACTTCTAAGAATTATAGAAAAAATAAAGTTTTCTAAGCTTCAATCAGTGTCCTCATAGTAACTCAGTGCAGAGTTCCTCAAAAGCATTGCTAATTGAGGGTAAAGAATCCATTCAAAGCAGTTCTGATCAATGGAAAAATCTTTGAATAATTAATTAACTTAAAAAAGTTGCTTCCCTGCCGGATTTAACAACAAAAATACAGTTTTCCAGTTCACTCCAGACTGCTATAGTACGCTTTTGAGGAGTCTGTCATGCAAAGCTCGGTATCTCCCCTGTCATTCAGTCTGAGTATCACATCCACAAAGCCTTTCCAGTCCTCTTTAGTCCCAATGTGAAGCCCACAAGGCTGCTGCACTCCTGCCTTTGCCGACAGCCAAGCTCCAAATGCTTCTTCCCTTCTTCTCCCCAAATCATTAAAAAACACATCCAGAGGAGGAGGAGGAGGAGGAGGAGGAGGGAGGAAAAAAGTTGAGAGACAGAGAGAGGTTGAGGGAAAAAAGGGGGCAGTCCAGTCGTGGCGTGAAGTCATTTTTTTCCCTCCTCTTTCTTCTCACTCCCCCATCCCTATCTTTTGCTGCCTATAACCCTCTCCCCAGCCCCCCCCACCTACTTCTCCTCTCATTGACCATCTCTCTCATCCAAGTCGGTCCAGTCTTCCCCAGGAAAGCTCATCTCCACATGACGCTAGAGATCAAGCTAAGTTGGATTAAAATAAAGTCAAACTTTATTATACTCTAAACAATAACTATCCATTCAAGAAAATAAATATGAGATATTATTTAACTTAAATCTAGTTAATCACTTATTAGTTCCTTTATCTTCCTTGTTCAGGACATGTAAAATAAAACCAGCAAATTGACCGTGTGATTTTCTTGTTTTTTCCACATCCACGAGGATTCCTACATCTTCTCAAGCTCTCTCTCTCCCTCGCTCCACTGTTGTGTTTTCCTTCAGTGATTTTATCTGTAACCAAAACAAAGGCAGCCGGTGCTACAGAGCCGCACTGCGCCTATTAAAGCTTCAGACTCGGAGCAGAGAGCTGCCTGAACATGGAGCTCGTGTGGCAGAAAGATGCCGGGTGGAGGCTGGAAACGACAAAGAATAACGGCTGCGAACGTGGACTCTAAGAGGTTTAAGATAAGGAGGGACAAAAATATTTTATCTAGATAAAATGTTAGTGGGTGAATCTTCTCCTTTCAGAACACTGCAATAAATTTTAAAGATATTTTTTAGTTGATAACATATTATTTACAGTTAAATGAAAATATTTTAGATAAAGCAGTGGATTGTTTTGGGTCCAGCTGTCCCACTCCGTTAATCTTTTGATCTGTTTTTAAAGTGTTCAGTGGTCTTATCATGATGCAGTTTTTTTTTTTTTGCTAAAATAAAAAATAATAATTTTGTTTTCTAGGATATAGTTTCTGTAAAGCAGCAGTAGTACAGCAGAAATTTGTCTCTGAGTTGTGGTGTGGAGCAACCCCGCCCCTGTTCCCATCACACATCGCTTTACGTATCTGAATGGAGTGGAGCAGGGCTAGCTTAAAAAAAAGTTTACGTCACAAACAGGATTTTTTTTCAGATGGTACTTTTTTTTCTACTTCTGTTCACATCAATTTGAATAAAAAATTCAGGAAATTCTATTTTAAGTGTCCTCTTCATAATATATGTCCTCCATTATCAGAAAAATGACACAATAAACATGTTAAAAACACTTAAAACACTATTTCTATCAGAGTTGAACTCTAAACTCTTCAAGAGCAAATAAAAAAGTTATTTTTGTCCATTTTATATCATGTTTAATTGTCTCTATCCACAAAAATATACCATTATATTCATGTGTTCATATTAAGTTAAAAAACAGAATAACATAGATCAACAAGAAATGGGAAAAATAATAAAAAAAACAATAAGCAATGAAAAAAAGAAGTGTAAGTGCACTCAGAATATGTGCGGCTCCACCACAGCAGTTATGTGGAGTCAGTGCTGTAGTATTAACCACAATGACACACAGTTCAAGCCTACAGAGTGTTTATAAGGCTGTATAAGCCAGACTTTAACTGCACTGGAAACTCCTGCACTAAAGAAGTGGGAATAGAAAGTAGCGTCATCCCGCCAGATAAAGTGGATGGTAGAGAGACGGAGACACAAACATACAGAGACGAGAGCACACACCCTGACCTAAATCCACACACACACACTTCCATAGACACTAACACACACACTCAGTCCCAAACATGCTGAAAGGGGGAAGACTGCAGCTGTGATTTCCTGCGCTTTGGCACTGGAGACCCTTCAGACTCTAGTGAGGGTCCCAGGAGAGAGTCAGGGGGGTGGTGAATGAAGGAGGAAGTTTCTAAGAGTGGGGGGGGGCTTCCTTTGGACATATTTAAGAATATATTAAACTCTGATTCAACTAAACATCGATTTACTTGATACATTTCCGTTTTAAAAAACTGCATTTTGTAGATTTAAAAAAAAGTGAAACTTTCATTCATAAAATTCTCAATTCTAACATTGAAAACTAACAGAAAAGCTGTCATTTTTAACTGAGAAAGTACAAGAAATACTGTAAAGATCCACTCAGATTAAAATTTTGTTTTTAACATATAAAGAAATCAAACTTCAATTTCCATTTCTGAGTATTTCTTTATTCAAATTGTTGTAAATTAGGAGCAGACTAAAAAAATGCTGTTTGAAAAAGATTGTAGTTGTGACATAGAAAATAAACTGGATAGTATCTGGCTAAAAAAACTGTACGGCTGGATAGCTCTGATAGTGCTCGCCATTTTTGTTGCACCTGTTATGTTAGGTTGGGGGTGTGAGGGGCTGGAAGTTAGCAGAATAGTGTATAAACCAATGAGTTATATTGCTGGAGACACTATGCTAGCCTGTTACTATTATCAAAGATGCATAAAAAGCGACGCCATATTGGAAAGGTCAGTAAACATTGAGACACAGCCTAGCAGTAAAATGACAATAAAATGCTTACTTTTGGTCCAATTTTAAAAAGCAAAAACTCTAATCATCACAAAAATAGGACTCATGTTGTAGTATTAATGTTTTTGTAAAAGATCTGACAGATAAAACAAATTTCTATAAATAAATAGGTCATTATGTAGGAAACACAATGTCTACCTGATACATGGTTTTGATTTTATTCAAATCTACACAAAGACTACGATTTACACAAACTGTTAGATCTCTCGGTCCGTGTATGTTAACGGGTAAGTGGGAAACCAACATCGCCGCAGACCGCTTGCGCCCGTTGTATGTGGGCTGGTATGATGCGGTCAAAGTGGACTGAGAACATTGCCGCCCGGTAAACAGTCTGGACGGTCTGGCGTTCGCCTTAGAGCACGCTGTGTGGACAAATGCACAAGTAGATCCACAAGTAACTCCCACCCAGCCTCTATCACAGGTATGCCCAAATCCAGGCCTCAAGGGCTGATGTCTTACATGCTTTCCAACCAAGCTGCCATTGAATCTCCTTATTGGTCAAACACTTGATCCACATAATCAACCTCAGATGAAGTAAGATTTCTGGAAAACCAGCAGGAAGCTGGGCCTTGAGGCCGGGATTTGGGTACTCCTGCTCTATTGGAAGGACTCGGGCTCTATCGGAAGGACTCGAGCACTATTGGAAGGACTTGAGCACTCGCACAACACCTGGCCGGCAGTTTTCCATACGCCAAATGTCCCTGTCCGCTTGCCGTATGGGAATTTGGTGCATGGTGGTTCTCTCTTTGCTAATAAGGAAATCTTGGGTAGTTTCTTTTCCTCCGTTTAGTAATAGGCTAACCCGGAGGTCGTCTGGTTTTATCTGAGGTTGAACACCTACAAATACCACAGCCATCCTCCAGGAAACAAAAAACGTAGAAAACATGGAGATGTCTAAAGCTATCATTGACTTTGAATAGGCTACAAGATCAGCCTAAACGTTCACCATTGAGAGTAAACTCACTCACATATTACTACAATGTATTTTAATAGTTCTCCTTTATTAGCCAACAGTAATAATTTACTTCCTGCTCTGTTTGTTCAAATGTAGCACAGGAGTAAACTGGCATCTCGCCCTCTCCAATATGGCGTCCAACTTTGTGTATGCAACAAGCTAGCATAGCACCATTAGCCTATATAGCTCAGGGTGATGAGAAGTGGTTGTTTTACATCGACGATCCCACCCATAACTCAGAGATACATTTTTAATGAACTACTGCCGCTCTGCAGAAACTATGTCATTAAAAAGGCAGTTTTTTTTTTTTTATTTTGGCAAAAAATGGCAATCATCAGTTAAAAGATCACTGGGAATTCTTTCACAATATATCAAAAGATGATTGGAGTGAGACTTTAAAGAGGCAAAATATTTTTGAAATGTTGATTTTATTGCTTTCTTAAAAGTTAAAGAAAAAAAAACTTCTTTCTAAGGAGTAGCATTTAACAAAAAGACCTAACAACCAACTGGCATGATCATTTCCTCCACCACACATCCCATTTAGAGTTCACCCCAGTAGAAATTTCAGACCATCTAGGAACTATTTTTGGGGCCCGGCTGGCAAAAACAGAACTGAAGAGTTTTTGAGTATATATGTGGCAGGCATGTGAAGACAAGATGAATGTGGCATTGTACGTGTTTACAAAAAGAGCGAGACAACAGAACCTGAGCAGTTTTTCTCGTGGTCAGCGCCACAGGATACTGAGGCTGCCCTCAGTCACACAAACACAAGCGTACTAGGATAAAAATACTTTCACGGCAAACTAAAACGTGGCATAACATTCTTATCAGTCAAACTAAACTAACTTGGAACTGCTAAAAGGATATTTTTGAATGCTCATTCCAAAATGTTCCAAAAAAGTAACAATTTACTACTAAAAATATGTTTTTTTTCCTGTTCTTCATGTGTTTGCCATTTCCCCTGCAGGCGCCATAAAGCGTCAGATACAGAAGCTACAGGTGAGCACGCTTCCCTCAAGCTTATAAGGATTTTTTCATTTTTTTATTTTTTTTTTTGCTGCAGGATGAGGCACAAACCTATGCAGGAATGTTGCTTCACCCGATCATTTATGTACTCCTCAGATGAACCTAAAGAAGGTCAGAAACCTTATGCATGCCCAGATAGAAGGACGACCATCACACATTGCAAACTGTTTGATCCTTGTAAAGATTTCAAAACCTGTTTTTAGACATTCAAGGTATTTTACAAACTCAACTTAACTTATCTTTGGTCCAATTTTTTCTGAAAATCAGCACACTTAAAAATGTTGCCTTTTAAAGAGCTAGAATCTAGAAATTAATATTAAAATAACTCAAAATTATTTTGCTCTATTCTTGACAATACAAAAACTTGATTTAAAACACACAAAAAAATGTCAAATTACAGTCACTTTTGCTTAAATTTGTTATTTTAAACTTCAATACATGTGACAACTTAGACTGGCATTTAATGTCATTATTTTGGAAAACTAAAATGTAAATTTTAATATATTTATAATAAGTGCTGGTTCTAGATTTTGTAAGAATTGACTAAGATGGGCCAAATTGTAGTAAGATTTTCTTCTCGTTTTGTACTCAAATTAGTAAATTTCACTTTTTAGACTCATTTTTTTCTCACTGTATTCAAAATGAACTCCAATTAGGTTAATAAAAAATAATCAATTTGCTTAGATCTAGCAAAGAATACTTAATATTGGACTATTTAACCTTCCATTTAAAGCAATTTACGTAACAGTTAGATTTTTTTGTTATATCTTTGCTTGTGTGGAACTCATTGTCTCTAGTTTTTTTGTATCTTATAGATTTCTTGTTAAGTGAACAAGACTTGCTGTATGGACAGATCATTTTACTACTTTGTAGTGATTTTTTTCTTAAAATTAATGTTCTATTCCTGTTTTTAGGCTACCTTTTTTGCAGTATACCATTAATCAATTAATTATTAATTTTATTTAGAGGAATATTCAGCAGAAATCAGATTTACAGCTATATAACTTTGCACTTCTCACTAGAATTGTCATTGTAGAATAGAATAGAATAGAATTTTATTAGTTTTTTCATAAAACTCAAAATGCTAAGTTGATTGGAAAACTTTAATTAAATAGTTTATAAACTTTAAATGTGCTTGAGCTAATTTTGTCAATAATTAAAACTTGTTTAATTAATTAACTGCTTCAGATTTTTCAAAAAAAGAAAACAACTAAATTTTCCACTTACACTGATAGGATAATTTAGAATAAATAATAACAAAAAATGACATAAAAACAGAAGTAGTAGTTGCTATGACTGATAAATACAAATGCTGGCACAACATTCCGCCTCTGCATTTCTATTAGCTGCTTTGCTTCAACTCTTGGAGCCCGCGCGGCGCGCGCGCTCTCATAAAACTTTAGCAGCTTTTGAACTCTTTAATGCCGTCAAGAGGGAAATGCTTTTTGAACTATTTGAGCCTAATGTCATCAATTAGGAACGTCATAAAAAGGTTTTTAAACAACCAAAAGGAACTATCGCAGACTCTTTATAGCTAAAGCCTCCACAATAAAATGAGCTAATTTTAGAAAATTAGCTCGTTTTCAACCGCTAATTAGCTAATTAGCCGCTTGTCGCCTGATGTAAGCCTGCACCGTTTTCACGATGTCTGACACAATATAGCTAGTTTTATATGAAAACTCGCGGTGTTATATATTATTTATTTATTTATTTATTCAGCATGCTTAAACAAAGTTTTAGTAAAATTAAAAATGTTTAAATACCTGTTAACTGCAAGCAAGCGGGGATTCTCGGAGCTGAAATACACCAATGTAACACTGCCTCCTGCTGGTGGGTGAAGCTCAGTGCAGGACAAGCATGCAGTACCTGTATCTGGTCGCTAGAGGGAGCCAACCAGTAAACTGATCTTATTAGACCTCAGCTGATAAAACAACAGACACAGTAGAACAGCCTGCACATTTTATTCCATAATATTAAATTCATGAATTAAATTTCACAGTTTATAAATGATTGAGTCTGTTTAAACTGTTAATAGATCAAACTGTACTGTCGAGTCATGTAATACATATTTAATACATATCAAATTGAAGACAGGCACCATTCTTTTTATAGTGAAATTAAAGCTTGAAATTAAAGTAGACGAAAAAAGGTCATCAAACAATAACACTGCACTCGATCAAAGTCATACACAGAGGTGTTATATTCCAAAAGCTGAAGGCCGATATCTATCTTTAATTTAAGACGACATGAAACAATGAAAGGGGGTGTAACAGGAGAGAGGAAGTCCTCATGGCGAGACTAGAATAACTTAAAGAAAACACTTGAATTACAGGGATCCACTTGGTTTGGGGGATGTCATCTAAAGAAATTGAGAATTTTCAGGAGGTCTTTGGCAGATGGATGAAAATGTTAAGATGTGGTAAAAACTTAGAGCTAAAATGTTATCAATTAATTAATGATTTGAACTGCTCACTCGAGAGGGTGCTCTATGTTAAAACAAAATAAATAAAAAAATCATGAAGCAAAATTTGAAAAAAAAAAAGCAGAAATGGCATCTTCCTCGTGGGAAAGATCCACAAACACAAAGTGTTAGATTCTACACCTTCACCAGAGCAGTAGATCAGAAGGTCTGTGTACACAAACAGACACACAACCATGCAGGGATCCAACATCTACAGAACTGTGAGCTGTTTCTAGGATTTGAACAAACTTTAGGCTCTCTTGATCAGTTTTTTTTTCTTTATCAACATTTTTTAATCATATTTTGTCCGTTTTTGATATCTCCTTATTAAAAAATGTGCTGCAGATTATTTTTCTGATGCTAAAAAGCCTTTTAGGATTTTAATGCCTTCCTGCAGAACTTTTGAGAAGGAAAACAATCAGACTTCATCCTGGGTACCATGATAGCCGAGGAACTGTTGGATCACTTACTATAAAATTCTCATAAAACAGTTTTAGAATAATGTAAAAAATAGTAAATACAAAAACACTAGTCATGCATCCAAAAAGGCTCTGATAAAATAAAAAAATATGGATGGATGGACGGCTGGACGGACGGATGGATAGATTGATGAATAGATAAATGGATGGATGGATAGATGGATGGATGGACAGATGGATAGATAGATGGATGGATGAACAGAGAAATGGATGGATGGATGGATGAACAGAGAAATGGATAGATAGATGGACAGATGAACAGAGAAATGGATGGATGGATGGATGGATGGGTGGATGGATGGATGGATGGACAGACGGATGGATGGATGGATGGATGGATGGATGGATGGATGGATGGATGGACAGATGGATGGACAGATGGATGGACAGATGGATGGATGGATGGATGGATGGATGGATGGATGGATGGACAGATAAATGGATGGATGGATGAATGGATGCATAGATGGATGGATGGATGAACAGATGAATAGATAGATGTATGGATGGATGGATGGATGAATGGATGAACAGATAAATGGATGGATGGATGAATGGATGCATAGATGGATGGATGGATGAACAGATGAATAGATAGATGTATGGATGGATGGACAGACGGACGGATAGATGCATAGATGGATGGATGAACAGATGAATAGATAGATGGATGGATGGATGGATGGATGAATGGATGAACAGATAAATGGATGGATGGATGAATGGATGCATAGATGGATGGATGGATGAACAGATGAATAGATAGATGTATGGATGGATGGACAGACGGACGGATAGATGCATAGATGGATGGATGAACAGATGAATAGATAGATGGATGGATGGATGGATGGATGAATGGATGAACAGATAAATGGATGGATGGATGAATGGATGCATAGATGGATGGATGGATGAACAGATGAATAGATAGATGTATGGATGGATGGACAGACGGACGGATAGATGCATAGATGGATGGATGAACAGATGAATAGATAGATGGATGGATGGATGGATGGATGAATGGATGAACAGATAAATGGATGGATGGATGAATGGATGCATAGATGGATGGATGGATGAACAGATGAATAGATAGATGTATGGATGGATGGATGGATGGATGAATGGGTGAACAGATAAATGGATGGATGGATGAATGGATGCATAGATGGATGGATGGATGAACAGATGAATAGATAGATGTATGGATGGATGGATGGATGGATGAATGGATGAACAGATAAATGGATGGATGGATGAATGGATGCATAGATGGATGGATGGATGAACAGATGAATAGATAGATGTATGGATGGATGGATGGATGGACGGACAGACAGATGGATACAGATGGATGATGGATGGATAGGCAGACTAATGAGGAATAGATGGACGAATGGATAGATAAACAAATTGATGGATGGATGAACAGATAAATGGATGGATGGATGTCAGATATTTTTCAATCAACAGTTTAAATATTAAACATTATAAAGTACTTTTATATTGTGTCATCTCATCATTATAACCTGTTTTAAAGACATTTTCTGTGTTTTTTTCAATCTGATCCTTTAAATTTATTTATAATAAATAGACAGGGAACTAAATATCATTCAGATAAGGTTGTCTGTCTTTTTCCTGCCCTATTATAACATAAACTAATTAATAAAGGAAACATTTGAATCTTTTTCATTTAAAGTCCCTCTCTAATCATCCTTTGATCTTTTGTAAAAGTGTTCCCAGTGGTCTTTACATATGATTATGCCGGTTTTAGACGAAAAAAACAGTCATTTTCTAGGACATAGTTTCTGCAGAGCAGCGAGTTCATTAGAAATTCACCTAATATGTCTTTTTAGGTAAGCTAATCTCAAGTTATGATTCAGCATCAGGGTGAAGTAAATTAATAACTATATATTTTAGGGTATATTAAGATCAAATTTTTAACTAATATTTTTATTTTATTTTATCAGCTTGTACCTCACAGTAGTAAAGCCGGACGCAGAAACATCTTTGAGCAGACAAAGGCGGTAAAAGTTGGTTGCAGAAGTGAAGAAAGGGGTTGAGTTTTGAGGCAGACTAAACTGGATTCAGCCAGACTTCCATGAAAACAGCCTCGTGCAGGCGGTGCTGACTATCAGGGAGGGGCTGCAGGGAAATGAATACAAGCACACACACAGAGGAAGAAGAAGAAGAAGATACTCCTTCAGAGAAAAACAGCCCGATTACAGTTTTTGAATCTTTCCAAATAACTCTGGAAGGAAGGAACAGGAAGTTTTTTCCAGGAAGTTATTTCCCATAATCTGTAAGAACAAAACGATCTGTGCTTTTGACTCAGCTGCTGGATCAATTGTTCGGAACCTCTGCACCTTTCTGCTGTTGTTCTGGAAATCCTGTTTCTCCACATATCCATCACACAGACAGATCTGCTTTAAATGAAGCAGCTGTCAAACTTTATCTCTTGGCAGGACAAAGAGTTCTAAATACATACTATAAAAAAAATCTTGTCGTATTTAAACACACATTGCTGAGATTTCTACTTTATTAGCAACCAAACTTTCCTTAAAAACCGATTGTGCATGACTGAATCAGTTTTCTGTCACTTAGTTCATCATCCTTCCACTGGGGGCAGTAGAAGGGCTTTTCCTGCTCATTTCAAAATGGCTGCTCCCATGAGATCTCAAAAACACTTTTGGCGGGAAAAGTTTTGCTAATTTTCACAACTTTATGCTGAGCATGACTCACCTATTGTTATATATTTTTTTTAATTACTACTTACTTCATTAAAAGAATGAGGAGGTATCTGAAATTTTTCCAGAATAAGATAAAATAGTCTCAAAGAAGAAAGGTTTAGGTGTTTTTTTTTTTTTTTGCAACAACTTGCTTATTTTTCTTAATTTTCTGCTGTTTTGCTATAAATTATTGCTTTAATATGTAATAGTTGGACCTAAATTTGATTAGATTAAAAATAAAATGCAAGTATTTCACTGTCCCTTTACCAGAGTTAAGCGCTAATACCTTTATTGTGTAACTGGAAATGTTTGATTCCCAGAAGAGGAAGTCGTTCACCATTAAACCGGTATTTCAAATTTGTGGTTGTTCATATCTTGTCTTCATAAATGAGCAAAAACGACAAACTAAACAGAATTTAGAACAAGTAAGGCTTTTTCAACCCTAACATTTTTATGAAATAAAGTCATTGTCCCTGTTGGAGCAATCTCAAATATTCAAATAAATTAATGAGGTGGAAAAAGTCTGACCCTAGAATATTTGTTATTAATGTTAAATCTAACCGCAGAATAAACCACGATCTAGGACCTTTGGCTCTAAGATTAGATTTTTCTCTTATTGGAATGTTTCCCACTTTTTTGCAGATTTTTCACAAAAAGTGGGCAACTCAGGATGCTTGTATGAAACTTTTGCTGCGATGTATCTCCACTACTGGAGGGAATCTGGAAGAACATGACCTTTTGTACTTATCTGATGAGTATGGATCAGTAACGGACATTCTTTGGCTGCGAGAGGTGATGGTGGGGGTTTCTAGATAGTCATCGTTTTGGGATATTATCGAATGTCCCGTCCCTAACCCCTGGGAATGAGGGGTACTTCTGCAGAGTAATAAATATGCATTTTGATCCCTTTATTCACTTCAATTCAATTTTATTTATTTAGCCCAAAATCACAAAAAAAATTTGCCTCATTGGGCTTCATGCTGGTAAGTTTACAGATGCAGAAAATTAGTCTTAAAATATAAACAATAGCTAAAAACTAAACCGACTAAATAGAACTGGTTATCCATACCCTCTCGTTTTTTGTAATGGTCTTCCACTTTACTCACACCCTTTCAAAGTCTTCTACCCCCTCCAACCCCTCATATAAAAAGCTCCACCACTGGGATGGAGTCAAACTTCCTTCTGTTTATCAATGACATGACATTAGAAATTGTTTTAAACATAAAGAAAAAAGTTAAGGTAATTAAAGCCCTGATTTTTAAAGGACTAAAGACCAATAATTAAATTAGCAATCTAGTGTCACAACAGACTTAGACCTTACCTTAAAGTCCAAGTTTGATCATCTTTTAAACTATCTTTTTTAATGATTTTGTCACTTTTAGCCAAAATAATAATAAAAAAAAAAAAATAGTGAAATAGTTTCTGCAGAGCGGCAGGAGTTCATTAGAAATTCCTTTCTAAGTTGTGGGTGGGACCATTGGGATGGAGCAACCCCGCCTCCTCTTCCCTTCCCCGTTGTTGAGAGCTTGGGGTCAGAAAAATGCCATAAAAACATGTAAAAAACACAATTTTCATCAGTATGGGTCTATTTTAAAATGACAGGGAGACTTAGAGATCTTTTATTCAGACAAATTTATTGAAGCTTCATCTTCAGTCTTCTGTATGCTCCTAAGCTGCTCCTTATTCTGACCCAAAACCAGGAGAACAGAACAGAACACACGACTCCCACCTCCAAGTCTGGCAACATGTTTAATATAGAATCAATTTCCAAGTATTGCTGCTAGTTCATAAAGAACTCAATAGTGTGGGACCTAAATAACTTTCAGGACCAGTTGTGGTTCAAACTCCCAGGAAGCAATCAGCTGGCAGAACCGAGTCAGAACCAAACAAGGTGAAGCAGCTTTCATCTGCTCACAGATGGAATCAGCTTCCTGATGATGAGCTCAGATCCTTCCTAACCATATAAGTCCAAAATAAGACATTTCTATTTGTGGTCCCTCTTTTAAAAATACGACCCAGTGTTTGCAAAAAAAAAAAAAAAAAAAAAGTTTAGTGTCTCTTTAAAGCTCTTAGAAGTGCATTTGTGTATAAAAAATAAAGATGCCTTATCTTAAAGTCAGAGAAAGACTTTCTTTCAGAGCCAAAACATTTTCTCAGAAATTGAAAAATACTGTTTATAAATGTTTATAAATTGAAAACCGGGGTTGTTCTTCCTGAAAAAATACATGTTTTTTGAGGAATTAATTGCTTGTGACTTTATTTCAACATTTGACAAAAATGAGAAAAACGTTGAAACAAATTCACTCAAGTTTAGATCTGTTTTAATCTGATTAAATTGATTAAATCACTTAAAAATAAATCAAAATTGTATATGTGTCTGGATGCAAATAGATTACAATATGATAAATTAAAAAATGTTTTTTTAAAGCAAAAAAGACTTAAAAATGTAATAAACATAATAAGAGTCATATTGTCACAACAGGGGAATAAAAGCTGTCCATCTTAAACTGAGACAGAGAATAACATCCACCTTCTCAGACTGAAACCAGACACCAAAGTGAATCTCCTTGTATTGTTGATGTGCTTTTCGAACACGCTGTCCCAGCAAACCGTGTGTCTGAGGACATGGTAAACACATGGCTCACATTACCATCTTCCACTCCCATGCGCACACACCTCCTTCCCCACCTCCTTACTCCTCCTCCTTTCTTTTTTTTTTTTTTTTCCGTCTTTCGTTGACTTCACTTTGGCTCACACATTCCAGAGACCTCCGAGCATCTCTGCTTTCCAAGCATGTTTTCCTCATCCTGACCTCCTCCTCCTCCTGGATTTCTCAACCTTTCACTGCCATGTGATAAGCAAAGCCGTCTGACATTTCATCATGTACATTTGTGGGGGTGTGGCTAAGAGGAAGTGCTATGTCACATTACTACACCACATGTTCCTAAACCAACATGTGCTGGAACACCAGGTGGTTTCTTAGAAAACAGACCATCAATCTGCTGGTCATTCTGAGAGGAAAAACATGTCTAAAGCTTTTATTTTGGATTTTAAGTGTAAAAGTGTGCAACCAGCTGTTGTGATGTTTGGATCATTCAGTTCTTTGACATGGATTTGCAAAACAGAATCTCCTAATCTCCTCTTTCTCGTTCTACCCTAAAGCTGCCAGTGGAGCCAGTTTTGACTTCAGCCTCGGGCCGATCACCTAAAAATGGATACAATTATTGCGCTGCAGTAATTCAAGAAGAGTGATGCAGCAGGAAAGTTCAAATTTCTGGGAAAACCAGTCAGTAAATGACAGAACATGCAAACGTGCAGCAGCAAGCCGAGCAGACTGACCCAGTTAAATAATCCAATTTCCTTAAAAGCATCATAATCTACATAAAGCTTCGACATGATGCCCATGCTGGTCCCTGATGGTGAAATAGGTTCTCATTGTGAGTCCTAAATCTTGAAATATGATTAAATATAATTGTTTCTGTGCTAAAAAGAAATTTCCTTCTGATTCAGTCGATCAAATTTGTATTAAAATATCTGGAAATACAAGAGTTTATGTTAACTCATTTAGATTTGTTTCAGAGTGTGTAACAAAAAAATCACTCATGTTTTTGTTTATAATGGGTAATTTTGGATCGAAAGTGATTTAATTCATATTTGCATCAATAGGTGTAAAGGGGTTAACAAAAAAAGTGGCTTAAACAAACCAGACCAAAAACCTTAACAGAATATAAAGATTAAAAATAAAAAAAAGTTTTAAAACTGTGTTAGAAGCGCGTTAGTTTTGTCTCTGACATACTTCTCTATTGCTGCAGGTCATCTCCGTCAGCAGCTAATTATAATAAAAATGTTTTGCTGTGTTTTTGATGACTTATACTTTTTCTTTTAAGCGGCAAGTATGACAGTTGAATTCTAAGAAATGAATCAAGAAGTTTGAGTTAAACAAAATAGCATTTAAAACAGTGAGAGGATTTACTTTTGTGAATATCAACTTGAACAAGAACACCCAATGTGAGTTCTTAGCTTACAGTGTTCACACTGGACAAGAAGGGAGGGGCTTCTTCTTTTTTTTCTTTTTCTAAAGGTTACTAGCTCATGTCCGAATTCCTCCATGTTGTAGTGCTGTTCAAATCTATAATTCAGAAATGGAGTGAACTAGACATTTCCCAGAAGTCTTTGCGAAAAACTACTGTTCATCAATGCTCACTATATTGGTGGTTATAGACCGCAATGCATTCTGGTCGAACACATTTTGTGTTTTTTTTTTTTTTTAAAACATGAAGATATTCATCTTCAGAAGACAGGATTCATAAAAAGAAGTCATAAAATTTTTGTGTTGATTGGATTTTCACTTGGTGAAATCAGTGATGTCGTATCCGCCGTTTAGAAAAACAAAAGAGAAGTATTGACCACAGTGTCCGAATTACTTTTAAAATCAAGGGCACTAGATTGTTTTAGTAATTATTTAATTAGGGTGGGAATTCAGACACATCTTTGGTGTGAAATGTCTAAGTGGTGCAAATCTTATGAATCTTACTGCAGACTTTTTCATTCACAGCTCTATGCCAATATATGAAAGACATATGTAGATGTTATATGTTTCCAGAATACAATACAAAATACAATAAAATACAACAGATTGAGTCTAAAAGCCCCCAAACAATTCTGATATATGGTTTTCTAACATTTCAGATTCTTAAAAATGCTATCATTCTGTCAGTAAATAGTGGATAAGGAGCCCCAAATCCAAGAAGCTACACATGGTGGTAAAAAGTTAAGCATTTCACAATCAAATCAATCTTCATTTATGTAGTACTTTTGGTTTAGTACATTTAAGAATGACAAACCGATGACATGACCGCGAGGAATACCAGACACTCGAGTACGCTGAAGGTAATTAACTCAAATGAAAACAGCTGTGGTTGATTATCAGTCTGAACCAGGTGTGTTTGTGACAACTCAGACCTGAAAAACTAACTAAAGTACTTCACAATTTCAGTTCATTTCTAGCTTTATTTCCAGTTTTCATAAAACCAACTTTCTATTTTAAGTTGTTCCATAAAATTCCATCCTCACAGTGACATCGTATTCTGACTGGAGATGTCGAAACACATGCAAAACATGTACAAAACATGACAGTTAGTTAAAAATTACCACTTCCTGTGGTAATTTTGACCATTTAAATGTGTATTTTTTGTAAATTTGTGATATTAGATCTTGTAAAGTAATATATTAAACTAGCATGTAATGTGTTACTGCACCAATGTAGGAACTACAAATGAATTTTGAGTATCATATTACCTTTTTGAATTAAAGCTGCCAAACAGGTCTCTGTTTTGAGCAGCAAATTGTGTTGAAGAAGGTTTAAAAAAATGCCACAAATGCTTGTTTTCTGTCACTTTTAACTTTTCAAATTCATTTTTTCTTTAGTTACAGGCTAATTTTTCTGTTAGACTGCATGGACCCAAACACTTTTTTTTAACTTTTGTTTTTCCAATAAGTTTTCCTAGTCCTGCTTTTTCACAGAATAGTAATACTTTCTTCATCCCAAGCTGGGACACTTGACTGTTGTAGCAGAATAGATGTTATTCACAGAAGATAAAGAATGAATACAAGAAAAGAGTGAAGTGCTTCTTAGTACATTCATTTTGACAGACATTATTCTCTACTCCCACAAGTATTACAAAGACAGTCATGTAGATGTCATGTGACACATGTGATGTTGTGGTTTGCACTCTTATCTCATAATGAGAAGGTTAGCTGGTTCTTTACATGTGAATTTGCCGTGTTCTCCCTGTTTATGTGAGGAGCTCCAGCTTCCTTCCAGAGTCAAAAAACAGGTCAACTGGTGGATCTAAGCTGTCTCTGAGTGTGGATGTAAGCATGTGTGTTGTTGTTTGTCTCATTCTAGGTGTATTAAACCTTTGCCTCACAGTGGTTGGGATAGGCTCCAGCAACATCAAGGGAGATTTGTTAGTTTTTCTTAAATGTGTTGATAGAAGTACAGTCATATTGTTATTTTACAGTAATCTATAATGTATTACAGTTTTGGGTAGCTAGCACAGGCCTTCCAAAAGACAAATGTGAAGAACTAAAAAACAAAGAAGCTCAGTTCAAATTTGCTCATTAGTCCAATTAAGCTTCAAACTTCTGGTATCAGTCCATGAGCCATCACAGGTTACTAAAATTTACAATCCAACGTGATTTCATTTCCTCAGAATGAATCCAGGGATGTCATTTTTAAAAATTAATCTGGTATAATCTCTCCTTTGATCTTTCTGATAAATTGGCTTTTTCTGCAATTTATCAGAAGTGTGATTCTGACAGTTCAGATCCATTAAAACGTTTCTCGTCAGCTCCCATGATCCAAATATGCTGGCAAACTCCAAAGTTTGCTTTTATTCGGTGAAATACTTTTAGATATTAGAGACTACTTTACAAAAGCTTTGGAACTGATTCCAAGGTTTTTAAATGATGTTGAATTGTACTTTGAGGGTCTTGAATTCAGCAAGTCTCCACTTTTATTCTGTGTTAGAATCGAAATGACATTTCTTGGTCTTTGGCCTGCTTGTCAGGACAGCCATTATCCCCACATGTGTGTTTTTGTCCCCGTTTTCCAGCCACTGAGCAGCAAATAACCAGAAAAAGTGGGATTAATCATTGAAAGCTGCAGAATCTCTGCTTTATTCGGTGCGTGATCTGTTACCTGTCAGACCCTGGGGCCGTGTGTATCCCCATAAAGCGGATTCTTTGATGTGTTGCACATTATTGTGTCAATCTTTGCAGCACATGAAGAGGCAGATTGAGTGTAGTTGATGCTTGAGGAGCTTAGAGATCAATGATGAAAGGGCTTGTTGTGATAGAATCAGCCTTTAAAGGAAGCTCAGAAAGTCAGATTCTTTAAAATCTAGCTTATAATAAAGAGAAAATGTGTTTTTATGTGTGCAGGCTGTTAGTGAATGTCCTGCTGTGCAGAAATGACTGATGCAATCTGAAAAAAGACCGACTGTCAGCTTAACCACAATGATAACCCCCCCACTTGCAGCTGACTCAGGTCGGGCTGCTAAGGTTCAAACTGCAGCTTTTTAGCACCGACCGACATGTTTGATTTCCCTTTAACCATTTGGACTATATTCCTTGAAATATGTGTGTTTCTTAAAAAAATATTATTAAAAAAGGTCTAGATTGTTTCAAAATGATCAAAATTTTTTGAAACTTTCTTGTGATAAAAAAAGGATGATGAAAAACTGAGAAAACACTGATCTTTTTAGGAAGCAGTTCTTGTGTATCATGGTGTGACTTTTATCTGGCCAAAAGTTAATAACATTATGTTTTAGCACTCCATTTATTCAAATTATATTCTTGGAAAAATGATTTAAAAATTACTTTTTGGTAACAAAAGTAGTTCATTTTTTTTTTTTGCTTGGTCTTCAGCCATAAAGCGAAGGGCTAAATAGAAGAACAGAAACCAAACCTGTTCTCTGAGCTCCCCAACTCCAAACACTGAACTCCAACATGATTCATATTTTAGTTTTTTGGAACTCTTCTACTGTTCTCTTGTCCATGCCCATCAGGCTGCAACAGATGGCTTTTTTTTACCCTTATCTTTTTGCTCAAATGGTTCAGTAAGCTAATCAAAAAGGCACACACATTTAAACCTAGCACAAGCTATTCACTGATAGGAATGTAAATGACTACAAAAGCTCTGAGTCATCCTTTGAGACCCTATAGTGTAGATGACATGTGCTTTTGAAATTATTATTTAAATATGACTTTCACTTTTATATTGGAAATGTGAATTAGAAAACTACATATTAACCATTTGAAGGCCAGAGTTATGAGAAGAGGTCAGTCAGCACAACAAATAACAGTTTGTTAGTAAAAGTGTTGAGTTTAGAGGTGGTAGATTAAAATCATCACATTTCTAACAGCTTTTGAATCATCACAGCCCTTTTTGTTCTTTCAGATTTTAATAATTGGATGTAGAAGTCAGGAGCTAGTAAGGGCCAAAAATGCAGACCAGGTTTGGTGTCAGAAGCTCAAACACTTAATAAGGAAACATAAATGTGACAAAAATCCACAAATAATTTAAAAAGATGACATTGAACAGCTGCAAAGCAGACACTTAAATACACAGAGAACCATCGACAGAAATCAAGACAAGACAAAAGAAAACAGCAAAAAGGACATGGAAAAAATTAAGAACAGAACTGAAAAACCAGACTTATAATATTTAAAAAATTGGAAAACATATTAATGGTAAATGTGATTATTTTTTAATGAGGATGAAACAATAGAGCATGTGTGGATGGGATGCAGACTTGTTCTCTGTTCAAAAACATAATGAAAAGAAAGGAATTAACTTTTATGTGACACTAGTATTTAAAAGTTTGTGATTTACTCTTGAGGAAGACAAAAACAATCACAAAAGTGTAAGGGTAGAGAATTAAATCTGTAGGTTGAGTAATAAATTCATTATGACCCACACTCCATACCAGTAGGGGGCGGTAATGCACCATCCACCATAAAACTACACAAGAAGAAGAAAAAAACAAGCTAAAGTGCTCAATATTCACATAGTTCACATTTTAATTTGGTTTTACATCTTTTTAAACAATCTAAAAATAATCAAATTATTACTAAAAATATATTTCAACTTGCTGAATGTTTAAAAAATGTGGACTTTCTTCAGTTTTTCCAAATCTTTGATTTCCTTTCCAAATCAGGGGCGTCACTAGGGTATAAGAACAGGGGGGGCTTAGCCCCCAAGAAGTGCACACAATATGAACAAACACGGTGCATTTGCAGTTCCTATTACTTGTGCAACATATCACTGTTTACTAGCTCCTGGTAACTTCTCAATACAACAACAGTGTCCTTAAGTGTGTGTTCCCTGTGAACAACTGGGACAGATTGGATAACGAGGCACTGGCGCTACCTTAACACTGTAAAGTGAATGAGGCCAACAGATTTATGAGCATATTTTGACAGGTTTATATTATTATTTATTCAAACTTATATAAATGTGTCCCTATACTGTATTTTCTGCGATTTATGTAAAAATAATTGAATAAGTAAAAAAAAAAAAAAGCAAAAATCCCTAAATTATTTAGGGGAGGTTTAAGAATATTTAAGGGGGGGCAATTAAATTACACAAACTGATATTTCCCAACCTTTAAAGGCAAAACTGTTTTATCAAGGGTTCAATGAGCAGAGGCTTTTAATCAAGTGGTACAAAAGATTATCATGATTGTCTTTAGCACACACAGAAATAGACATTAACTGTATTGAAATAAAAAGAACAATAAAGGTCAATTGATAAATCACACGTGCCCTCATCAACTAAAAACATTAGGAACCTGTTTGAGTTTGATCTAATATAATCTAAACAAAAGCAGGAAACGATTCTTTGTGATTCTGATAATCAGACAATTGTGAGAAAAGAAAAGACTGTTAACATGGAAATCACAAGATATCTTGTTTTTTTAATGTAAAAGATTCAAGAGTTAAACTCAAAGCTGCTGCTTTTGCCACATTATTTGATTATTTTTCTTTTTTAAAGTTATTTTTTGCATTAACTTATACTCATCCCTTTGGTTTTATTGTAATTTTATGTTCCAAAAACAGCGTTTTCTGATGCTGTTCAGCCTCCCATCGTCATTTTTATTATTATTTCTTGTCATTTTGGCATCTTCTAAGCATTTTATATGCATTTATTTATCAGATCTGCAACCGATTGTGTTTCACTTTGATATTTCACCCTTTAGAAGTTTATCGATGCATTTGTCCTTTATTTATTTTATCACAATTTTCCCATTTTGCATTCATATTTATGTACAAAACATTATTGCTTACACAACCAAGAATTCCTTGATACCTCAATTTTTCTAGGATCTGTTTTTCGTCCAGTTTTGAGTGCAAAAATTACTAATAAACTATATAATTGAGTGAAAAAAATTAAGAAAACTTGGCATTTAATGTGATTTTTGCTTCTTTTTGTAGCTGTAATTCATCTTTTTAAGTGTTTTTGCTTGAAAGTCTGAAAAAAAACAGATTTAATGTCATATTATTGATTTAAACTCCACCACCAGACTACGTTTATAGATGAACATATAAAAACTACAACCCCGTTTGTCATCCTGTCATGTTTTGAGCTAAATGTGCAAACCGTGGGATGATTCACTGTGTTGACCTCAGAAGGGAGGAGCTGGAAGGACAGCTGCTGCAGTTTTGTCATTTTTACAAGTTGGCAGTAAAGACCACAGATGTACACAGTTTTTCAGAAACTCGTCTCCCACTGATCTGCCACATGAGCCAAACACGGATGTTCTTCTTGAGCTGGGACACTGCCAGCAAAACGTCAACGCAGAGTGACCAATTTCCTCCAGCTTTTACTGTGACTGAGCAGAGTCAGCACAACTCCTACCCCTTCCTGCTTCACAAGCTTTTCTGAAGAAATAATAACGATTGGTGGGACAAATTAAGTTTAGTAGAATAAGTAAAAACAAACAAAAATACTGTCAATTTATAAGAAAGACTGTATTTTTGAGAATCAAATGGATTTGGAGTTAGTGAAAATATGCAAGAGTGTGTTCCAAATAGGAAGTACCCGCTGGTTCCAAGAAGCCAAAATCCTAAAGACTTCCATTGAAAAATCGACAGTTATTTTAATCGTCAGAGTCACCATTCTTACTCTGATGCATACTTCTTAACACCTTCTTTAAAAAACTACATTTTTAAAGATCTTTTCTTAATTACTAGTTATTCAAGTTATAAATTGACCAATCAGATGCTTCGAACATTTGATTGACAGTTTCTTCCGAGACGCTTTCTGGTGTGGACTTTGAAGCTGACTCCCGATTGGTGACAAGTTCCTCTAAAAACTAGACTAATATATGTCTATGCCTGCATCCCATGGAGGGGCAGCCCATATATGTGCCTGGTGGGACCCCATCTACGACACAAATCCAATCTTTTTCAAACTGAATTTTTCATTTCCTCTTCATTTACAACAATTTGACTAAAGAAATACCCAGAAAATCCACTTTAAGCTTAATTTTCTTTATATTTGCTCTCTATTATCAGAAAAATGGCACTAGAACATGTTAAAACACAATTTTCACTGGAGTTAGTCTTCAAGTTGTCTCACTGGTGTATTCCTTGATCAACTGACTTTAGTTAATTTCCTTTTTCAATTCAAACTGAAGGCCATAAAGGTAACTATAACTGGGACTAAAAACAAAAGTAGCTTCATGAGGTGGAAAAAGTGAAATCACTAATATATAGAGTTACAACCTCAGATGCTACAGGGAACTTTTGGTCATGAAGACGCTCACGTTAACCTTTTGGATTAGCAGCTCTGATTTCTCTGAACTCAGAGGTATTTTAGATTGAGTGGTGTTGGAATTCACTTTGGGGCTTTCTACTTTTGTAGATGGCAACCAACGAGGGACAAACTGTAAGTTCTTGGCATAAACAGGGATTTCAGAAAAATAAGATATTAGATGCCAGGAAGTAGAGACAAATAGGATGAAGAGCTGAGTGTTATAGCTGTAGGAGGAGCCAAGAAGAACACTAACACACAAACACAGAGGATGTAGTGGAGAATCTGGAGTCAAGTGTCAAATAAAACAGATCCTCTTGAAAAGGAAAAACAAACAGGCTGGTTCTTTGACTGTACTGTCATGTTATTGAGTTTTTGTGCTTTCTCAAGCATTGAGAGAAACAGATTTGTTTTTATGATCTCCTCCAAGGTTTGACAGAACATGAGAACACTGGATTATGAAATTATTCCAAAAATGACAACGGTGTGACCTTCAACTACACAAACAGTCAGACAAATCCCCTCCTAGATGCAAAAATATTGGGATTTTGTGTTGAAAATGTTATAAAGAAGCAGAAAAGTAAACGTCCTGTTTTTTAACTGCATGGTGTGTTGTTTCTCGGCAACTGTAGCAGTGTAAAAGTGAATTTTATGGTTTTACTGCACTAAATAGGTCAAATGCGTAAACCAAGAATTGTTCTAAGACAGGCATAATGAGGAAACAACGTGATTCCTGTGCAGTAAAACAGAAGTGAGAAGCAGAGTTTGATCTGCTGCATTGTGATGGAAACAGCTTTTTGACTAGAGTGGTGACGTCTCAGCTGGGGGGGCTATATTTAGATTCAGGCGGCTGCCACCTCCTAAATAATAAATGTGAACGTCTATGCACGAGTGGAGTTAGAATGACCAAGAAGGAACAAGAAGAAGTTTGAGGCTGTGGCGCACGGCGCGCGCAGCAGGAGCAAATCTGGAGGAGCAGTTCTTTGAGGGGAGGGACCTGGAGGAAAAACAAGTCAAAGGAGGCAGCAACGGGGGCGGTGCTTTAATAATAAGAATATGAAGATCCGCACATAGGAACTCCAAAACAAGAGCTCACATGTTGGATATTTAAGAGGAAGAGCTGACGTCTGTCTTGTTTTTCATCCATTTGGAGGTGGCGCACCGACGGGATGCTTTTGTCTGCTCACAACCACACGTTGATCAAGTAAATCCACGGAGTTTAGACCAGTTTTGGTGATTGACTTAAGACTAGAACACATTTTATTTAACTATTCTTATGGAATATGCGCGTTTTTGGCTAAGAGGACGTCACCGGGTTTCCAAAAATCCACCTTGCGCGCCTTTATTTGTCCTCTTTCTTTGTTCCACACTCTTCTAAAGTTGCTGACAGCAGCGGCAGAAGTCCACCTATATCAGATAAGTGTGGCACGTTCCTGCTGCGCGCAGACGGGACGAGCGCACGAAGGCGCAAGACGAGCGCGCGCTGCTCCGACAGAAAGAAGAGAAAAAACTACCCCCGTTCTTTCAAAATAGTGAGTCGAGGCACCCAAAATGACGGACGGCCCAAGACAACGGAGCAGCACGGAGGGGTCTGCCAAAGATGCTGCCGGAGAGAAGGAGTCCGGAGGAGTTGCGCTCAAGAAGGAGATCGGGCTGGTGAGCGCGTGCGGCATCATCGTGGGTGAGTGGAGCAATCAGTGGGTTTCTGTTGAGCAATTTAAAAAAGAAAAGATAAATGTTATTATGTTTTTACATTTGGGCAACAAATCTACAATAAATGAGTCACAGATCTTCAAACCAAAACAAATGTCAGAAACTAAGACAAGCAATTATTCATTTGTTTGAAGTTTTAGCCCAAAGTCAGCCTTTTTTTTCCTCTTTTGCTTGTCTTCTTGAAGTCACGTGATCCCTGCTCCTGCAGCAGCTTCTTATCAGTTGAGCTTTCATCCTATTTGCAGCATAAAGACAATACTTACTCACCTCTGCTGACAGGATTGAGATCAAAAGTCACATGACCCCCATACTTATTGACTTAGAGCATTCAGTGTAATTACATACATTTTTTTAAGTTTAAAGCTTTAAACAAAACTTTTTGTATAATTTTAAATTATGATTATGATTATTTCACAATAGTTTTTATAATATCACAGATCAATGAGCTTAATTTGCCCTTTAATGACGCATAAGCACAGGACTACTGATTACATTAAATGGATCAATACAAAGTCAATCACGACAGATGGAACAGATTGTTCAGACTGCTCATGCTCCTGAAGTTGACCTTGACTGGGTGATCAGAAGGGAGCATGGGTGACTCAGACATTTGTTTCCACGGTAACAGGAGAAGATGGGGAGGAGAGGGGAAGAGTGAGTTTGCAGTGTGTGAAGTTTTCTCCAGAGCTTTGAAACAGAAAAGACAGGTGGGGGAAAAAAAGTTGACAAGATGGGGCTGCTTCTATAACAAATCGTGCAGTGCATCTTTATGTGTTACATAACAGGATGCAGACAGGCTGGTTTTCTGTTAAAGAAAATTTAATTAAAAAAAAAAACAATATTTGGATGTTAAAGCTGCACAGAAATAAAGATGAACTTACCTCACTGTTGTTCCTCAAGCTCTTATTTTGTAGCTTTTAAATCCAATCTTCTCATTAAAAAAATTACTTTTAGGCCATGTTTTCAAGGTTTATGTTCAGGGGACTGTTAAAAGCATCTCGTGCCACCTGAGGACCATGGCGAAATTAAAAAACGTTGCATCTAACCTGGAGATGATTATTCATTCATGCTTTTGTTTCTTCATGCTTAGATTATCGCTCTTCATAAAAACCCTTTAAAACGTCTGCAACTTGTTCTAAACTCAAGGCTTTAAGAGCCAATAAACTTGCACCTATAAATCCTTTACTGTCCTGGCTAAATTTAGAGTTGATTTTAAAATTTTACATGTAGTTTTTAGAGATTTGCATGAACAAACTCCTGCAGACGTTTCTGACCTTTTAACCTCTTCGTCCAAATCCTTGAGATCTTCAAACCAAAAACGTACTAAACCAAAGGAGACCTCATCTTCCAAGGTGTCGCTCCTCCTCTTTGGAATGCCATCCCGTTGTCATGACAACAGATTGATTGGTCAAGACGTTTTTATTCAGAGGAGCTTTTCGTTGATCTATTTGTGCCTTTTACTGTGACCTAGTGTGATGACTAGTTGTGCAATTATGTTTTTCACAATTGTGAAATAACTTACTATTAATGGTCTAAATATTTCAGGGTTTTCTAATTTATTATTCTGTTTTAAAACACAAATCTTTGTTCAGTTTTCCGCTTTATAGTTTAAAAGCTTTGCAAGTTCTAAAATATTGTGTCAATGATGGTTTTAAGGAACTAAAGTAAACTTAAATCAACTGTTGTTGAAGCACAAAAGCGCAAAAAAAAAAATAAATAAATAAAAATCTTTGTCTCCACAATAGAATTCGGATCCCTACTGAAAAGGAGAACACATGCTGATACCATCTCACCACATCATCAACTTCACCTGTATCTGTGTGTCATTTAGATAAGAAAATTTATCTCCTTCCATTCATCTGCTGGACATAAAAAATCTCAGCTCAGAGCCGATCCGTGCAGCTAGAGGACTTTTACAGCCGTTCAGAGTCCTTAGCACAGTCACCAGACTGTTCCTGGGTACGGCGCTCGACCTTGACCAAGTAACTTATTTGTGCTGGCTGGCTTCACTTTGCCATGCAGGAGAAGGACCGGAGCTCAGGTGACCGGCCTGATCCGCTCGTTGTGCCCCGCTGGGTTTCTACGAAATGAGGACTTCAAACGCTTTTTATGGTCTGGACTATAGTACGGGCATTTATAGCCCTCACACGTGAAAAAAACGTGCGGAGAACTTGGATTACAGGTGAACTTTTGATCACTGTGAAGGAGTCACCGCCCTGATAATACCTTTCTAATGAAGAAGCCAGGCTTTCTGCACTCTCATCTGTTTGGATGAAGTTCATTCCATTTCATTTAGAAGTCTGGAAAAGGCAGTGATTGAAAGACTTAAAATTATTTAAAGTTGTGTGTCTGCACAAAAGTAAAATCACTGAAAGAAACTTAAATGTTGAGCAAATTCAGATGATGGAACAACTTCCAAACACAAACAAAGAGTTAAAAAAATGTGTTTTTAACATGTTTTTGAGACATTTTTCTGCTGATTCAGGGTAAAATTAAGCTCAAACTTCCATTTCATTGTGAGGGGCTGTAAGCTAGCAGGGGAGAGTGTAAACAGGTGGATGTCGGGCAGTAGAGGCAGACTTTCTTATAACAGATCAAAAGATGATCGGAGTGGGATTTTAACTCTTTTTGGGGTCAAGGGGTTGCTGGAGCCTATCCCAGCAGCTGTTTGTTGAAGACGGAGAGCACTTTGGACAATTTAATATGGACAAAATGGGCTAATTTCAACGATCGACTGTGTTTTCATCTTAAATTCCAAGTTTGAATATAAAAAAATCTAAAGTTTCGCTCATATATAAAAAAACAGTTGTGTCTCAGACATTTTTCCTTTTGCAGTTTGGACACATGTATAGATGGAGCGTCTCCATTTTTAAGCTTCAGGTTGTTTTTGCAGCGAGTGATTGATTTGGAGATTAGGCAGTAATGTTGCACAAACTCAAAGATGCGTATTTTTAGTCCACAGCTGTCCTAAGCGATATTCTGTTGAATAGTTCTGTCACTTATCTAACAATCAGCTGATGTCTTAGAATTTAGCAGCTCCCAAATGTATATTTTCATACTTTACAGTTATTGTAATAAGTTTAAAAAATAAATAAATAAAATCAAATGACTAACTAAATGAATAACTAATATAGATAAGATGAGATAAAAGAAATTCAATTATTTTAATTGTTAAAAACAACATGGATGCGTACTCTTGAAAACATTGAGAGGAACTGAAATGTGGTCTGACAGCACTTCTGAGAGCGAACCACTTCCTCTGTTCTACAGCAGTAGAATACAAAGGCCATCAAAAGTCACTAGCAAAGAAAAAAGAAATCCTGAAGACACTCTTTTAAACAACTTTGATTTTTACATTTCCAAGTATTCAGCTTTTTTCATTTTTTTTAATTCAAAGGCAAAACTCGTTTTGGATGATTTTACATTTTGAAGCTAAAAGGAAGAACAAACCTCCCACATCCAAAAGGATGTAGAAAATTGTTGCAAGTGCAGGAAAGCTGAAGATTCCCCTTAAGTCAGCAGTCTGCCTCACACTCTGGTAGTGGTTCACATGACATGAAGCCACGGCACGCACGTTCGATTACCGCAGAGGCTCATTCCGCCGCATACGTCACAATCTGAACTCATTTCAACTCCGCTGTTCTTTCAGCCAAACTTCTCTGAACATAAAAGGTGTTTCATTGAGTCCACTGAGATAATTTGAAGTCCGGTTGTTTTATCTTCAAATGTTTGTACAGATTGTTCTCTACAAACCCCAGATGAACCCATGATAAAGATGAACATTTGTTCCTACCTCACTTATAAAATTGACAAGCCAAGCTTTGTATAAAAATATAAATTAAATGTTGAATAAAACCCACTCCAGTCATATTTTGATCTATTTTAAAAGTATTTTTGGTTATGATTTTTAGCCAAAATGAAAAAAAAACTTTTAAGACATAATTTCTGCAGAACGACAGGTTGTTGCAATGGAGTAAACCTACCCCTTCTTCCCATCATCCATCTGTTTATTACACTCTCTCCCACTAGCTTACAGCCCCTCACAACCCCAGCCTAACATTACCATAGCAACAAAAACTATTGTTATGGCTCACTTGATACATTTTCTACATCCCAAATATGCTCTTTTTCAAACTTCATTTATTTGTTTGCTCCTGATTCACAACGATTTAAGTAAAGAAATGCTCAGAAATTTGATTTTAAGCTTAATTTTCTTCCTTCATCATGCAAAAAATGCTAACAGAACATGTTTTGTTACTATTAAAGTTGTCCCAAGGCATCATGGGATTCCATCCCACAGGTTTTTTTAAGTACTTTGTTTAAAGTTTCCAAACGCTTTGAGCAAAAGTCTTTTAAAAGCATTAAAATCAGAAATACTGACTTCAAGTTGACATAATTATAGAAATTTCCAATATTTTGCCTCACAGTGACTGCAGAAGATCCACACGATCAGCATGCCTACAAGGTGTGACACTATCATTTGCACCTTTGACTTTTGCACACTTTTATAATTCAAATGCTGCAATCTTTGACCCCTGAGACAAGTTCAAGCGCCTGAACAACCCTGGATCAATCCACAGCGTGACTGCACCTCCCTCCTCTCCAATCTCTGCGCTATCGCAGCGGGCAGTTGTTTCAGCTCCTGTGTAAACTGCACTTTGATGCTCGACAAGACTGTAAAGGCATTAATCTCGCCGGTTTGAGCGCCCCTCTCGTCCCTCCTGCCCGTTTGCACTCGTTCACCCCGTCTGCCAAGCTCCAGCTCTTCAAAGTGGCGCTACGTCAGCATTTTACAACTATAACTGCGCCCAACCTGCTGATTCTTCCTGTTGATTTTGCCCTCATTCGGTTAATAGTGGAGCAGACTTAACTCTTGCAAAAATACCAAAAATAAGTCTACTCAAGTTTATTTTAAGTATCTTTTCTAAAACTAAAATTAAGATAGCATACTTTTAAGGTACATTTTAGGATATTGGGATACTTACTGGGATATTTCCAGTATATTAAAAGTGTATTTTAATACACTAATCAGTACTTATAAACTTGTAAACTAAAAGCAAACCTTAAAAACTACATTAGATATACTTAAAAGTGTACTTTCTTAAGTTTAGGGTTTATTGCCAGTAAATTAATACTATAAGCTTACTTTAAGTATACTTCTAAGTATACTTTTTTAAAACTAAAAGTGAGCCAATTTAGTCTCAAGAAGTATGTTTGTTAGTAAACTGACTATATATTTTAAGGGTGCGGTACCCTTACGGGAAATATTCTTTTCTATGCTCAAGTATACTTTAAAACATACTTGAAATATACTTATTTTTGGGAAGGGTTACCATAAAATAATGCTAAATTTGTTAAATATGATGCAAAACAAAAAAAATAAACAAATACCTGCAAAAATGGCACAAAGTAAGACACCAATTGGAAATTTTTGACGAAATTTAAATAAATAAAAACTGAAAATGGGGAAAATTGGTGCAACATTCTTCTCGAAAGTAACCAAAAGTATTGATGCAAAACAGTATAAATTTAGTTTCACATCTTTTCCTGGCCGAGGGATGTGCTGGCCCAGCTGTTACACCAGTTTGTAGCTATAGATAGGTATGATGAGTTCAGACATCCATACATGGAAGTAAAAGAGAAAAAAAAAACACTAATGGACTTTTGCAGAACATAACTTATGCCTGCTAAAGCAAAAATAACGCTAGTAGGCCCTAAAGGAGTTTAAGTGTAAATAATCCTTTTGAATTATTGAAGAAGGAGCCCTACATTGAACACGCCACATGACCAAATAGAGCATAGATTGCATTTTCTGACAAAAGTCTCACTTCCTTTTTTTTTTTAATGTTTAATATCAAAGTACAGAGGAAGTCCATCACAGCAGAGAAGAAATATTGATGTCCCAGCTGCTAGTTTAATTAAAAAGGGTTCCATCCATTCCTGTGCAACATAATTTTTCCCTTTTAACTTCTCACTTCATTTTTATTCCATACATAATAAATCACCTCAGTTTAGTGCAGACACCATTAAAACTATTTTAAATTATTAAAAAAAACACAAGATGATAATAGAAATGATTTGCTTACAAGGATTTCAAATATTTAATAATTAAGAAATAAGATGAGATTTTTCGTCGTTATTCTTCTTGTCCTGGTTTGAACGTTTAGCTGACAGTTGATTGGATAATAATGGCAGCAGATGCAGGTAACATGAGAGCGCTCCTCCTAACAAGATCCCCCCTCACCATGTAAGACGCCTCAGATTTCATCTGCAACCCCACCATATACACAAAAAAATGGACAATTGCAAACCAAAACAGATCATGCTTGTAAATCAAACCAAATGTGCAGAATTTCACACCTACAAATGGTGTTTTATTCCTTTTAGCTATGAGACTTAACACCTCCCCTCTATTCTTTACAGGTAACATCATCGGCTCGGGTATCTTCGTCAGTCCAAAGGGAGTGATGGAGAACGCCAGCTCTGTGGGCGTGGCCTTGATCGTCTGGATCATCACTGGGATCATCACGGCCATCGGAGCGCTGTGCTATGCGGAGCTGGGGGTTACCATTCCTAAATCAGGGGGGGACTATTCCTACGTCAAGGATATCTTTGGTGGACTGGCGGGGTGAGTTTATACACGTTCAGACACAGCAACTCATACCTGGTATTTTTTTTAAATTGATTGTAAAGATAAAGTACTGATATCCGTACTTTGCCACATTTTTTATGGGTGTGTTCTGGCAAAAGTCCGGGGATACAATACATATTGCGATGCCCAGCTCGCGATACAATATGTATCACAATATAGCCCAAGACTGTACCCCAACAAATTTTAACCCTTTTTTAACAACTTGAATCTTTAATCTGTGGTAAAATTGTTTTTATTTATTTATTTTAATTTAAAAAAAGTGGAAAACAACAGAAGGACACCCGTAAATGAGTAATTAAATATCGCCATGTCAGCATTTTAAATCGATACAAGTATTGCCAAATAAGTATCACGATATGTCGCCAAATAGATTTTTTTCCTTCTCCCCAAGTATTTTTATATAATTGCCCCTCGAAATATGTAACATATCAGTATAAATAACTTTATTTTGATAGGACAAATGAATAAGCATAAATGTAGAGGAATTTAATGCTGTTGAAAGGATGAATTGGTCCCTAAATATCATCAAAGTGAAGATAAAGGGTTTAATAAACACAATTACAGCTACATGAGTGATTTTAACTGGGTTCTAGGTGCGTGTAAATTTTGAGTATGTGCCATTTTTGAAGTATGAAAGGAGAATTGCAAAAACAATTCGGTCCTTCCAGTCCAGGACTGCTGTAAATAGATTCAAGTTGACTTTCAACAAGTCTCCTTCGATTCATTCATAATTGTTTCAGGTATAAAATGAAAGCAAAGGAAAGATGAACTTCCTCTAGAAGCATAATGGTTCATTCCTGGAAAATCTACACTGTAAACATAGATTAGAGCATTGTTCAATGCAGGGATTTATATGATCAAGGTGTTTCTGGGGGGAATTGAAGCAGACATAACAGGTAGAGATTGTTTTCCTTTTGAGAGCAACTATCAATGCACATCAATGAACTCTCCCCCCCGCGGTCTTTGTAGTATGTAGCTTCAGATGCTGGGACTGAAGAGTTTCTCGTGCCCTCAGTGTAGCTCAAATAAACCAAGTGAAAGGGGTGTTTGTTTTTTCTCCTTTTGTCCCTGTGAGTTCTATGGGTGAATTTGCACTTGCATGTTCCAAAAAGTCAATAACCGTGGATCCAGAAATACTTACAATTCCTAGAAGTTCAGCTTGTAAAAATGCACAAAGGAGAAAACAATGAGTTGAAACGCTTATTGTTGTTTCAGAGGCCGAAGGCGATGCTTTTGCTGGAAATAAAAATAGTTAATAATTGAGTCTGACATGTTTTACCATACTTGAGGAAGGTTTAAAAAGATAAAGATTGAGAAACATTGGCTCTGAAATACATTTTTATAAAAATAAAAAATAAAAATAAGGGTTGATAAGCATTTACCCACAATGCACTCCTTGTTCTTTACTAGCAGTTGAAAATCAACCATGCTAAGTTAGCGCACAGCATGCTAAATCTGAACAAGCTCTTCTGTCTGGACGGTTTTAACGTGATTTTTTTATTTTTATTTTAATGACTCTTCTTCCTTTTGCACAATTGCTGATTTTTCATTTGCCTTTGAGATTTTTGAACAAGTTTGGTTAATATATTGTTTGCTGTCATCTTTGTTGACAACACCACACCAATAATTGTTGACAACTTGACCTTTTAGGTACAATTAGTCTATATTTACAATCTAATTAAGGCTATTAGATTAGAAGAAATCATAAAATTTATACCTGCAATAAAATAATAAAAAAAAGAGTTCGGGACAAGTGCCCAAACATAGAAAGTCGTTACTGTATTAAATGATGGTAATAAAGTTTTCTAAAAAAAAAAGTAAAAGACTCATGAAGTAACTTAATTATATTTTGGAATAAACACAGCAGATTAAATGATGAAACAGAATAGATTTATTAAAAAAATCAAATCATTGATGGTGTGATTGTAAAAAATAATTCAGAAAAAAATTAAAATTAACAATATTTTATGGTTAACAATTAACAAGTGTCCTTAAATGTAAAAGTGTATTGGATTAAAAATCTGAATTTTCTAGTGTATCCTGTGAAAGATTAATCATCTAAATCTGTATTTTAACCTTCCTTACGTCATAAAATGTCTGCTGCATTAATCCAGTCAGGTGAAATAATCCCTTTTCCATGTTAATGCCAAACCCGTGATCCACTCTGCTGAACCTTTCATCTCATCTCAACACTGCAGTATCCATCTATTTGTCTCCTTTGTGTTATCGCTGCTCTATTGTGTTGTATGATGAACCCTGCAGTCATGTTTGAGACTAGAAGTTTGGATTTTTAATATGAATTTGTCTGATATGAAAACTAGATAATAGAAAACTTAAAAATGAAAGAGAAATAAATAACAGGCACTTAAATGTTTAAAAAAAAAACGGAATTGTTTGGATGAGAAATGTTGGAAGCATCAAAAATATTTAATTTGTTTGCTTGTTTGATAACTTTAAAACTTTGCTTTCTTGAGCATAATAAGAAAAATTGTTATAAAATGATGGAATATAGTCACAGCTCTGATAGTTGTCTCTTGCATAAACTGTATTCTACTTTTTTTTTTACAATTTTTGTCTAAAGTTTCTCCTTTCGGAGGGATAATTTGATAAAGAAGCTTCATTCTAACATACAATCTTCAAAAAGTTTTATTTTATGTCAGAAAATATAAATTAAATTTCAATTTTGAGGACTTGTCCATCATTGTTAACAAACATTTTGCATTACAAAATTATTTGTATAGTCAAAATTCATAAGATTTCAATGTTTAAGCTATTTCACTGCTTTGAGGTTATTTATAGTGAGGAATAAATGTAATAATACACATAAAAGCTCAAAAAGTTGGTTTTGCAAGGCATACGCCCTTTCATGTAATAAAATGTTGCTAAGAGTTTCTATGTCCATTTTGTTCCTGCAGGTTCTTGCGACTGTGGATCGCCGTGTTGGTCATTTACCCGACCAACCAGGCGGTGATCGCTCTGACCTTCTCCAACTACGTTCTCCAGCCGCTGTTTCCCACCTGCTTTCCACCTGAGAACGGCTTGCGGCTGCTGGCTGCCGTTTGTCTCTGTGAGTTGTTTTAAAGAGATCATAAAACTTGACACAAAAGAACAAAATATCCTGAAAAAGTCCATAAAGAGTGACAGATTTTTTTTATCTTGCTTAAAATCAGCATAACCACAATTAAGAGACCACTGGGTACACTTTTACAAAAGATGATCAGAGTGGGACTTTAATAGGAAAACTTAGGTACTCAAACGCACAAAAACCTGGTTCTGAAATCTTGGTTTTGATCGTCAAATTTGCCTCTAGTTGTTTTCTTCTAAAAGGAATGTGGCAAAGTCAAAGTAATGTAGAGTAAATCTATACGTAGCAGCAAATGGTAAATGTGGGAGAACAAATGGAAAGATGCGTTGGTGCTGACCTGAAAGCCTTGGATTCAAATCCCTCGACAGTTCACACATACGGGGCAAATACTGCAGGCAGCTGTCAGACACAAGAGGGACGGACATGGAGCCTGGAGAATACCTTGTGTGCAGATTCACAGCCTGATCCAGTTCTGGATCTTACATCCAACTGTAAGATCCAGGACTGTTCCACGAATACAGGAGATCCTGTTTAGCTCTCACGTATCTGATGACATTTACACAGGAGATTGTCTTTCTTTCCTGAACACATTTGATGGTTTTTCCCTTTGAAGCTACGTTCACACTGCCCTCTGCAATACACGTTCAAGCAGCCACTTCCAATGAAAAGTCTATGTAAACGGGCGAAAAAGGGCGTTTTGGGCTCCCATGTTCAAAACTCTCACATTCAGACGTTCTTGTAACTATCTAGATTTTTATGACCATTTTCGTGCTCTATGTGAAAAACGTGTTGCCATCAAACACTGTTGAACTTTGACCAATCAGGGACTCAGATTTGGTTATGACGTACGGATGGCGTCCCCTTTAATTCACAGAAGTACCAACCGTTTGAAAACCTTTAACGGAGGTGAAATTAATAACTTATTTGTAACTTGTGCTGAGTAAAAGACATACAATGACATACAATTGTGTTAATGTAAATTAGTCTGAAGTCTTTCGTATATCAGAATAGAGCGTTTCCGATTTCCGACTATCTCTTCCAAGGCAGACACACGCTAGTAAACAGGACAAGAAGAAAAGGAAGAAGAAGAAGCCCTTCCCTGTTTGTCCAGTGTGAACACCTTTAATGTGACATGTGTTACCAGTGCACATATTCGCAAAATCTTTAATGAAAACATGCATTAGCATAACTCAGTGCACTAATGCATGTGATTTTCAGAGTACAGTATTAGAGTTTCACTGTCGTCTTTCCTTTTCTTGAGATAAAACTTTGTTTTTCCCAGCTGTTAGCAAGTAAACAACGTGGAAATAGTCATGAAGCAGCAACATATTTTTAGCTAAAATCATTTAAAAGCAAACCATAATGGAAGACGGGTTCTTTGTTGCGCTTTCAGGTGAACCAACATGTAAAAAAAATATTCAAGCTGGTATGTTCCAACTTAAAGTTCCAGCGCATGGCAGCCGTGGTTGAAATCTGTATTGTCTGAACACTTTGTTCTGTTTATGTTCTTGACACAATGACCCACATTTACCTGACTGTCGTCTGCCCTGTAAACACGTTTAATAGCACTTTTATTCACGCCTGCGGACGTGTTGCAGTCTGCTTTTGACTAGAGCTATGTCGTCAGACAGTTTTCAGTAAAATCAAAGCTGGGTTGTTTGTCTGTTGATCTCTCAAGTAAAAGTAGGTGAGAGGTGAGACGTGTTTTCTGAGTTTTATCTCTGTTTATGGGGAGACGGCATGGAGGCCCACCGTTTCAATGTTTTTGATTAGAAGCAGCAGTCCCCGTGAAACACTTGACGTGTGCTGTTAAGAGTCCCTCAGTGTGGAGGCAAAACATCAACAACTCTGTTTACCCGTTGATAGATTAGGAAGTGCGTGTTCTTACTGGAGGCTGCTTAACAATGAATCAGTTGTATTTTCCATCTTGGTGCCTTTGTGAGTGTTTGTATGCAGAGCGTGGAGTACCGGTAATCTGGTGCACAGTCACTCATTTGTTCCCACACCCAATCCACTTCAATGGAAAATGTGTCCTTCTTAAGTTGAAAATATAGAATACAAGATGTTTTTCCTTTTTTATAAGGGGAAAAATGCCAATTAAATCAGCAGAAATAGTCTTAAAGAGCCACTCCAATGAAAATGGTGTATTTAACGTAGCATTTTTCCAATGATGGAGGACATATATAAAGAAAATTAAGATTAAATTGCATTTCTGAATATTTCTTTATTCAAATTCCTGTTATTCAAGAGCAAACCAAAAAATCAATTTGAAAAAGAGCGTATTTGTGATGTAGCATTCTTATGCAGGCAGACTAATAGATCCATGAACGTCTTTGGTGTCCTCATCTGGGCTGGAATCTGGCTTAAAACTTTAAAAGTTTCCAAAATTACTCGCCATGTTTATTGTATTGTAATGTTAGGTTGGGTTTAGGAAGGGCTGTAAGATAGCGGTAGAGAGTGTAAACAAAGGGATGATGGGATATCAGTGGAGGTTTACTTCTGTGCCAACAGTCACGCCCACAAAAATGGCATAATATGATTAAAAAGGCCAGGAAAAAAGATTAAAAAATCATCTGTAAGATGTAAACCAGCGGGGGAACATGTAAACAACTGGGTGATGGGAACTAAATTGTCTTAGTTCAGACCGACGAGTTTGAATTTGTCTCTTTTTTATATTTATCTTTTTTCATTATGTTGTTTTGTGTAAGCTAAATAAGCCCAAAAAAAACTTAAAATATGATCCAAGAAAAGGAACTTATAATAATGAAATTATGTTAAATAAAGATTTAGATATATTTATACCTACTCAAAATATATAGCATTTTAAGCAGCACAACAGCCCAACTATTCCTTTTTCTGGACCATAATCACCTTAAAGTCAGACTAGAATTAGACATTTTGAGATACATTTGTCTCAAATCTTATGAGTAAATTTGCTTTTCTGCTATAAAAAAAACTGTGCTTGAAAAAATGTATGTATAGCTTTTAAAAAATGCTTTATTAGAGATTTTGCTTAAAATAAAATGTTTTCAAGATGTAATGACTCAACAAGATATTTAAACTGTATTATTGTAAAACAAATTGATATATTTTATTTAAAAATGACTATAGGAAGTGAGTTTTGTCTTTTATCGAGTGTAATAACATTTTTGAAACCAGACAAAATTATTTATTGTGTGTAATTATAGTTAGTTATTATTTGGGAAGAAGTCTCTGTTCCATTTCTCCTTTCTACATGTAACAAACACCTGCAGTGCCAACCTCCCTGAGGGCCTTCTCTGTGTTTTAGCATGCAGCACAGCGCCGAGTGCAGAACAGCACAGATGCATGCCTGTGCGTACATGTGCATCTGTCTTTTTTTTTCTCCCTGTAACTCGGTTATTTCATGTGAAGAACATAATCCCACAGAGTCGCACAGCTCTCTAAATGAATGACCCCCTGCTTCCATGAACCCACTGGCCTGGTTTACACAGCGGTACACATCAAATCCAATGTGTGTCCCTGTGATGACAGCTTTAAACGCAAGCAGCAAAATAAATCTAACAGGCTGATCCTAATGATTATATAAATTCTGAAACATAAAGAATTGAAAATATATAAAACGTTTTTATTTGGTTTAATTTAAAAACATTATATTATAAAGAAAAATGTTGTCTCAGCCTGCTGAATATTAAATCATATAAAACTGTATTTATAAAGCACTTTTCATGCATATGTCATACTAAGTTCTTTACATAATGAAAACATTTTTAACTTAAAATGTTAAAACCAAAAAGTATAAAATACATAAAAGTTTAAAAATAGATTAATAACTCCACAAACAAACAAATAATAATTAAAATAAATAAACTGTAAAGGATGGATAAAATCTCTAAAAGTGAGCTAAAAAAGATACATAATAAATTGAAAAAAAGCCAAAAAAGTATGAATACTTAAAAATATATATATATAAATTTCAAGCTAAAACATGACTAAATTCAAGCTGAAAGCCATGTTGAAAGCCTTCCTTTAAAGCCCCGCCTCCAGTCATCATCTGATCTATTTTATAGCGTTTCCAGTAAACTTTTAATTATGATAATGCCGTTTTTTTGCCAAAATAATAATAATAAAAAAAGCAGTGACATTTTTATAGGACCTAGTTTCTGCAGAGTGGCAGGATTTTATTAGAAATTTCCCTTTGAAGTTGTGGTACATGTTCTCCCACTAGCTTACAGCCCCTCACACTCCCAAGCTAACATTAGTGGTGCAGCATCAAATGGTGAGCAATAGTTGAGCTATCCAGACGAGAAAAACAAAGACATACATGGATCTATTTGTCTGCTTGTGGAAGCATCAGAATGGAGCAGAGCGGAGTATTTGTTCTACAAAAAATATACTCTTTTTCAAATGTATTTTGCTCCTGATTTACAAGAATTTGAATAAAGAAATCCTCAGAGACATGATTTTTATTTTTATTTTTTTCTATACATGTCAGAAAAATGCCACAAGAACATGTTAAAAAGACCACTTTAATCAACATGTGTCGTTAAAAGCATAAATAATCTCTAAAACTTCAATAAGATAAATTTCTGATTGTTAAAGAATCATCTTGTCAGATGAAAGAATTTAGAAAATTTTTAACTAAATATGAATGTCATCTCACTGATAAATCTGAACTATAATGACAGTTTGGGGACTGTGCTTTTATTTCAAGTTTCCATTGTTTCTAAAACAATGAAAAATGAATTTAAAGATGAATTTGTGTGCTTGTCTGCTCAGTGCTGCTCACGTGGGTGAACTGCTCCAGCGTTAGGTGGGCCACCAGAGTGCAGGACATCTTCACCGCTGGGAAGCTGCTGGCCCTGGCGCTCATCATCGTCATGGGCTTTGTGCAGATCTGCAAGGGTAAGCTCACGTCTGTGCTCCCCACAATGCATGTGTACTCAGTGCATTCATCCCCCTGCACACACGTGTACATCATATAGCGATTTGGGACAGTATAGACACCACATGGCTCCCATGGGGTTCAGCGAGTTGCCGGGGCCCCTTCGGTTCAATCTCACATCGCTAATATCAGCAGGACTGCGGGGGTTTGCAATGCAAACATGGCTGAGGGGTCGGTTATTGTAGGGGCCGTGGAGGACAGGCCCCTGAAACAACACCAAAGGACATTTCTGTGGAATCCAGTGGATGATTTGACAGAACGTTTTAGGCTAGACAGAAAAAAACCGCCAAGCTCAGCCTCAAATAAATGTAATTTTTTACGAGAAATGTAAAGATGTTGCTCATTTTAACTGTATAATTTCTTTAAAGTCATCTATTTAAAAAGCATTTCTAGTAGTACTTTAGTTATGATTATGCAGTTTTAGCTACTTTTTTTTAGCTATGAAGTTTTCTAGAATGTAGTTTCTCCAGAGCAGTAGAAGTTGTGGGAGGAGCTTTTGGTAAGCCCGCCTCCTTCCCCCATTATCCATCTGTTAACACTTTCCCACTAGCTTACAGCCCCCCAACTGTACAATTTTAAGCCAGATACCAGCTTGAAAGAGGAAAAGGAATGGATCTATTTGTCTGCAAGTGGATGCATCAGAATGGAGCTTGTCGCTTGCCGTAGTAGCTTCTACATCACTGCTACAAGCCTTTTCCACCAGTATTTTTTTTTTACAATGATTCAAATAAATAAATACACAAAAATACAATTTTATATTTACTTTTCTTTGAATTTCTTCTCCATTATAAGAAAAAAAGCCACAAAAATGTGATAAAAACGGAGTAGGTCTTCAACACACAAGGATTTTATAAGCTACATTTCCTCCCATTGAAGCCAAATCTCAATCAAAACCAGTCTGTTTACCCCCTCAGCAAAACTAGTTTTGTAACCAGATTTAAATGATCAAAAACAGACTAAGAGATTTAAGCCAAAACACACAAACAAGATTACTTTTTCCCTGTGAGTCTACAATCAAAATAATCTCTAAATTTTTGTGCGTTTTCCATCTGCAGGAGACTACTACTGGTTGGAGCCAGCCAACGCCTTCGAGCCCTTCCAGGACTATGATGTGGGCTTGATAGCTTTAGCCTTCCTACAAGGCTCCTTTGCCTACGGAGGCTGGAACTTCCTCAACTATGTCACAGAGGAGCTGGTGGATCCCTATGTGTAAGAGACTCCGATCACAGCTGATGATGGAAAGAGCCTGCAGTCAGAACTTAATGCCTCTGGAATCTATTTCACTGATTAGCAGTCACATTCCAACCAGGCTTCCCATGTTAATCCTTCAGTCTGTTTTAGTTAAATCTCTCTGATATGTTTTGCAAAAGCTTTTCTTTGTGTTTTAGATGTATTTTTAATGTTAGTAATCTTTTTCTCTTATAATTATTAGTTTGTAAATTCTCCAGATTGATTTTTAGTGGTCATTTCTCAAACTAAGATAACATTTTTTCTTGAAACAAAGGACTTTTGACATTCTTAAGATTCTGTTTTTGCAGTTTGTGATTCATAAGTGATGTGTTGTGTCCTCTGCAGCAACCTTCCACGTGCCATCTTCATCTCCATCCCTCTCGTGACCTTCGTTTACGTCTTTGCCAACATCGCCTACGTCACAGCAATGAGCCCCCAGGAGCTGCTTGCCTCAAACGCTGTTGCCGTGGTGAGTCCTGTGACTTCATTTAACTGCATTCTGCACAACTTCCAGGAAATATCGCCCTCTAGTGGCAGTGGTCAAACACTACAACCAGCTTGGATTTAACGTGTTGCTTTTCCTGTTGTTTTTGTCACCTATAAGTCATTTTGCAATTAAAAATGCATTTTGCAATTGAGAAATTAACATAAAATAATTATAAATTAATCTTAAATTTAAAAAATTTAATCAAAACAAAATCAATAGCATTTTACTGTGTCAAGTATTTTTGGTTTTGGAATGGCACCAAAAACCCACATTTTCAAACACAATTTACATTTTTTATGCAATTGTATTTTTTATATTGAATCCAAATTGCAAATTGAATTGCCAACTAAGAATTTAATATATATATATACATATATATATATATATATATATATATATATATATATATGGGAAAAAAAAAATCCCAACATCATCATCTTCCTCTTCTAGACGTTTGGTGAGAAGCTACTGGGAGTGATGGCCTGGATCATGCCCATCTCTGTGGCCCTCTCCACCTTTGGAGGAGTCAACGGTTCACTCTTTACCTCTTCACGGTGAGTGAGCATTTAACTAGTAGTGCAGTTTCAAATATAAAGCATCAAATTCTGATTGTTTTCAGACACTTTATTTTACTTGTTCTGTTTAGTCAGTCAGTAATTTTCATGTTTATTTCATATTTGATAGGGACACATCAAAAAAGACATCAACACGTCCCTAATTCATATCATTCATACCATCTGTTCTATTTCATGCTTTTATTTTGGTAGGTTGTTCTTCGCTGGAGCCAGAGAAGGCCATCTCCCCAGCCTGCTGGCCATGATTCACGTCAAACGCTGCACTCCCATCCCGGCTCTGCTCTTCACTGTAAGTGCAGCCCGGACTGCTGCTGCTCCGTCTATAAACTCCTGTTAAACCCCCAAAAAAGATCTAAAGCCAGAAGCTCTCTACATGAAACCATCTTATGTTCCTCAGTGTCTATCCACACTGCTAATGCTCTGCACCAGTGACATGTACACCCTCATCAACTACGTGGGCTTCATCAACTACCTCTTCTATGGAGTCACTGTTGCCGGGCAGATCGTCCTGAGGATCAAACAGCCCGACATGCACCGACCAATCAAGGTGAGTTCATCTGCTGCTGTGGGAGGCTTTTTTTTAACATTTAAGTAGCATCTCGAGATTTCAATCTGTTGCAAACAATTTTGTATTCTCTCTTCTCCAGATCAGCCTGATTTGGCCCGTCATTTACCTGATCTTCTGGGCCTTCCTGCTCATCTTCTCGCTTTACTCCGAGCCCATCGTTTGTGGTATTGGCCTCGCCATCATGCTTACCGGCGTCCCCGTCTATTTCCTGGGAGTTTACTGGGACAACAAGCCGCAATGCATCGACAAATTTGTTGGTAAGATTATCAAGATCTGACACCTTTCTTTGTATTTTCATTTGCACACACCGATGACCCAGCAACTGGGCATAGTGAACGACCCCACCCCCAAAATGATGACATCACGGCGAGCGGCACTGTAAAAAAATGAATGGGCCAAAAATCGCTTATGGAGCCAAAAAAAATGTTTTTCAAAATACACAAATGAAACCAAAACACTTGTGTTGTGAATAACTCCGGGGACTTTTAAAATTATTATGGGATGGCCACACGATCTATGGCTTGGCAGCCATTTTGTGTCAAAGTGTGATTTGGCGATTTTCGTGTTTTTCCACAATATGGGAAAACAAAACTTTTGTTTGAGCGATTTTCACCAAATTTCACAAACATGCCGCCAGTATACAACCACCATTGAAGGTTCATTGACCTTTGACCTTAGGAAGAGGCCGCCATCTTGAATTTTTTTAAAAAGTACCTTAGTAACCAGCTACAAACGAAAACTTGTTCTAGGGTTTTTCATCGATCATTTTGTAACATTTCGAGCATCATTGTGAACCTACTGTGCAAAAAAATGTTGGAATTAGAAGTTGTAGAATGTGAATGGCGTGCACGTTGCGAGTTCGCAACTGTTGCAATCTTATTTGGCTCACACGTGTATTATTGGAATTTCGTAAAAAGGCCATCCACGAGTTCTCCGGCTCACGCCAAACGAAACAATGTAGCATACGATATGACAATGTTAAAATTGTGGGCGTGGTAAACAAAAAACGGTTGCAAAAACCTGTTGAGTTAGCTTAAAATTGATTTTTTTTTTAAAAAAAATTTTAATCTTGGAATCTACAAACAAAACCAACGCAGCTGTGTCGGGGATATCCAAAGGAAGTTTTTGTTTCAAAATCTGAGATTTGGCGATTTTCACATTTGGGAAAATGAACTTTTTCTGTGGGTGATCTTCACAAAATTTCACGCCGCCAGTTGCTGTCTAAACTCATCCCAGGAATTTTCTTTTTATCGTTTCCTAACTTAACAGACATTGTTGGAAAGCAATTTGGAAAAAATGTTGCTAATAGAAGTTGTAGATTTTGAACGGCGTGCACAAGGTGAGCTCACTAAAGAGGTGTTCTCCTATTACTCGCACACTTTTCAACGGAATATTGTGAAATTTTAATATATTGATCCCAGTCTGAAGTTTGAACAAATAATATAACATAGAATGTGAACGTATAAGGAATGTGGGCGTGGCTAGCAAATAATCTCTGTTGCTAAGGAAATTCAAAATTGTACTTTTGCCGATTCTTCTGAAACTCATGTTGATCTGTTCGGTGTCCTCAAGCGAGCAAAACATAAAATGGTTGCTATGGAGATAAAGCCAACAGAAAAGCCGCCATTTTGAAAAAAGTGTTTTTTACACATACATCTCAGACCAACCTTACAGAAAGAGGAAGGGGGATCAAGGGGAGGAACTTGCTGCTTATCAATTGAGGTTGGGTCAAAGATTGGCGCATAGAGGCATTTTCTAGGACATAGCTTCTGCAGAGCGGCAGCAGTTTGTCAGAAATTTGTCTGGTTGTGTGGTAACACTTTTGCTCTTGTTCGTCCCAGATAAAATGACATATGTGGGACAGAAGATGTGTGTGGTCGTCTATCCGGCTGAAAGCAAGAAGAGCGAAGACGAGGGGGAGGAAATGAAGGAAGTCACGTCTGCCCTGTCGAAAGAAGGAGCCGACAACCACAAGTCTGAAGACTGCTGAAACCTCCAAACCCAATCTCGAGTTTGTTTACTGATCAACACCTTGTCTTCAATACCGAATCATTGATGTTATGTGCCAAAATGAATGGAATGGTAAAGTAAAACGTCAAACCTACACGTTTGGGGTCCATCTTAAGTGCAATAATACAAGCTCCTCGTCATCAAAGATGGAGTATTTTTTATTAAACAGTTTCCTCCGCTTCACTTCCATGTCAACATGCGACATTGATGTTTTTATCAAAGGACTCCTCCTGAACTGTGAGACTCCTTTCTGTCTCACTGGACACACCAAAGCTGCAATGTTGATCCTCAAAGCAAACAATCAGATTCTGAACATTTCATGACATATTGCAGGTTTTTGTTTTGTCACTTTAATTATGTCTTTTATTTTTAGACATTGTAATTAGTGTTTGAATAATTTTCCTTAATAGTTTTTTTTAAACCTGTTGATTCCAACTGTTTCTTCTTTTTTCCTAACAATGTTTAAGGTGGGTGGGGTTTGTTTGTTTTTTTACTCATTGACCTGCAGGTATGAAACACCTGGAGGTTCAAATCTGTTAACACACATTTTCTTAATTGCCTTAATTAGAATCGCAGCATTTTCTGTTGTTTGCTGTCTGTTTCTACAGAAGTGGGTTTGTTGGTAACAAAAAAAAGAAATATTGTATTTTTTATCAAAGCAAAAACCAACAAGTGACACTACACAAATAATGAATGGTTTAAAATAAAAAAAAAAGGAAGATGCATGTGAAAGGTGGAATCTGTGGGGAAATTGTGATACTTTGAGGCACATTTTCATTTCCAAAGTGCAAATCCCTGCACCTTTCTGTGAAGAGAGCCTGTGTGAACGCTAGTTTTTAAACCAAATTGTGTCCCAGTGAAAGTATTTTTTATAGCTAACACCTGTCGGAACATGTTTGTGCTTTATTTTGAGTGTGCAGATGAACTGTCCGTGATTACAACCTTAATTTGCTTTAGAGGACGTTGTAGTGCAATACGGCTAAAAGCACCCACCAAATCCCACGTCGTGCATTTGGTCATTTTTTGTGAAGCACCTACAAAAAAGCTGCACTCGTTGATGCAGCACTCTTGCACAAGCACATCGGTAGTTTTTTTTTCTATTTTGTGTCTCAGGGGATTTTCACTGCCTCCTGCTTACACTGCCTAAGTAACCATGACAACCGAATAGATCTGACTGATGAACATCCAGTACGATTGTGATACCTGTCTGTATTGGTGCTTTTAGACATTTATTCCTCAGGTGTGTCATTCTAAAACGAATAATGGCAGATGTATTTAAAAAAATAATGAATATAAAAAGCTTGGCCAGTATTGTAAAGACCGCTCCCGTTAAGCTATAAGGAGAACTATAGGTGCCCTGGATGTATTTGGAAACACAAAGATGTTTTTTTTTGTTGAGTGCCGTACGGTTAATGTGCATTTTCAGTATATGAACATGTCAAACTGTCTGTATGTTGTCTCCTAGGTAATAAAAGATACACTGACTAATTTCTAATTTAAAGCTTCATTTTTGTGGGAAAACTTTGCTTGTTTTACAGCATCTAGTTTAAGTTATTTTGCTTATTTAAAAAAAAAATATTTCAGTTTCTCTAAAAAACCTGAGTCGCTTTAGAAAAATACTCTATGTTTTTGCAGCTGTTAAGCCATTCACTTTTTTAAAATGTTTGCAATAATTAAATTATGACATTTCTATTAATACAAAAAAATATTTCCTTCCCTTTTGAGAGATGATGATCCTGGTGACAATGGTAAATGGTAAGAAAAAGCTACCACTAATAATTATATAAATGATGATAATATAAAATAACAGTGTAAAATAAAAAAAATCATATGTTTATCTTCTTAATAGTAGTGGCATTTACATTTTTATAGCTGTATTCATGTTTAATATTGAGAAAAATCTTATTGCAAATTCACTTGGATTTCTAACTAAAATTCTCAGTATTTAATCATTTCAATTGTATCTGAATAAGTTATCACGTTGTGTTTGTTCAGCTGGTTGATAACCACAAAACTGGAGTTTTTTTCCATGAATACCTTTATTCAACTGAAACAACAGAAACAGCGTGAGCCAGCTGCAGGGGATTTTCAAACAGCGATGACTACGAAAACTGAGCTTTTTTGAGCAAATGAAAATAACAAAATGATTTATGTAAACAGAAGCTGAGAAAACAAATCTCAAACAGAGAGAAGTAAATCCATGACAGAGTCGAGTTTGGTTTAGGCGGAGGTGAAAATGTGAATAAGTGATCTTTGATTTGATAAAAACACACCCACAAAAGACTTAACGTCCTGCATTCTCCAACTAGAACACTGAGCGTTTCTAGGAAATAAATCTACTTTGATGACTTTCAAATGAAATGATCACGATAAGAGTCCTCTTTCGCAAAAATAAACTCCAAGAATGTTATTTTTAGCTAAAGGCAGGTTGGACAAACAGAATCTCAATGTTTTTTTGGCTGGATAAGAGAAACAAAACACACGATTTAAGAAGTTTGTTATATTTTCTAGCAACTATGTTAGATGTTTTGCTCTTTTTAGTAACGTCTAAGTTGAGAAATGACAGGAGTCGTATTGAGCCACAGAGAATGTGGATTCTTCCACCATTGCTAGAATTACTGAGCTCCATTAGTGCTTTTTAACACAAAACTTGGCTTGAGAGTAAAAAAAAAAAAATGCAACACAGCCTCGAGAGACTGAAAAACTGCAAACTGTCTTTTTTTTAATTTTTTTAATTTTTTTTTTACCAGCAATTCACTCTGAAGCCTAACAACTTTGACGTCTAAGAAGTTGCCAAATCAAAGTTCCAGTAGGGAGCGTTTTGCCGGTTTTACACACTTGTGGCTAACAGAGTAGAAGCTGATATTAGAATTTCTGCCCTTCCGACGTCACGAGGTCATTCCACAGCTAGTGGCGGCGTGTCTTCAGTGCACGGATGTGAAGGCAGTGGGTTAATGGAGCATGCATCCTCCTCGCAGGGCAAGCACCAGGTGAAGAACGGAGCCTCCCTGGATCTTATAGTCTGCTGCTGTTTTTTCATCGTTCCTGAAACATAAAAGGAAAAAAGGGAGGATAACATTAGAAAATTGAAATCATTTTACTACAAAATGTTAGGTGAAATATTCCCGTTTCATGGGTTGGTTTTCTTCAGCTCTTTTTTCGGTCAGTAGTACAGATATTACTGATATTTTCTGACTGTAATTATCTAAGAGTCAGTGAATGCACCAGGACGGAAGTTACCACCCTCATCAATTTTGATTGATCCTTCGTGTTAGCCCCGCCTCCATGCACCAGAGAGAGGCCAAAAGTTTCAAAAAAAAGATTTGAAATTGAAATGTTGAGTTTTTAAATATAAAAACAGAAAATTTGAAAATGAATTACATTTATAGTAGAATTGTAGAAAGTTATTTTCAACAATATTTTACCCAGAATTTTTCAAGTTGTTTTTAGATTTCAAATCTTTACGTCCCTAATTTGGCTCCATAAATTCTTGCAGCATAAAGATGCATGCTTTAAATCTCAGTCTAATCTAGTTAAAACAAAAATCAACAAATTAAAAAGGTTTTTTTTTCTAATTGCAATCAAATGTTTGACTCTGATAACACAAAGTTGCTGCCATGAGTTCGCTTTACCATGTGAGTAAACATTCAAGGTAATCATTTATCACAGTTTGTCATCTTTTCCGATGCACGTATTGCGGCGGATATCGCAATAGGAATACATTTTCAGTCCTAGAATATACGTAGTTTTATTCTCATTGGTGTGTCATTGTGACAAGCTTTTCAGAACTCAGTTTAACATTAGAGACGATTAAAGTATTTACTGTATGTAATTTAAACAGGTAAATTGTATATTTATTTACCTTTCTTGACTAAATATGAACTTTGTCATCCTAAAAACGTTACATCAAACTTTAATTAGAAATAAATAGGCACCTAAAAAACTTTAAAGCACAAATATCTATGTGCAGTTTTGTTTTAATTTCTTTATTTTGGAAATCTCAAAGTCTGGAGTATATAAAAAATTGAGCATGTGTGTAATTTCATATTTTAGGGTTGGCAAAAAAGGAAAAAAAAAGAAAAGAAAAACGTTAGAAGAACAATAGTAGCTGCATATTTTCGTATTATTGCTTGCTACCTCAAAAAAAAGATAGCTTCATTTAAAAATATTTTATGATTTACTTTGCATCTGAATCTTCATTCTCCACAGAATAACAAAATTGAAAAAAAAAACTTGAGCTAATGCTTAAGCACATTCTAACTATAAACTGGAAAAGATCTATTAATAAAATATTGAATCTTATTTTGAAATGACTGATAAAATCTTTTTAGAGTGTTAGTTCTTACATCTGTTTTCCACTGTAGATTAACCTCTGTTGTTGAGGAGGGATCCCCTCTTTCTCCTCCACTCTTTCCTTAATTCGCTCCACCTGGATACAAATAAAATACACACAAAAATAGTCATTACACCCGATACTATCTCTGATGACGTAAACATGGACATTTACCTTATCTGTTGGCTCTATGTCGATCTCTATCTCCTTGCCAGTGAGCGTCTGCAGGATGTACAAAACAAAGTTATTCTGCGAACAATCACTGTTTACAATATTGGATTGTAACTGATAATATCAGTTTATATACATTACCTTTACTTTAATCAGCATATTTGTTTATTTGTGTCTGGGGAAAAATCCTTAGCTGGAATTAATAATGATTTTTGTTAGCTAGATAACTTATATCACCGCCAACAAACTGAAAAATAATCATTAATTCGCAGTTTTCCTGATTTTTCTCGGTCTTGTTCCAGAGATTCAATGGCTGTTTCCTGTGTACCTCATTAAAATATCCGGCTTTCTTTTGACCTATCTGTAGAAAAGTTCCGCCTCAATTAATTTACCGCTCTTTCTGTGAAACTCCTTCGCTTCAGAAACGACTTTATGCCATCATTTTCTTTATTTACACCAATAAAACTATTAAAATACTTGAATATAATTTTAAATTATTTTCATAAAATTGACGACACCTACGTCAATAACGTAAAGTGACTCCCCAACGTTTGTAGTTCAGTGTGGCTCTTTTGCAATGTGTCTGGCTCACAAACGGACTACAAAATGGCCGCTGTTGATACGGTCCACCGCTGTAAAACCTCCCGCGCATTGTGGGTGAAAGGAAGCGGTTAAAGCGGCACATCATTTCAAGCACATCGTGTCTTCGGTAAAAACTGGTTTTCCTTCTTAAATATTATTGCTAGCGAGCTCAGTTATTAGAATATTAGCTTAAAAACTAGCAAGCTGGTTTCTGTGACAATGAAGAATGTTTAAAATGTTGCATTATTCGGTAATGTAACCTTGACTTTTGACATAGATAGAAGCTAAGAAAACAAGCAACTGTCTTTACTGAATGGGAAAGCAGCTAGAGAACTTTTGTGCGCAAATTTGAAGTTATACTCTTGCGCACTGCTCCGTTAGTCGACTTTTTCTGCGTGTTTTCTAATGTTTCATAACCAACACAGTATTTTAGAATAGCACAACTTCTTTGTAAATTACGAAGAACAAAATTACAGAGAAACTAGATCGTACACGCATTTTCATTTTGACAACCTCTTGTGTCTCAATAAAGCTTGCTTTAAAAAAAATCCCATTCTTGTCTTCTTTTGGACCAAATTCATCTTTCTCCGTTTTCCCCCAGTACGTCTTGTTCCCATAATGCCTCGTATTGAGAATGACATCAAGCTGGACTTCAAGGATGTTCTCCTGCGGCCAAAGAGGAGCACGCTCAAGTCCAGGAGTGAGGTGAGCTCCTCCAGCGGTGGGTTTCTTCCACGTGAAACCAGAACCGTACAGATGTTTCCATCTCTTTTTGTGATCGATTCAGTTTGCACAGATTTCTGCAGGGCAATCAGGCACTTTTCTAGAATAGATCATGCTTTTTTTTATACAAAACTCAAGCACTTCAGTCCATATCAAGTGCTGCTCAGTTTCTGTTACATAACAAGTGTTTTTTTTTTTTTTTTTTTATCAGAGCTGCATTGACTGTTATGCATGCGTATTATACGTTTCATCTTTGCTTACCCACGCAATCAGAGATGTGTAAAAATATATTCATTCAAGATCCAGGAAGTACTGGTAGCTTACAGGTTATGCAAACACTTTAATACTAGAAATAAATGTTAAATTAGCTTTATAAATCAGTTTTTTATGGAGGAAAAAATAGACTTACTGGATTTGTATGTCCAGAATTCTTGTTTTGTAACTCATACAATGCATTTTATGTGTAAATGTGTGTATTTGCAAGTATGTATTCACATGTGCACTTGAAAATCAACAACTTACAAATACAATTTACGCAAACACAACCTGAAATTACAGAAACTAACTATGCATACAAATCTTTAAATAAAACGGACCAATCATCTGATACACACAGACATGGCCACATTTATGCACAGATCGGAGTTACGAGTGCATGAGGAGTTGTGAGACTCTTTGCACTCCACATTTGTTTGGAGATGATGCGTTTAACTGCTGCTAGCATGCTGGGTCATCAGAGTTTTCCACTTTGAACTTGAAGATAGATGCCCAAATAATTAAGATTTTTTTTAAGTCTAAATACAGACTTTTAAGACACTCATGAAGACTTTTGGACTAATCATTTACATTAAACATAACTGCCATAACTATATATACTTTCCTTTGTACTCTTATTCTTGTTATTCTTTGTTTTCATTTAAGTTATTAAGAGAGAGACATATTTATGTTTATTTTCATCCTGTTTAGGTGGACCTGATGAGAAGTTTCACCTTCAGGAACTCGAAGGGCAGCTACACAGGAATCCCCATCATCGCGGCCAACATGGACACAGTTGGAACCTTTGAGATGGCTCTGGCTCTTCACCAGGTGGCGAAGCGCATGAACCTACTTTAAGTTTTATCGGTCAGCTTCTTCTTAGCATTAGCTGCTCTTTTTTCCTCCAGTTCTCTCTCTTCACAACGGTTCACAAGCACTACACCGTAGACGACTGGGTGGAGTTTGCAGCAAAGCATCCAGAATGTGTGGAGGTACCCAGACTCTTCTCTTTTTACTCAGTCCCCACGTTTGTGAGGTGTGCTGCTGGGTAACTATTTATTCTTTGTGTTAGAGCGTAGCTGTGAGCACGGGTACCGGAGACGGAGACTTTGAGAAGATCTCTGCCGTCTTGGGAGCAGTTCCTCAGCTGAAGTACATCTGTGTGGACGTGGCAAACGGCTACTCTGAGCACTTTGTTCACTTCGTCAAGGACGTCAGGGAGAGATTCCCCTCTCACACCATAATGGTCAGAAAGGCCTTTTAAAACCACAACATGCTAGATTGAAACAGAATAGGGAATCAAAGCTTTGTGTTTTTCAGGCTGGAAATGTCGTGACGGGAGAAATGGTGGAGGAGCTGATCCTCGCTGGGGCCGACATCATCAAAGTGGGCATCGGACCAGGTAGTTTTTAAAAACAACTTTTGTGTTTGGGAGGCAAAGCACTACTTCGTTTTAGGGCTTGGCTATGAACAAACTGGAGTATTGGTCAGAACACGGAAGGAATTTTGAATCCAGAGCTGAAGGAGTTCATCAGAAATTCTCATCTGACTGTTTGCACCGAAGTTAGCTCAGATAATTCCCCATCAGCCTTTTGTCTACTCTGTCTCCTGCTAACTTATAGCACCTCATGTTAATGTTAAAGCTAATGGTTCTATTTTTCTGCAAGTGGAGGATTTAGAATTATAGTGGAGAAGGGAGACTTTTGCCTCTCCATATCAGTTACTGCGTCACAAACCTGAGCTTTTTCTTCTCCTGATCCAACACGGCAGTAGGTCTTCTATTCAAGTCTTATGTAACCACCTGGGCTTGGAGACGTGACTGCAGCGTTGACAAGCCTCGTCCTGCAGGACGTTGTTCAAACACTCATTTGTGAATTTGTTTCTCCAGTTGTAGTCATCTAGCTTTTTTTTTTTTTTTACATCTTTGGTGGGATAAAAGAAGCTAATACTGAAACATAGATCTACAGTGCCCTCTGGTGGTTGTTAGTGGGAAAACACTGAACACATGAGCCTATTTATTTTTTAAAAAAATCACATATAAGTCGCACCCTGGGCTAAACTGCAAATGATAACGGCTTATACTGCGAAGGGTATTAAAATTCACACAAATAAAAGCTTTTGTAACGACCACATTGCTGCTTTTGACCTTTAACCCCTTAAACCGACTAAGATTAAAATGCATTCACCTCCTGAGTCTTCGTCTTTCTCCCCAGGCTCTGTTTGTACCACTCGCAAGAAGACCGGGGTGGGTTACCCTCAGCTCAGCGCTGTGATCGAGTGTGCAGATGCAGCCCACGGCCTGGGCGGTCACATCATCTCTGTAAGTCGCCTTAAAGGAGGCGCAACCTTCAATTTTCTTATCAGGAAAACTGTGAAGCAAAAGGAAACCTGTGAATTTGACTTTAAAAATATCCAGCACAGTCTTTCGTCCCCCATTGTTGCCCTCATACAGTTTGTCTGCTCTGCTGTCCTCTTTGTCACGCAGGATGGTGGCTGCACTTGTCCAGGAGATGTCTCCAAAGCCTTTGGTAAGTTTTAGCATTTATGAAGCAGATGCAGATGAAATGGGGTCGTTTGATGGTCTCCTCCTGGTTTCAGGTGCCGGTGCGGACTTTGTGATGCTGGGGGGCATGCTGGCAGGACACTTGGAGAGCAGTGGCGAGATAATCGAGAAGAATGGCAAGAAATATAAGCTGTTCTATGGAATGAGCTCTGACACGGCTATGAAGAAACACGCAGGAGGAGTCGCTGAGTACAGGTCCGCTTCGATTGTTTAGGGGTTTTTTTTAATTTTTTTTAGTAGAAATTAAAATATTTCATTGCTCCATGCAGAGCGTCTGAAGGGAAAACAGTGGAAGTCCCCTACAAAGGACCCGTCGGCGAGACAATACGAGACATCCTGGGTGGGGTGCGCTCCACCTGCACCTACGTCGGCGCAGGGAAACTGAAGGAGCTGAGTCGCAGGACGACCTTCATCAGAGTCACCCAGCAGCTCAACACCGTCTTCGGCAACGACAGCTAAACTCTCCTGTTAAAGTCTGCAACACTGCCCGCATGACCTCCACATGCTGCTTTCATTCCTGCATTAACACAAAAAATCTATAAGAGTTTGTTAAATCCTAGAAAGATTTGAAGAACTTCCAGCACAGGCTGAGCACCTTTCGGGGAGTCATGCTTTAAATTCAAATTTAAAACGTTTTTATGCAAGCCCCTGAAATGCATCCCTTGTTCCTAACTTTAGAATATTTAAATTATTTTACTTAAATATGCAAATGTGGTCATAAATAATATATATTTGTAGAAATATAATAATTCCCCTTTTTTAGCACTTTAATGCTTTTAAATAATTCCAGTGTTGTTCCATGTCTTCAATTTCAAGACGGTGAATAACAGTAGGAGAGCGCTCATCGTTAGTCATAGCAAAGGTATTATTTGTTCAAAGTGTTCTTCTTTAATGACCCTTGCTGCTAAGGTTTGCTACCAAAGTTGTTACAGCTTCATTCCAACACCTATAACAGTTTTACTATCTGTAGCCTTGAAGGTAGTGTAGTCATTCTTACCTTTAAAAGGCTTTTTTACCCATCAGTATCACCTTTTCTGCTCAATTTACAAACCATTTCAAGCTCTTTTCATGATGTTTGTGTTCTATGTTTACATAAAGGTTTCTGTGGCCAAATGTAACGGATAAAATGCATTTCTCTTTCATTTAATAAAGCATTCCACTTTTTTTTGGTTCATTATTCTTCTGATTCTTTACTGTATGTGTATAAAAAAGCATAACACTGTGAGGTTTTGATGTTGACGTTGAGGTGGCTTAAATCTGGGGTGTCCAGACTTTTTGCAATAATTTTAACTACACCCTTTAAAACACACCCCTTTACCCCACAACACATATGTTACACAAGGACGATGGGACCTCTGATCTTCTGTCCCCTACCCTATCCCTGGTGGGAGGAACCAAGCCCTCAGCAGTAGTGACTGTGTCCCTTGGGTCCTGGTTCCTGGGTCCGGTGAGCCTCTCTCCACACAGGGAGAGGGATCAGTAAGTCCTCTGGCAAGACCAAGAGCTGGGGATCCCATTCGTTCTAAGCCTGGGGGTGTCTGTGTCCCTGTGGTGTGGGTCCTGGTCTTTGCTCTTAAGAGCTGGGCCTCTCCAAAATACCAACAGTGGGAGACCAGGCTCCCCCATGTTTGCAATGCTCGTGGGGGACCCACTTCTCTTGGGCATCCTCCTTTTGGATTACTGTGAGTGGCCCCTACCAAGGTGTCTCCTGGACCTCCTGCGGAGTGGGTCTCCCTTTGGGGCCCTGGTTCGTGGCTGGTGTTGGGGGATGATCAGAACTCCTGGATGATGGTGAGCTTCTTGTCTAAGGCTGGGTGGGGCCATGTGTTGGGCCCCCTGGTACGGCAAGAGAGCCCCTGTTCCCCCACGCTCTCTAGCGTAGCTTGGCTACTACTGCGCCCTCGCCTTTAGCAGGGGTCTTGGTGTGGGGGCACTACCCCCTTTTTTGACATTACATCATCCCTTTTTTAGCATAGGGACCAGGACGACTGATCAGTGTAAAGGAAAGAATAAATGGGGCCATGTACGGTCAGATTTTGAGTAATAAGCCTCCTTCCATCAGTTAGGGCATTGAAGATGAAACATAGATGGGTCTTTCAGCATGACAATGATCCCAAACACACTGCTCGGGTAATGAAGGAGTGGCTTCATAAGAAAGCATTTCAAGGTCCGGGAGTGACCTAGCCAGTCTCCAGATCTCAACCCCATAGAAAATCTTTGGTGGGAATTGAAAGTCTGTGTTGACCAGCGACAGCCCCAAAACATCACTGCTCTATAGGAGATCTGCATGGGGGAATGGACCAAAATACCAGCAACAGTTTATGAAAACCTTGTGAAGATTTACAGAAAGCATTTGACTGCTGTCATTGCCAATAAAGGGTATACAATAAAGTATTGAGATTAACTTTTGTTATTGACCAAATACTTGTTTTCCACCATCAATTCTTTAAAAATCAGACAATGACATTTTCAGGATTTTTTTTCTCATTTTGTCTGTTAGTTGAGGTTATGATGAAAACCACAGGCTTCTCTCATCTTTTTAAGTGGGAAACTACATAACCCCATATTGTAACTGTGAAGTTTGTCCAACAAAAGAGACCTTCAGCTCTTTTCTGTTTGCTCAGTTGCTGGACCGGACAAGTTACAAAAAAATTAAATTAAATTGAATAAAGTCAGCGCACATCATCACATAATCATGCATAAGCTTGTAATTTTAATCAGCATCTTTTAATTTGGTTAAAACTATCATGAAATTATTATTTTACTTTGGAGTTGTATCAAGTTAACTTTGCCCTTTATTATTTAATTTCTGGTTAATATTTACCATCTACAACAAGACATCCCATTGTTAAACAGTCTCCACCCACTTCTCTTATAAAGGGGGTGATTTCCAAAGAATAGAAACTGTTGTGCGCTGCTTTCAAAGACACTGGTCTGCAGAAATTGCCACAGAGAACTGAAAACTTACCTGGATTACTGACTTTTTTTCGATATTTATATTGTTTTCTGATAAAACACTCTAGGAGGACTTCAGAACTGAAAGAACATTTAAATTCCAGCGTCGCAAACCAGGACTTCCTGCTTCAAAAATACCCTAAAGATGTCTGACAAAATGGAGGTTGTTTTTTGTGAGATGTGTCCCGAAGAGGACAGGAAACCAGCAAAGAAGATGTGCTTGAAATGTGAGATTTCCATGTGCGTGCAGCACCTGCAGGCCCATCTGACCACACCTGTGCTCCTGCAGACTCATCCTCTGACTGAACCCACGGCTTTAGGCGCCGCAACGAAATGTCCTCAGCACGGCAAACTCCTGGAGTACTTCTGCTTGGATGACATGGCCTGTGTGTGCGTGTCGTGTGCCATAGAGGACCAACACCGCCTGCACAATATGAAGACCTTCTCCACAGCGCACAAAGAGTTGATGGAGAAGCTCGTAGTTGAGCATAAGGCCTTACAGTCAAAAACCGAGGAGGACAATATGAGTTTAGAAAAGTGGGAGAAGGGAAAAAGAGAGGCGCTGAGCATGAGCGCCGTGCGTCTCGTGGAGGCCGTCAACAACCTGCGAGATCTGTCTCTGACCAGTGTCCAGAGCTCAGTGTCTGCTCGGATGGTGTCCATCAGAACCAGCAAGAGCAGCATACAGTCCGCTCAGGGCGAGAAGGACACCTTCAGGTTCCTACAGATGTACTCCCAGGTTCATCAGGATGTGGAGAAAGCCAAAGCTGTGGACCTGAGAAAAGGACTGGAGCCTGGAGAGCATCGGGACAAACTGGTGAAAGAGATAATAGAGAGTGGAGATAAAATGATGACGGACGCAACCTACTTCCTGAGATCGTTGTTGACTCTGGTTGACCCTGAAAATCACCAGACCTGTGGCATTGCCAGTCCAGACCTTTTCTTTGAACCACTGACTCATAGGTCCAGCATTTCAGTGTCCAAAGACAAGAGAACGGTGTTTTACAACAGTGGGATGGGAGATTGCACCACCACTCTTCTTATCAAAAGCTCCAAATCAACTTCTAATTTACGGACATGGATTGTTGATCTGACTGAGGACGCAGACTGGATGGTTGGATTTTGTGATAAAAAGTCTCCACAGAACTTCATGAATGGACCAGTGTTCGGACTGAGGTGTGATGACAGCTGTCTGAGCAAAGTCACAACGCGGTTCGAGTGTTCCAATGCAGCTTCTGGTTCTGGAGCCTTTGGGATCAACCCTATTGCTGTGAGTGAAACAGAGAAAAAAGCAAAGGTTTCTTCTCAACTAATTAAATACGAGGGAGAAGATGAAGACAAAAAAACGCGACCTGAAACGTTGGAGGTGATCTGGAACTTGGCAAACTCCACTTTGTCTTTCTACAGCAGAACTGGACAGTTCCAGAGAAAAGAAATCATCACAATTAGGATGGAACGCATCCTCTGGGATCTAACTCCATTTGTGCATATCGGAAAGCTCACTCAGCCACAGTCTTATTCTGTACACAGACAATCAAATGGTCCGTTTGTTACAGAAAAGGTCTGTGAGCTAATTGATGGGATTCTACTGTAAATCAGAGAATATTGTCTTGCTTGATCTTAAGCTAGCTATATTTGATTACACTTAATATCATAAAAATATGTGGGATAAATTGCAGGTTCATCACACTGGAGAATAGGAAAAGCAATTTAAAAAAATCAAATAATACATCTAATTTTTTCATTACAATGTGTGATCTCGAAACCTCTTTATCTATTCACAAATGATAACATGTTTAATTTTTCTAACTTTGAAAATAAAGTTCAGGTTTTTGCGATTGTGTGACTAAGGAATGCAACTGTTGGCTAATTATTTTTGCAAAAAAATCAAATATTTTTGTTTGTTATCAACTGGTGACAGGGAAATATCTGTGTTTTTGTCAACAGAATTGTTTTAATTCTATAATGTATGCTTTGTCTATGATAGAAAGTCAAATCAATAATAAAACAATCCAGATTTTAAGTTGTGGAGTGATTTCTTGACCTGAAAAAAAAACAAACACACATTTTTCTCTTCTTTTGACCACTTAGATGAAAGTAAAAACGCAAAAGAATATTTGAATCAATAATAATTAAATACTTGCAATAATAAATAACACTTCTCTTGTTCTATTTAAAAGAATTCCCAGCGGTGTCGTTTTTTTTATGACATGTTCTGCAGGGCCTCTGTTATTCATTAATATCTTAGCTGTTGTGTAACTGGTGAAGCAGATGTAACCCTCTGCTGACATCCCATCATCCCTCTATTTACACTCTCAACTGCTTGAGAGAACTGGTTCTTTCTCTCGACTGGTTACAACCCGTCATAAATGCAATATAACATTAGTGGTGCTAAAAAAAAACGGTGAGCAATATTTACACCTTTCAGTGGCCACATTAAATAGACGTGGAGCATCATATGAGGAAATCCAAAAATCAATTAAGAAAATAGCTTATTTTCCGTAAACAACAGTAAATATATTTTTGTGTCTAAAAGGTTGACAGTGTCAATTTGACAGTAAAATAAAAGAAATATAAGTAAGAAATAATGCAAATGCCTGCTTCATCAGATGGACTAAACCATTATTCATAAAAAAGGAGGATTGACAAGTTGTTATGGGGTTGAACAAAGCCGAGGAACATGATGATACAGTTTTATAAATCATTATTTTTCCTTATATCAATCAACTTGCATTACTTTTATTTATGTGAACAAAATGTTTACGTTGTAAAAAAACCTTGCAGTTACAATTATTATTATTTTTATATTCAATGAAAAATATAGCTTTAGTCAGTCAGTGCTCATTTGGTCGACCTCTACACATTAACCCATATTTCTAAATAAAGTTTTATAGTTTTCAAAATGTATTTGTGTGTAATAATGCATTGAAGTCTAAAAGGGTCTTATAGGAATAATAACAAAAACAAATGAACAATAAACATTTTTCACGTTTTACCTTAATTATTATGTTAACATTAAAGAATAAATGTGAAATATTTAATTTATAATAATGAATTTTGACCCGTTTATAGGATATTAGTTACAATTTCAAGACTACATGTTTTAAGCAATCATATTTACTTTGTTTAACAAAAATATTCTACGATGATTCGACAGACGAGGATCGCCACTTAACATTCTTACTTAAACAAAAAAATTCAATACAGGTAATTATTCTTAGTTTTTATTATTATTAATATTATTATTTAGTAGTTGCTTTAAGAATAAAAACTCGACAAGAGAAGGCTTTGATTTAAATTTTAAAATCGCCAAAGCTAATTTAAAATGCGAGTTAAGCTAGCTAGTTTCCTTTAGCAACACAAGAATGATGCTAACGCGAAAATACCGCATTTATTTATTTTTAAGCATAAAGGACTTACTTTTATTTATTTATTCCGATTATTTGACTTTTTAAAAGTGGTACAAAAAATTATAGGTTTATTGAACTTAAATACTTATATTATTACTAAAGCAAACGACTTTCACTCAAGCTCCAGAATAAAAGCTGGAAAATAATCAAGTTATTTAATCAAGGTTTTTGTTTTTAAAACAACAAGAATCTCAATTTTAGACTCACAACTAGAGCTGTTTACATAAAATTGGAAATAAAACCAAGGGTCTATGAAAACATGTATTATAGATATACTTCACATGAGCAGCGTACTAAATGTTTATTAAAATAGTAATTAGATTTTTGCCAGGTTTAGCAGCTCATGTCTATAGCCTAAAGATTTTTTTAGATCAACCATCATGACACTTTTTGGTTTGTCATGAAATGTTTTTTGTGAATGAACCATAGATTTTCTGGATATTTCATTGGTTTGATTTTTTTAATGTTACTCCTTCAATTACCGCTCCAGCTGTATTTTTTATTTATTATAAAAAAATCCTTCCCAATGCTTTTTTTAAAATTATGATTATGCAGTTTTTATCCAAAATTTAAAAAGCCTGTCATTTTTTTAGACATATTTTCTGTAGGGGTCAGGAGTTCATCAGAAATCTGCCTCCAAGTTGTGGTCGGGACTGTCTGTGCAGAGGTTACCCTCCATTGATATCCCATCATCCCTTTGTTTACACTCTCTCCCACTGGCTTACACCCTCCAAACCCCTACGCTATTATTAGAGGTGCTGGAGTCGGACTTACCCTTTTCATTTTTCTTTTAACGTATTATCAGGCATGCATATGTTTATGTTGTGTTTTGCAGAAGTAATTTCCAAACAAAGATGAGGCATCTTGCAATTGGAAGAACCCCCTGGACTCCACAGAAGATGCCTGCTCACATTGCCGAGACTCCAACCCTGTCCGGTTCTGGTGGAAATGCTCCACAGACACACAGAGCAGATATAAACCGTCCACTATGTTTGCCCCTGGTCTCTGAGAGCAAGAAGGTGATATGGGTGGACTCAGAGCAGGTTGAGCTACAGCTGAAAGAACAACCTGAGCTGGAGAACGCCTTTGACCAGTTTCCTTATCTGACAGCCCAACAGACTGCAGCTCTGGCTCAGCGCTGCTCCCTCCACCCAGACCAGGTGAAGGTGTGGTTCATGGCGAAAAGGCTGGAGTACGGGATCAGCTGGGACAGTGAAGACATCCATGAAGTCTATGGAAAGATTAGAGCCGGACAAGGAGATGAAGGACAAGAAAAGGGTACAGATTCCTCTGAGATGAGATCAGGAGAAGAGCAGAGTGTGGAGGAAAGAGGATTATTAGGAGCTTGTGAGGCGGGAAAGTTAGAGGAAAATAAAATCAAAATAAGGAAGAAAAAGTCTGTCGTTAACAGGAGGAAAAAGAAGCAAACTGCTAAGAAAGCAACAAATCCGATGCTAAAGTCCGACACTCTGCCTGATGGAGCAATTCACACCAGAAAGTTAAAAAGCACAAGAAAAAGACCTGTGTCAGAGCAGGTAAAGCCTCCTAACAAGTACCGTCCTCTGCCCGATGACCCACTGGGTGACCCACTCCCCCCTGGTATAACCGTCCCTGCAAACCCTGCAAACAGACGCTTAGGTGAAAGCAAACAAGTGAAAATGGAGTTGAGAGATAAGTCTAAAAAGGCCACTGACGGGAAACGGAAGGAGCTCATTAAAGGTAGCGACAGCCCCTTTACAGATGATCAGACCTCTTTCCCCAAACAGCAGCATGAGGATGTTCCACATCCCTGCAATAATCCTTCTCAGAATTTTAGTGGAAAAAAGACATGTTTCCAGTTATTGACGCTGAAGAAGGCTTTCATAGACTCCCAGTATCCAACCAGAGAGCTGTACTGTCACTTGAGCGAGGTGACCGGCGTGAGCCACCACAATTTGGTTAAGTGGTTTAAGGACATGCGCTATTACAGTAAAAAAGTAAAGCCCGGCTGGATGACTGAGGAGCAACACAAGCGAGTGATGGGCAACATCCTGTACCGGCAATGCATTGAAAAAATAACAAAGATGGAAAAACAAGAGAACGTTTGAAGATGTCTGCTGAGCCACAATGTTGATGTTTGCTTAATAGTGGCACATTGAGCAGCTGTGAATGTTTTTCTTTTGAATTCCTGAATACAGTTCATGTACTCGTTTGTTGGAAAAAATGTTTCTGTCGTTAAAGTGAAGGAGTTCCAGTGTTTGTTCAGACAGGAGTGACTGAATGATTGCTCTTTTTAGCTGACCTGAATGTTAAAAACCCAGAGTGGGCCAGAAAAACTATAAGAAAAAATGGATAAAAGTTGACCAAAAAAAAGGTTATTTTACAATTTGGAGACAAAAGTTTTCCGTACAAGGAGCAAAATAAATGAATACATTCATTGTAAGAAGTTTTCTTTTCTTTATTGTTTGTTTCACAGGAATAAACATCTTTTACCTTCAGGTACAAGAATATCAGGCCTGGACATTAATGAGATATAGAAACGCGGTGTTGTCAGTTCCATTTGGCCGTGTACTCTGCTCTCTGTGGCTGCCAAAGCTCAGCCCCTTCAATGATGCGGCGGATCATGGAGGCAGACGTGATGAGTAAGTGTCCTGCAGCTTGAAGGAGGGTGGAAGCCACACGCAGCATCTCCCTAGCAACAAAACAACAATAAGACTTCCCTGTAGCATCCTCACACAGCAGGAGTGATGTACCTATGTGGTTTTATAAACCAGGGGTCTGCAACCTTAAACACTTAAGAGCCATTCGAGTCGATTTCTCACTGACCAAAACCCAACTGGAGCCACAAAGTCTCACTTCACCCTTTAGAAATATATTTTTAATGATAAATATAAATGAAATGTTATCATTTTTGCAGATATAAAACATAAATATAAAGAGAAATTAGACTTTTTCCAAAGTATGAAACAGTTCACACGACTTCCTTTCAAAATAAAAGACACTCAAAGTCACATAGAACCATCTCAATGTAGCAAATGTAGTAGAATAGCGTAATTTTAGCAGTTTATTTTACCACTTGTGGTGGATCTCAGTCAGAAATGTGTAAATCTAACAAACTAAAATGAAATCAGAGATAATTAAAAGAGCCACAGTGCCTTTTTGCCCATAAAGTGCACTTAAAATTCTTGAATTTGTTCAAAATAGATAATCTGTTTATTTAGTAATACATCCTGTCCTTTAACTGTACGTGAATGAGTTGTATGTTAGTCTACTTTGCTTTTTTTCTGATTTGTCTTTAACCAGGGAGCCATGTTAGAGGGGTACAAGAGGCACATGTGGCTCCGGAGCCTCAAGTTGCAAACCCCTGTTATAAATCAAATTTTACATTTTTTTTATCAAATACTCATTAACTGCCATGTTATTGATTGGATTTTCTTGAGTTGGTTTCATTTCTTTGTAATCACTACGGATGCTTCTAGGAACACTTGGGTAGCATAACAACACACCAATGGAGCTTAAAGATGGGAAACATAAAAAAAGTGTCCAATGCAATATCTACAAGGCAGAACTTGTATGCATGAGCACCTTAAGAGGAAGCACGTTTGACTGAGTGTGATAACGCTGAAGAGGGATCATCCTCTGGGTAAGCTAAGCTAACATTAGCGAAAACTTATTAGCTAAATGTGCATCCCTGCAACCTCTACCCCATTGGAGCAAAATTTCCTGGCAATAGCAAGAGCATCGTGCAGTTTGGAATTCTATAGAGTAATAAGTTGAATACAGTTGTGAGCGTTCAGCACCACAAAATGCCTTTTTGTTGTTATATGTGATAGTGTGAAACAAAAAAATTATCTTTTGTGAAAAATAGTAATACAGACCTCATTTGATTTGTTGTTTTAATGCTAGAAACTAATGAAGGAAAGAAGCTGCATGATTTATGAAAGGTTTAATAGTCTACCATTTTTATTGTCTTTATTTTTAGTTAGCATATATCTTACACACTTAAAGTTTTAAGATAATGATGGGTAAGATGTGTCATTTACATTCAGTTTATACATGACCCGATAAGTCAACTAATCAAAACAATAATTGGCGATAAGTCGACTATTAAAACGATCGTTTGTGACAGTCCTAGTAAGCACCTTAAAATGAACTTTTAGTTGTAAAATTTAATTGATCACATTCAAAAACCAAAACTTTTGCTACTCTAAAAATTGCAGAATAGGTGGAATATATGAAGACAAACGCCCATCTGTCCATCTTAAGAAGCCTGCTGAATCTTTTTCAGGGTTCCTGGAGCCTATCCCAACTACTCTTAGATGGCGAGGTTCACTCTGAACAGGTTGCCTGTGTGTCGTAGTGCCACTCACACTCACATGCACACCTAGAGGCAATTTAAAGAAACCAATAAATGTATGAAGTATGTTTTTGGACTGTGGGCGGAGGTCGGAGTGCCTGGAAAAAACCCTGGATTTTGAGCCAAGGTGTCCTTACTGTGAGTTAACCTCTGCGTCACCATGCAGCTCCCAGACGTGTCTTTCCTTTAGCTCACCTGAGAACTTTCTTGGGCCCCAGACACTGGAAGTCAGCGCTCACGCTGTACAGGCCTTGAAATGTAGCCTTCACACTCAGCGAACCGAACACGTCTTTGGGGCTTATCCTGTAGAGGTCAAAGGTCACTCGGGCTATGTCTCTTCCAGTGCGAGGTTTGTTTTGGTCTTTGAGCACCACTGAACCCTGGGAAAACAACAGGAATTAAATCTTTTAATGGTTCTAAAACAAAACAGGCAATAAAGAGAAGGTTGCCGTCTAACATACCGCCAGAGGGCTCCATGTCTGTCCCGGCTGCAGCGCCATGAGCATGGTGTTGTCAGGTAAGGTCATGAGGAACTCGTCAGAGTCCACCTCTGTACCGTCCTCCTCACAGACCAGACACAGAGATAGTGCTGACAGAGACATCAGCAGAGCCTGGCAAGCCTTTTGGTGGAAAGATAATACCAATTTTGTTGACACTTATCCTTTAGTTGTACAACTTAATACTAAGAATGAGCATTCCTATCTAAATAGCCCAAAAAGATCTAGTAAAATTGGTCTTTTCTGGCAACTTTTTCAGTAAAAAGGTCAACAGATAAAAGCTTATTTCAAGGATAAACTTTACTGATGTTTTAAAAGATAAGACTTGCATTAATCCTTTACAGCCCAAGCAGTTTGTTTTTGTCAAACAAAAATACACAAATTAAGTTGAAATGATCTCAAATTTGATTTATTTGGCTTCCCTGCTGTCAAGCAAACCTATTCATGCACATAAAACGACTAATAAAATATTCTATGCAATTGGAATCAAATGTTTATTGCATAAAGGTGGCATTTGGAGATGATTGTCTAATCAACACAAAATACTTTTCAGTTAAAGAAATAAGCAAAATCCAGTCTGATGTTGTTTCTAAAAGCAACACTTACTTAAAAGTAAGTTTCTTTGTTTAAAATTATTTGATTTGGGAATTTTAAGATTTAGATTCTTAAATTGTCAAGAAATGTATTACTCCACCTTGTGTTCACTCTTGCAACAAAGTGAGCACAGTCATAAACTTGAACACTGAGGATATTGGATTTCTTTTTCACCTTTTTTGTGTTGAGATAATCTAAAAATGCTTTTTCTATTTGATTATTTGAGGTTTCTCTCACCTTCTCCTTTAGCTCCTCGAGCGTTCCAGCCGTGACACCCTTCTTAGTTTCTCTCCTCTGGCAGCACACCCTGAAAGGGCGCTGTGGCGGAGACCACACTCGCCTGGTTACAGATCTAAAGACAAACCAGAGAATACTTCAACATACTAGAAATTTAAATCTAAAGTAGCTACATAAAATTCATTCATCGGTTCTAAAGTTGTTAATTTATCCTTGTTAAGTTATCCTTTTTTAATCGTCAGCTTAACTTTATTCCTATCTTTTTTTCTTTTTTTTAATTCTTCATCTTTCAACGTTTTTTTTTTGTTTGTTTGTTTTGGGAGTCTGTGTTTTCTTTTTAATCTAAAAATAGTAAATCAGAACAACCACACTAAAAAACAAAAATGTATAACTCACTTGATTAATGAAGATGTGCTTTCCATATTTGCCGGTCTTGTGTTCTCCCCTTCAGCTCCCTTGTCTTACTGGGTGTTTTGTTTGGGACCAAATGCTGGTTCTGTCTGTGTGACACAAACTGGACTTTGTTCTTGATCTAGAGATAATGGACATTCAAAGGAGAACAGAGCAAAGTCCTTAATGACTGCATAAGTGCTCAAGTGAAATATAAGCTGATTGATCAACTCTCTGGTTGATAACGGGAGAAGCAGATATGGAATTTAGTTTGAGTGTGATGATAAAAACAAGTAAACATTTAAACATTTCACATTAGTATCCTTTGAATTTTGTCTCCCTTGTGTAGTATTAGGTCAAACACTATAATAATATTGATAATAAGACAAATACTAATAAAAATAATAAAAAAAATATGTTATAAAAAGTAAAAAAAAAATACAATCATACTAATTTACATTAACTTTAGTTCAGTATTTACAAATAATTTGATTGGTCTAATAATATTTATATCACATTTTTTAGAATACATAAAATAATGTTTGACTTGATATTAGTCTTAATTTTATTATTTTATTCCTATTCTTTTTATTATTTATTGTTTATTATTTAAAAAGTTCGAGTTTACATATGGGCTTGAGGAATGACGTCATATCCGGGAATGCATTTTGAGTTCGTTTGATTGTACCATACGATAACCTGCTCAAGCGGAGCTTCCCGTCATTGAGAAAAAAGACATTGACACTAAGCACCGCCCTTTCGGGACATTCAAGCCACATTTCGAAGCAGATACTTTTTTCTCAAAGAAGGCGGGAGAAGAAGAATTTTGACGGAGCCCGGCAAAGCTCTGTTTGTGTCTGGTTACCGCTCAACCGGAGGTACCAGAGTTTTTAGTGATAGTTTTGCATATGCTGATTGTTTCCATCGCCTCATTTTGAAGTGGCTAAGCTTAAACGTAAAGTCTCCGTTAGTTCAAAGGCGTAATGGCCATAAACAAGACTAAGGAGAATGGTAGGTGTTACTGTTATTTAACGTTTTAAGTGAGTATTGTTAGATGTGGTGTTGATAAGTTTGGTTAAAACTAAAATAACCTATTAAAAATGTGCTGTTTTAGTTTTATTACTTCCCAAACCTTGTATTTTGTCCGCCTTTAACTAAAGAGACACACAAATGGCGCCATGTTTAACCCGCTCGATGACGCTCCTGTCAAACTGTCGTGTCGTGTGCAGACGCCAGCCTCCCGTTCACAGCCCTTCAGCTGCTGGCCCCTCCGGCCCGCCTGGTGTCCGCCGCCCTCTGGAAAGTGCTGAAGCAGAGGGACGTCATGCAGTATGGCGTCGTGGAGGAGTTTGTGACGTCAGCCTGCCAGACAGTCCCGAAGCTGCTGACTTCCAGACACCAGGGCAAGCTGGCACTGGGGCTGAGAGCCCGGGTGAGTTTCAAAATAAGAGTTGGCAGCTGTCATTAATCCAACATTTTTTTTTACATTTTGTTGTTCTTCTTTTTTAGTTGATCTTGGAATTGTGCCGCACACAGCCTGATGTCCAAATAATCTCACAACATCTGGAAAGGATCCGTCCTCCTGCAGCCCCTTCATCTTCCGCCTCTTTCGTGGTAAACAAACACTAAAGTTCACTGAACAAACAATCATTCTTAAGAACGTCATTATCTTTTTAAATATTTCTTTAGTTTAAAAGGGATTATTATTGTTGACGATTATTAACAATAAATTACAGATATTGTTATTTACATGAGGGCTTTTTCTATTTAGAGTAAATTTTTTATTTAATATGTAAAATTTCCTTTTAATATTAATGAATGAGAGGAAACACCATTTTCATTAGTTTGGGATTTATTACTCCAACAATTAAGACAATGTAATTATCTCAATAATCCTAACTTATTGTGAAAAACTAACTTTACAAAATGGTTTTTAAATACTGTTTCCTATAAGTTGGTAAATGAAAGACACTTTGCATTCTAATCACAAGGAAAAGTAGAAGCACAGTAAATGAGAGAGTTTAACAACCCTCTTTTTTGAGGTTAAGTACATTCCTATGTGTGTGTATTATAATCAGACGTTTTTCATGATCATTTCTACTCTTTGTCTTAGAAAAAAGACGTGAAAATCTTGAAATCTGTGGAGAACTTTCATTCCTTAGTTCAGACGTTGCTGACAGATTCAGCAGAGAGAGAACGTTTCTTCAGAGTGAGTACATCTACATTTACAGTGATCTGAAGCGCTGCTTTAGCAGTCACAGATTTCCCTCTCTGTTCAGTTCTTTGAAAAGACGTTTGTGTTTTCTCTAAAAGGAACAGTTTACAGAAGAATATGGCCCCGACTTTGACAAGGAGCTGGAGAAGCTGCTTTGGGAGTTCTTAATTCGACTGGACCAGCTACTTCCTGTTCCCAACCTCACTCAGGTTTTAATTTATTTATTTTTTACTCTTAAACAAATTGATTTACAGTGTTATTTATAGTTGATATAGTTTCTGCACTCCTGTAAATGTGGAAATTCTGACATTATGCATGTTTTGTTGTTAAAGTTACACTCCGATCATCTTTTGATCTATTTTACAACATAAAACTAGTGGTCATTTAATTATGATTTTGCTGTTTTTAGCAAAAATAAAAACAAAAGCTGAGGCCCGTTTTAAACTTCAGACTAATTTGTAATCACTTTGGTTGCAAGGCCTCGAGGTGATGACATCATACAGGACAGGAATTGTACGCATGTAGTTTAGAAAATTGTTTCTTTTTAACACTTTTGATTATGAAAACCTAATTGAAAGAGTTTGGAAGTACCGTAACCTCTTTGATACTACTATGTGGGAGTACAGAAACAGAGAGAGAGCGAACTGCCGGAGGTAGGGATACAACGGATTACAAAATGTACTGTTTGGATCATTTTTCAGATCAGTAACAGGAAACAAAAAACGGGACAAATTAACAGCCTAAAATTATTTATTTGAAAACCTTTAAAACATATATAAAGTACTTCAAACTACATAAACACTATCACATTAAAACTTTTGCTTATTGAGGTCTATTTATACAAAAAAAACTTCATTAACATCTTAAAACTCAAGATATTCTATTTATATAAAATACTCAAAGATCCTTTATTGTGGAAGGGATGCATCACTACGATGTATAAAGCACCTGTTGCTGAGAGCTTGGAACAGGGAGCTTGTGGGATGCCCAGTGTATTTTCTATGTCACAAATACACTCTTTTTCAAACAGCAGCTATTAACTAACTATAATTTAAATGAATAAAAATGCTCAGAAATGCAATTTTTTACTTTAATTTTCTTTACATATTTTCTCCATCGTGATTAAAATGTAAAATAAAAACATGTTAAAAACAAACAAAAAAAAAGTAAGTCAGAATCTTGATCGTTTTTGCTTTTTTTCAGACGGTGTCGTGGCTCAGCGAGGCCCCCTCTGTCTTGGAGGAATGTGCTCAAGCAGCAACCCAACCCCAACTCCTTAAAATCTTGCTGGAGCATCAGTCCTGCCTCGGTCATCTGGAGTCAGCAGGTTTATAAAGGAATTATAATGAACTCTGACAGGAAAAATTCTAATTTTATTTGACAATCTTTTTTTTGTTGTTGTTTGTTTACAGCGTCCCTGCCTCCAAACATGGGAGACTCCATCCTGACTTCTCTTTCTCTCCCCCCGTCTGGAAAAACTGCATCAACAGAATCGAGCAAACCACCCTCCAACCCGTCGAGGGGACAGCCGGCGGACCCCTCCCCGTTTATCACGCCTGTTATTGGACTCATTTCAAACGAGGAGGTTCCAGCCATGATCTCCGCCAGCAAAAAGTCCCTGCAGGCCGACGGGAGCTCCGCTTCCAAAGATGCAGCAAACAAACCCACAAACTGCTCTAAATTCACTTCACTTAAAGAAAAACACACTGGCGACCAAGGAGGAGGAAAGGATAAAAACGGAGAACGGAAACGCAAGCAAGTGGACTCGGATGATGAAGAAGTTCTGACTGTTTCCAAAAAGAGGGGAAGCAGGGAAAGAGACCGGGGATCAAATGAGGAAAAGCGAGAAGAAGAGGGATGTGGCAGAGAGTTCCTGAGCGCCCGTATGAGCGAGCTCGGGATCCGAGGACTTCACCACCCTGGAGATCCGTCCATCCAATCTGCTTTTGCCTCCTGTTTGAGCAACCAGCCCAGAGTTGACATCAGAAAACTGCCTTGTAGCTTATCCACAGAGGGAGGATGGAATTTAGAGACGGAAACAAAAAATTGGAGGAGGAATTCAACAAAGAAACGAACACGGAGTCACGAAACGCCTGATCGTCCCGACCTGGATGATAAAGAGTAAGGAGATGGGTGTAACGGATGCATCATGTTTTTAAAGTAAAGAATCAGTCTGTAGCTTCAAAAACGCTGCGTTCTGAGTCTTCATTTCCTTCATTTTTTCTTTTTGAAGCTTGTTTAACAAATAGAGACTTGATCTCTGCACTCCGTTAGCATTTGAGATGCGTTTACATTCTTGAGCCTACACACGTCTCAAATTAGCATTTTTGCCATTGACTGCCACTTAATAGTACCATAAAAGCTTTGATTATTTCTGCTTTTATCGGCTTAATCTTTAAAAAAAAAAAAATCGATTCAAATGTGTACATTTTCTAAAATCTGTTCCTTTCTGGTTTTAGATTCATGTTTTTCTTTTTGCTTTTGACAGAAATCATCCTGAGTTATGGAGGTCTTCCTCTAAGATGCACAGGAACACAGGTGATGAGACTCTTCATCGGGCGCTCATAGGAACAAAAAATTACTTTTTTTTAACATTTTTAATTTTTTTTTTCCTTTTTGTTTAGAGATGGCAGGTCTTTTTGGAGTGGAAAACGATTATGTAGCAGATTCTGAGGATGAAGGGATTAAGAACTTTAAAGGCCGGGTATGTGCGCTCCTTTTGATGTCATATTAAACCCTTATTTTACTATTTATTTTATTATTGTGTCTAAAATTAAATCTAGAGCTCTAATTGAGGACTTCAGTTTAGAAATTATTTTTAAAGCTCATCAAAACACTTTACTGTTAAACAAATAGGAAAAAACAATAACATAAAAAATCTAAATCAAATATTTAAAATTTTTTTATTTTAAGAAAATTTTTAATTTTAAGAAAAATACAAAAGTCTAAAAGTGAGTAATTTTGCAGTTTTTGTTGTCTGTAAACTATTTTAATGTTATATTATTTAAAAATTAGGACAGTAAAGGACAGTTAACATTTTTTTCTGCTTATATTCTTTTGTAAATTATACAATTTTTTGGTATTATTTCATGTTTTTATTTTATTATTTTTAATTAAAAAAATGTTTTTTCTTAAAAGATAAAATAAATCTTACTTTTAAATTGGCAATAGACAGCTCTAACATCTGTAATCATAAAAAAAAACAAAAAAAATCAATTTAATTGTGTAATTTTTAAAAATGTGTTTTTCTAATTGACTTTGTCTCCCCCAGCTGTTCACAAAGCGCTACTACAAGACCAAACATGGGACCTTCGTTCCCACCCTCAGGGAGTTCTGGAAACCCCGAGCGACCCAGAGAACCGCGTCGCCTGGCAACAGACGCAGGTGAAAGAACAACCTTCTGGAGTCTGAGCAGAAACATCTCAGTGGACTTGAATGGATTCTTAATATATTTAACTCTTCCACATTTAGAAACTCCCCCTGCAGCTTTTATAAATGCTTCAAGTTAGATTTAATCTGAATATGTGGTTGTAATCACAAAATCCCAGATTACAAGCTGCATGTTGCTGTTTTTTTGTGTTTTTATTCAGAAATATTGTTGTTTCATGTGTGCTTTCTTAAATAAAATGTAATCAATTAATAAAGATCTTTAACTTTAAAAAATTATAAAGCTTCTTTTCTTTTATCTCTGTTTAAAATGTACGGGAGTCACCTGCCCCACTGGAGTGTAGATAATAGAAGTCACTGGGTTATAAATGTATTTATTTTCCAAAAATAGACTTAATTACATTATTTCAATCAGCTAAATTAGCCACTCATTGATTATGAAAAAGCATTTCTTTAAACAGCTAAAAAAGGGGTGGGAATTCATACATTGGATGCATTAGAAGTTTTGTTAAGTTGTTTACTCAGCAACTTTAATATCAAAATCACCAACATTTGATTAGAATGTCCACATTTTTTGGCTCCAGTTCATTTTTCAAAAAAAGAAAATTTATTGAATTTTTAGAAAAAGTTGTGATCAGAGTCGACTCCCCATTCCCCCGGTCACTGTGATGGTCTCTCCCGTGATGTAGGAAGCATCCTGGGAGCACAGGAAGGCGATCACCCCGCCGATCTCCTCCGGTTCCCCGACCCTAAAGCGACACATCCAGCATCAACATCTCCCATGTTCTTGAATCAGTGACAAGATTTAGTGTAAACGTTACCGTTTAATGCTCAGCTGCTTTTTAAACTGCTTCACGATGCCTTCATTCTCCCACAGCTGTCACAAAATAGAAAACACATCAACTTCTACTGTAATCAGTTATAAAATCTGCATTTTTGTTTTGTCTTTCTTCCTCACCGCTGAACTGAAGCGCGTTTTGATGATTCCTGGAGCCACACAGTTCACTCTTATGTTGGAGTGAGCCAGCTCGGGGGCAAGCGCCCGCGTCAAGCCCAGCAGCGCCGTCTTACTCACGCTGTAGGGACCCAAACCCTGAACAGACGGCGTCCATGTTTGAATCCTTCCAGCACTCACAACCTTAACGGTAGCACCAACACTATACGAGGACGCTCACCTTCATCGGTTGGTAGCCGGCAACAGATGACACAAATATGATGTTTCCTCCACTAAATGATAATAAAAACAATGAGGATACAGTTTAAAAACTTCTATATAATGTTAACATTTATTCATTTTTGTAAAAAAATAATTAATTTTTTGCACAGCAACTACAATGCAATATATTCAATTGAAGTGTATTTATCAACCACATACAAGTATACACATATATTTGAAAGGTGAATAAGTAAATTAGTTATGGATTATAGAAGTGACAATAACAGCTTTTTGGAAATTTTTCATATTGTTTGTGTAAATTGAAGTTTTTTGTTTAATTTGGATTTTAAAAAAGAAGGGAAGAAATCAGCTCTGATGCAAAATATGATTTTGGTTTTGTACATATATATAAAAAGGATTTAAAAAAGTATGTGTCACCAATTCTGCAAGTAGTTTTTTGTTGTAAAAATTGTGTTTTTAACATGTTCTTTTTCTGATGTTAGCGGACATATATAAAGAAAATGAAGCTCAAAATTGTGTTATTATTTCTTTAATCAAATAGTTCTGAATCAGGAGCAGACAAAAAAATCTGTTTGGAAAAAAATGGTATTATATAAGCTACAATTCTGATGCCTCGACTTGCAGACAAACAGATCCATATACAGCTAAAGGAGAAAATATGTGAACCTTTTGGGATTACTTAGTTTTATGCAGAAACTGGACACATAATTGTGTTCAATAAAAACATATTCTAGTGTTATTTAAGCGAGCGATGTTTTTCTCCATCGTTATGATTTAGATTGACATAAAAAAAACACCTATTTTGTATGAAAATGTGGTACTCTTGTTACTATAAGTCTGTTTTCCTCATCTGATGCAGGACTTAAAACTGTACATCTGGATAGTTTCCATCTTTTTTCACTATTTTTGTTTGCACCGTTGGAGATGTGAGGGGCTGTAAGCTAGCAGGAGAGCATGTAAACAGATGGATGATGGGAAGTAGGGGCGGGCTTACTCTGTACCAACAGCTCCACCCTAAAGTTAAAGGTGAGTTTTTAATGAACTCCTGCTGCTTTGCAGAATTTATGTCCTAAAAAAGATTTTTCTTTTAATTCTGGATAAAAAATAAAAATAAAAAAACAACATTTTAAAATAGATCAAAAGATATCAGAGGGACTTTAAAAAATAGGAGAGGTTTGTGATGTTAATCATAGGAAAGATTTCATAATGTGATCTCCTGGAGTCTCTCTAATGAACATAACAGACTCTAGACCACAATCTCACTGCCATTTTTTTTCCCCTCACTAAAGCAACTACCAAAAAAACTTACCCTCGCTTTTCCATATGAGGCACCACCAGTTTGGTTAGGAGAAAAGATGCTTTTACATTTACAGCCAGGATCTACACAAGATCATTGATGAAGAGAATCAATTAGAGGCTATGATTTATATGAATATATTTTGTGTTTTTTTTACCTTGTCCCATACATCCTCTGTAGAGTCCATGATGTTCCCAAAAAAAGGATTGACTGCTGCATTGGACACTAGGATATCAATGCCGCCACACTGATCCAGAGTCTAGTCCAAAAAGAGTTTTGATTGATGAAATAAAAAGATTCCCACAAAAAAGATTTTTGTATCAGATTATTGATCACAAACTGTTTATATTCGAATTAAGACTTTGAGGTTAAAAAATGCAGCATTTTTTTAAAGTGAAGTCAATGAAAGACCGCCGAAATGATTGATTATTTAACCGAAGTCATATTTTCCATGGACAAAAAACAAAACCTGCACGTCTGAGTCTTCTAACCTCAACAATGCAATTCGAGAGCTCTATGTGGGCCGCCTATGCTAAAGTCTGAACACTTTTGGAGATCAATACAGCGAAGGAATGATTATACAACATAGTATTGTTGTAGATTAAAGTTCTTAAAAATGTCAGACTAAAAAGTTCTTTTAAATGACTTTAAGAGAACTGTTTCTCCAGACACTAGAAGAATGTGGCAATCCTTCAAGGATGAAAGCTCCAGATTTCCCCCTGAACATTCTGCTCTGAGCCTGATCTATGCCAGGGGGACATTTTTGAGGTTTTCCTGAAAAAGAAAAAAAAACAACCACTAATAGAAGTCCCCTCACTATTTCCACACTCGGTGAGTGATACAGTGAACAGAAAAACACTGCTTTGTACGTGTAAATTTCACTGCTTCCTTAGAGAGTCTACCATTTGAACCAGCTTCTCTCTGTCCTCCGCGTTGCCGACGTTACAAGTGGTCCCGGTCACTTGGATGCTCTGGCTCCGCAGCAGGGCCACAGCTTTGTCCACGTTGGCCTGCCGCCGGCTGCTCACAACCACGTGAGCCCCCCTCTTTCCAAGAGCCTGAGCTGCAGCCAGCCCGATTCTGAAAAGCAGCATACTGCATGTTATAGTCATCATATTTTTGATGATTTTAACCCCTGATTAGTCAGAACAGATGATCCCAGTCACTTGGGCCTGCTGTTTTTTGTCTATTTAAGGGTTGTTGTTCTCACCCATCCGTGGAGGCGGTGACTATGGCTACCTTCCCCGCAAGACAGCTCTGAGACATCCTTTGTTGTACAGAAAGAGGATTGGTTCTTAGGAATCTGAAGGCACTTCTAATCATCACCTGTGATCAGAGGACAAGAGCATTTTTCATGACAACACGTCCTTCCTTTGGTGGGGCAGAGGTCACAAGCTCTGACAGCACTGCTGAACAGGTCTGTTTTTTAAATAAAAAAGCTAGCACACTTAGCAAAACCTGGAACAAATAAAAGCACGTGAATTCCATTTTTGCAAGAAACACCCATCTACTTAATTCCAGCGTGTGCTATATTTTGATTACTACAGGTATCTGACAAACAAATGATCTCACCGAGTTATTTGTGCCAACTTGAAGTAGAAGTTTATCGAACAAATTCAGTCTTTCAACCTTTGACTGTTCCAATTAGTGTTTTTCCGGGTAAAAGTTCTACTGTCAAAATAAAAGCATTCAACGTGCCGCTCCTGATTTATTAATTTAAAATAACTGTTTGGACTAACTTTACCATAACCAGCCTTGAATATTTTAATTCAAATAATTATTTCACAATGGAAACCATGGATTAGTGTAATTATTGTTGTGTGTTTTCTTGCTTAACGCATAAACGGTTTAATCATCTGATTTACAGAGGAAAGGAGAAGTACCTAAACGCAGCAGGGAGAACGAGCCAATCACAGGAGCCCTTTGTGTCACGCTGCAGAAGGCCGTGCGATCTCACACATGTAGGATGGACCAAATGCGTTACAGACCGTGTGGGCGTTTGTTTTTTAGATCAGTCGTAAATCTCAGCTACTTTGTGAGCTGGGAGAGCATTTTGTTGTCATCAGGAGATGATTGAACGCAAATGGTCAGGAATATAATATGCCTGGAAAACAGTGATTTCTCACACAAAAATACTGTGAGTCGGTGGATAGCTTAGTTTTATACGAGGAAAAAGAGGTAATTATAAGAATTGAATTAATGTGTAACTACTAGTTATTTTTTTTAAGAAAACGGGGGCCATTGTTTTGAACTGGCCATAGCTGGCCAGCTAATTTTAACGAAGTAGGCCGCGATAGGAGCAGCTTAATAATATTAACCCAATTTCTAAAACATTTATTTTTGATATAAGTCATTTATGAGAAATATTACATAAAATGAATACGTGTTTAGTGTTTAAAACTGGTTATTTTGGAAACTATGCTAAGCTAGCACTAGCTTACGTCGGCTGCTTTTAGAGTAACGTCACTGGGCGTGGAAAGCACAGACAGGTGTTTGCTGGGCTCCACGCGCTCTCCTTGTAACATACGCGTCACAGCCACGGTGCTACAGACGGTCGGAGCGTGAAAGGCGTTTCCTCGGTTGTAGTTCCAGGAGAGAGAAGACGCCGTGCCTCCTGGAGCCCGGAGATGCATTCCCCGCAGAGCCAGCCGTGCCTCGGCACCGAGTCCCTCTGCCAGCCTGCGCGTCCATGAGGACCGCAGCCGAAATTCATGGAACGAGCCGACCCATCCGGTCACTTAAGCGAGTCAAACCTGTAAACCCTGTAACCGTGGACCATGTCTGTGTCGGTGAGTATACTACTGATCGGATTTAGCTAACATTAGATTTATCATGTCGTGCACGTGCGTTAAGTAGAATCTCCCTTTGAATGTTTAGACCCCTCTTTTTTATGGGGATATTGGTTGGCTCCATAAATGAGTCCCACATGGCCTCAGCGAGGCCTGTGTCCCCTGAGGGGGTGGGGTAGGGGGTGCTCTGGCTTTAGGTTGGCAATTACCCCCTAAACCGCAAAGGACAGATGTGGCTCTCATCCCCTCCCCCTCCCTCTCATCCTGCTCATTACCATTAAGCCCCTGTGTCCATTTGATCATTGATCCTCCCCAAACGCCTCCCTCTGTCTCCCTTTTGCCAAAATCATCCAGCCCCCGGGGGATTAAATAAACATGATGTCAGCTTCTGTTATAAATCCACTTTTTTTTTTTTTGGTTCACTTGTCCTGATTAAATCCTCCCATATAACCGCCATTCACCATATCACGGTCATTCTTTTTATCTATTCTCAAAGCATTCTCAAAGGGTGTTATTTTCTTGGATATAGCTGGGATGGAGCAACCCCGCCCCCTCTTCCCATCACCCATAACTGGTGTTTACATTCTGGCACGCTAGCTAACGCCAAACAAAAATGACTAGCAATATTGGAGTGTTTTTTTAAGCCAGATGCCAGCTCAAATTTAAATCAAGAAATACTCAGAGATGCAATTTTAAACGTTATTTTCTTTATCCTCCGTCGTCAAAAAAAATGCTGCAAGATCATGTTAAAAGTAGAATTTTCTTCTGAGCGCTAGACAATCAGCCTCCTTATTCTTTCTCTTGGCACTGGCTTGCAAATGTGCTTGTTTGTTTGGAGAGTAGGCCACAGACGTGGGGGGTTGGGTGAGACCCCAGTCTCATTTAATGATTTGTTTTTCATCACAACATAGTTGCTATTTTCTTTTTCTTTTACTGAGCCAGTTAAGAGATTTGTCGTCCTTTTTCTCTGCAGGCGGTTCTGGCAAAGGCCCTGTTCGATAACCCATCTGAAAGCCCAGAGGAGCTGGCTTTCCGCAAGGGGGACATTCTGATGGTTCTGGATCAGGAGAAGACCATTGGACCGGGGTGGTGGGTTTGCTCCCTGCACGGCAGGCAGGGCATTGCCCCCGCCAACCGCCTTCGACTCTTGCAACCCGCCTCCCCCGCCGGCTCGGACTCCTGCACCGTCCTGAATCGGATGGCTGTGAGCACAGATGACCTCGACGGGGTGTATCACTCCCCGCCGCCTGCGGGAGCGCCCTCGAGGACCGGAGAACTGCGCAGGGTGGAGGGGGGCCGTCCACGTTCGCACTCCAGTTCTAGCGCTCGGCCTAAACCTGATTGGGATATCGAGAGCCGTCCACGGTCGCCGTCTTTGAGAGGGCGAGGAACAGAAGGGAAGGGGTCCTTTTTTCAGAACCCTATAAGTCCTATTCCCTCTGCAGCGCGGCAGCCTGGAGGCATCATAGCATCAGAATCTGTCTATCTGTCCCCCAGTGGAGTTCCAAAAGTGACTGATGAACCAGAGGACTCGACCTATCTGGTCCCCAGAGAAACACTACCAGCAGAGCATTCAGATGACTGTTACTTAGTCCCCAAAGGCACGCCTCTCGCCAGTGATGACGTCTATCAGTCTCCGGTAGGCGGAGCGGTTTCCAGTGTTTTCCTTTCTAACGGCTCCCCTGTTCCAAGTGGATCTTCAAAGCCCAAAGACGGCAAGAGCGCTCCTGGGATGTACCAGACGCCCACTCCTGTGGGAGCCAACCTGCACAGGCCACCGGCGACAGCTCTAGCTCACCAGCACCCATCCCCGTTGACCCCCACCCAGGCGTCTCCTCAACCTCTGCTCAAAGGAGCTGCGCCGAAGCCCGCTGTCGCCAGAGGCAAACCGGGCCAGCCCTCCCACCGCGGATCTCCTATGCTGGTCAGAGCTGGACAAACCAGGGCTCCAGGATCGCCCAGTTTTGTCCGCAAACCCCCGCCACCAGCCCCTCCAGTGAGAGGAGTGACTAGGAAAGATACGCAGCAAGCATCAGGAGAAGCTAACGGTGTACCGACGCCTACCGCTGTCATACCGTCGACAACTCTGCAGCAGCAGGAGGACAACAAAGTAGGAACTAAACATAAGGAAGAACCAAACGGACAGAGCAGTGACGGCAGGAAAGCAGACAACCTGGAGGTCTTAAATGGTGTCGATGACCAGGTAAGTGAGGATAAACCAGGCGAGATGACACGATTAGTCCGCCGATGGTCGTAAATGCTCCCAGATGTGCTGTTTTGTAGATTGCTCACATAATGTTGCAGTCTTCTTACAGTTGAATTTCGAGCTCACAGTCTGTTGCTGCAATAGGTTTACGACACGCCTCCCAGTGGCAAGTGGAAGCAAGCAGTCCCCCTTACTCACAAGGAAGACGACGGTATCTATGACACCCCTCGCAGCGTCCCGCCGCAAGCCGAGGCAGAGACCAAGGTAAAAATAACTCCTAGCGTTTCCTCAACTCACAGGCAGGGAAATACCCCAGATTAGGCTCCTATATTTTTAAAGCCTGATGCAGAATTTAGCCTTAAGACCATAAACCCCTTTTATTTTTTGAGTTGGACTTTTTTTTTGTTTTCTGGCATTCACCTTCTTAATTCCAACCATGTTCTGAATTTATAACGATGCATTCCAGGAGGAAAAAAAAATGTCACACAGTTAAAGTGAAAATGAACTGAGATAACAAACACTAGTGATAGTGGTTTGAATCTAGAAAGATAAAAGCAGGTTATTCTCACAAGTGCTTTAATTTTCTATAATAACATTTCCTGGGTCATACTACTTTAAGCTTTGTGTTATTTTGATTTATTATACAATTATTTTATTTAAATATTCCAAAAAATTATCTCTGTATTAAAAAAGAACGTTTTAAATTCTTATAAATACAAGCACTTTCTGACCCTCTTTTGATCTATTTTAAAATCATTCCTAGTGTTTTTTTTTTTAATGATTTTTTATTATTATGATTTTGCCATTTTTAGCTCCCCCCAAAAAAGTCATTTTTTTGGACATAGTTTCTGCAGAGCAGCAGAAGTTTATTAGAAATTCGCGTTTGAGTAAGGCCCAATCCAAATTCTTCCTTTATCCCCACACCTCCATTTGAAGGGGTATTTTGTAGTCCGTGGTGTCCTAAATATTTATTTTAATATGCCGCTCTCCCAGCGGAGAATACGAAGCCCTCAGTCGAGAGGGTAAACTGCGTCGCTCTGTGCCGTGAAGAAGCGCTTTTCTTCACGTGGGTGCACTCTGAAGTATAGAAGTTGACATTTAAATGTAAATAATGACTTTTTGTTGTAGCAAGACCTTTTTAAAGTTAGTAAACTGCTGTTTTTATGTATTTTGAGCTCTGGAAGCTTCGCGCTAATGCTAGCTAACCGCTAGCTAACTATTGGTGAAATCATCGAGCGGAAGTGATGTCCAAATTCTGAGACACTATTTTTCCATAACTCTCCGTTTGGAGGGCTGTAGGGGTAAGGGGAAGGGAAGAGTTCGGATTGGGCCTAAGAATGCTTCCGCGGAGAAACCCCGCCCCCACTTTCCTTTAAAGTAGCTGCGAGCTCTCTGTTTACCGCTAGCTTACACCCCCAACCCAATAGCAATATTGGAGCTGTCCAGCTACAGTTTTGAGCCAGATGCTAACTCAGACGAGGAAAACAAAGATGGATCTATTTGTCTGCAAGTTGATGTATCAGAATGGAGCAGAGCAGGGCGGTTGTGACCTCCCATCGTAATTTGAACGCTCTTTTTCAAACTGCATTTTCGTCAACTCCTGATTCACAATTTGAATAAAAAAATGCTAAAAAGTGAAATTTTGGGTTGTTTTTTGTGGCATCATTAAAAAAAATGCTGTTAAACACCAAAAACAAGATTTTCATTCAAGTGGGTCTTTAATTCTACATGGATTAATGCCCCTTTTCACATTAAAGATACCTTTAAAAGTTTATCAAACTTCTTCTAGCTGCCAGATGACTAATCAATTGAACTTGTCCCTAAAATTCCATTTAACTTGCATGAATTTTATGGAGCTTTCATAATGCCAGGAAAAATCTACAAACGATGGGAAACTGTTGTGGTTTTCATGTCTCTACAAGCAGCGTGCGATCTGTGAGAAAGATGACTTTCTCGGCCTCGTCCCTCCGTTTTCCCACATTCCACCATTGGTGGCGCCCAGCCCCCACACCCCTCCCCCCCTGCGAGGCGAGGCCACACCTGTCTGTCTGCTGGGAGCCCGTCTATCCAGTCCAAATGTCGTTTCTATTTTCTCCCCGTCACACCCTCATGTGAAGACCGTGACGTCCAAGTAGCACCCTGCCCCCCCTCAATCTTTTCAAATGTGCACCAACTGTTGCTTGTTTTTTGTGGTGCATTGCAGACATGCCTTCAAGTTTAAGGGATGCAAATGTGTCTTACTGTGATGTTGCGCTCGCTTTTGTTTTATGGTTTGACCATCTAAGCAGACGTTTTCAAAACAGATGTTCAATGTTGTTTTAAAAACTTCTCTTTTTTTTTCTTGTAGGTATACGATGTCCCAACGATCACCATGTCTTTGCTAGACGTCAGGCCCAGTGAACCTGAAGATGAAGTCTACAGCGTCCCGACCCTTCCAGGTTTGCCTCTTGGTTCTACAGAGTCCGCCAGCAACCAATCCGGCGAGGACGTTCTCCAGAATGGACAGATCTCCTGCACCCCTGGACCTGAGAAACCGGCCAACGCTGGCGATCTCAAGCAAGACTCCTGTGAGCCTGATGGGGGCATCTACGACACGCCTGCGCTGACTGTTGAACTTCTCCCTCATTCGTCTTCCTCCTCCTCCACGTCCACCCGCCGCCTCTCTATTTCCAGCAACGGCTCTGGTGACCTTCAGTGCAGGACCTCGCTATGCAACCTCGTCCACTCCTTGCTGAGCACGACCTCGGGTCCCGCCGGCGCTCTGTCGTCACGAGACCTGGGCACCTCGTTGGCTGAGGTTCTGTCTACATGGAAAGCCAGCCATTTGGGGGACCCACCTCCTCCTCTACAGCAGGCCTGGGCCCGCCTGTCGGGGCTTCTCCCGTCGTTGACCGCCATCGGTAACGCCCCGCCATCCGAAGGCCTCTTGACACTCGTCCAGCGCTCTCTCGAAGAGAGCGCTCTCCTGTTGCAGGCGCAGGGCCGGCCTCGCCTGTCCTCTCAGGAGTCCCTGTCACGCAGGCCGTTGCCCGCACTCCCAGTGCCTGATGGGAAGTCTTCTACCGGTGGAATGGGCTCTCGCAAAAGTAGCTGGATCCAGGAAAGGCCCCTGCCCCCAACGCCTCAGCCAGCCTTTTCCTTGCCTCCTTCTCTAGCTAGTGTGACGGTCACGGTGGGACGCGTGAACGGAGAGGACGACCCGAGCAGTGAGTATGCAGGCATTGGCTTGACTCCAGTCCCGGCGCCGGTACCCTCAGGAGACAGTGTTGGTTATGTCAAGCTACAGGTCAGTTTGCTCCTCCTTTCAAATCACCGACTGTATAGGAGAACTGGACTGAGTAGAAAAGGGTTTATTTCCGGATCCAACCAGAAACTCAATTCCGTTGCTATTTTTTTGCAATATGGAAGTCTCTATGTTGGAGCCAGACGATGTCAGCAACGGGTGATTGGTCATCGTTTCTAGGGCAACCACTCCCACCAATCAGGAGTGAGCTTGTTGGAAAGCCACACCGCTTCCAGTTGAAAGCGGCTTATCAATGTTTGACGTGGTGGCCGGCAGGCACCACCTACTTTCATTAATGCATCTGATTGGTCAGTTTTTAAATTGAATAACGTGTTAAAGACAAAAATATCATGAAAAATCTATCAGGATTAGCAAAAACATGCTAAAAATTAGGTTTATTTCTCAATAATAGTCTATAGGATTTTGGCTTTTTGGAGCCAGTGAGTATCTACTGTTTGGAGCACGACGGGGGAGGGGTCACTCAGTCCAATTCTCTTATACAGTCAATAATTCAAATGCACATGGGCTTTTTCTCAGTTTGTTTTTGTGTCTTCCACAACAGGGTAAACCGGAGCCGTCGCCTGGTACCTTGACTGAGATCGGACAGACACAAACCATCAATGGAGAACCAAGAGTAAATCCACCAATCACAGTAATCCTCCTAATATGATTTCAGTCCTCCTGATTTCTGTTATTATGATTCAGCGCCATGTACTGTACAGTCACTTCACGTTTTCTGAGAAACATGCATCGTGCATGCAAGTCAGTGCGAGGTCGTGTCTTTTAGTCACCCGCACTGCATTTTTCCCAGCTCATTGCAAGCCTTCTTTGTGCACTTCTGCCAGGCAACAAGAGAGCACTTATAACCCTCAACAGTCTTGCCTCTGAGACGAAGGAGGCTGCGGGACAATGAGGGACAGAAAAGCAGCCAGTCCTTCACCAGAGGCTCAATTTAGGCTGTTTGTGTCTGACTCACTGCTTTGTTTTCCATGACATCCTTTAAAGATTTAATGTAGTCATCCTTGAGATTATGCAGTTTTAACGAATGTTAACCTTTTCATCTTCCTTGAGTTTTGTAGCCAGTTGTTTTAGAGAAATAATTAAACTATTTAAATCCCACTCCAATCATCTTTTGACCTATTGTATAGGTGTTTTCTTTTTTTTTAATGCGATTGACGTTTTTAGCCAAAATCAGAAGAATATGTGTTGTTTTCTTGGACATGATTTCTTCCAAAGTTTATTCGTTTAAAAGTTTGCCTTTTGGGTTGTGGGCAGGATTGTTGGCACAGTTGCTGAGAGATTAGATCTTTTTCAAATGATGTGTTTTCATCTGCTCCTTATTTTCACTACAGTTTGAATGAAGAAAAACTCAGAAATGCAGTTTTGAACTTAGTTTTCTTTTGATAGGTCCTCCATCACCAGAAAAATGCCACAAGCAACAGGTTAAAAACACCAAAAAGACAATTTTCATCTGGAAAATTTAGTTATCCTGAGTATAGAATTAGGCTGACATAAAGGAAACTGTAATTTTACCTATAATAAGCTTTTAAATGTCATCCTAAACTATGATGGTTCGTCATGAGAATGTGTCGAGATCATCTGACTCAAATGAAGTTTGAATCACAGCCCAACATTTATGTGACTCACTTCAGAGCTAAACAATGGAGTTTTGATAACATGTTTAGTCACAGTTTGAAGTGAAAATATTTTCCATTTAATCGTGTCTAAAAGAACACAGAAAGCGTGTCATTGATGTTTATTTGTATTTAAAAAATGAAAGAAATGCACAATTATATCAAAATACTGTCTAGATTTATGAGATGTATGTTCACAATTCGATTTAAATTACTAATTATCCAGTGATTTAAATGGAACAACAGGGGAACTTGTACGAATAAAATGAGTAATATTTACTGTAAAAACTAACCAAAGGCTTTTTTTTATTTCTTAAAACTAGAAAAATCATATTAAATATTTTATTCTTAAGCAATGATCAATTCAAAGTGATTTTTTTATATCTTTAAAGTCTCACTCGAACCATCTTTTGATCTATTTTCAAAGCATTTCCAGTGACCTTTTAATTTTATTATGCTGGTTTGTTGGCACAGAAGTAAGCCTCCACTGATGTCCCGTCATCCTTTGTTTACACTCTCTCCGCTAGCTTACAGCCCAAGCTAACATTAGCAGTGCGACAAAAATGGCGAGCGATATCAATATAGTTTTATCCAGATACCAGCTCAGACCATGAAAACAAAGACGTTCATGGATCTATTTATCTGCAAGTGGAAGCATCAGAATGGTCTGCCCATTTCACTAACCGTCTCACAAAAGGGAACCTTTTCAAATAGGATTTTTTCCTCTGCTCTTGATACATCACATTTTAAACAAAAAAAAATCTGTTTTAATATTAAATTCTGTTATATTTGGCCTCCATCATGAGAAAAATGCTAGAAAACCCTTTCATTAGAGTGGGTCTTTAAAGCATTAAATTGTCTAAAATTCTGATTGGATGGGCATTTTAATTTATAATTTATTTTTTCTGTATTTGTGCTAATTAGATCTTTGAATTATTTCCTAAAATGTGGAAATGTCATTTGTATTTTTTTTGTTTTTTGCATTTCAAGCTTTTTCCTAATGAAAATACTAATAATAAATGTTTTGTTTTTTTTTAACAGGTCACCCCATCCCCTCCTCTGCCAGTGTCCCTCTCGCTGGAGGACTCTGAGATCTTGTCCTTTTACTCCGCTCAAAGTTTCGCGCACCTCTCCTGCCTGGCGGACGCCATCGAAGTACTTTTTACCAGCGTTAAGACGAACCAGCCGCCTCGCATCTTTGTCGCCAGAGGGAAGAGCCTCATCGTGACCGCACACAAACTGGTGTTCATCGGGGACACGCTATCCCGCCTCCTCACGTCTGCCGACCTCCGAGCCAAGGTAAATCACATTCCTTCCCCGTGGAAACTGGTTTATTTGATCAAGTTTAAGCGAAAGTTTCCTTTCAGATCACCACATCAGGCGGGCACCTCTGCCAGGCTTTGAAGGCCGTCGTCGTGGCAACAAAAGGAGCGGCGCAAAACTACCCATCGCTGTCGGCGAGCCAGGAGATGGTGGACCGCGTCGCCGAGCTCTCCCAGCAAGCGGCCGGGTTCTCCACCCTGCTCCAGCGGCTGGCAGAAATATCCTCCTGATATATAAAAGTGTTCGACTCTACACCTACACTTTCTCCCGTTCGAATGCCTTATTTGCCCGCCACTCTCCCTGGTGTTTGACTGGAATCGAAGGTGTTTTGCCACGTTGATGCTGGTACTAATCCCGGTGTTGTGTCTGTCACAGCAGGTTTTGTTTCCAGAATGACAGTTGTGCTTTGATACCAGGAGTGTTACTTGAAATCCCTTTGTGGTTGGAAGTGTCAGTCTTGGAGGTTTGCTTTGAAAAATGCTCCCTTCACTCCTTCACTGCTTATCAATAATTCTCTTTTCCTTAAAGTCCTCTTTTTCCAAATCCAAAAAACCTTGCTGCTTTTTCTAATAAAACCCAAACATGGCCTTTTGTTGTCAACATCAAGCGGCATCTTGAGATTTTTGTGCTTTTTTTTCCCTAACAAAGAACGTTCCCGAATTCCTCGTTTTATCTGATTGCGTTTGTGTTCTCTAGAGCTAATATTGTTCATTGTGTTGCTGCAGCTCTCAGTCTCTTAAAGGAGATGACGAAACCTCCAAACTGAAAGAGTCAAGGAAAAGGGTGAGAAAATCCTGAAGCTTTCCTCCACGAGAAACCCGTTGACCCAGTTCACCTGCCTCTACACGTCTCACTGTGACACGCGTCATTAAATCTTAGATTTTTTTTTTTTTTCATAACAAACTGTCAGTTACACTTTCTCAGGTCTACGTTGACCCTTTAAAGCAACCGGTCTGCCACTTGAACACAGAAATTAAAGCACGACATGCATCAGTTGGCATCTTTTATTAAAGATAATCATCATTAATCACTTCAAGGTTTTATATTTTTGTCTTACTCGTCTCATTTATCTTATAAATCTACAGAATGAAGCACATTTGAACTGAACTCTGTTTCAGGACATATCTCATGTTAACACTAAACTAAATCTTTCTTTAGTCATAAAAGTCTACTTTTTTTAAGTTACCTAACCAAACTACACTTTTTTTTCCTGGAATTTAATATATTTCTTAAATCTACCACTGTAGGTGTTTGGGAAATTCATTTATTCTCCTGCCTTAACAAATGACGTGCTGCAGTGCCACCTGGTGGGCGTTGGGAGTAACACATTGTATACTGTGAGAGCACATGACAGACTTTAATTTCTATTTATTGGTGTAAACCTTTTGTTTTCATTGCTTTAATTTGCATGGCTTTATGTTTGAAATGAAGATCCTTCACGTGGGAGATTTTATAGGGTGATTTGCAATGATTAAAAAAAAGTTTTTTATATGTATGTTTTTTTTTGTACATTTCATTTTTTAAGCGAATTAGGGTTATTACATAAAAAAGAAATCCAGAAACCCATTTTTTAAACACTACATTTAATGTTTTGTCTTTTGTTTCCATTTAGAATGCACAAATACATATGTGGAATTATGCAATTGTTTTGTTTTTTCTTATCATGGTTTTTATTTTGTATTCAGATTCTACCATCAAAACTTTCATATTTTTGTTTTAAAATTATCTTGGTGCATTTTTTTCTTTCATCAGTGTTAAAGTCTTTGTACACCAGTTTTCTGTAAAGATAAGAAATAAAAGTATTGTATGTGTCTGGAGTTTGGAACAACCCCATTTTTTGACCATTCGGGTTTCGCCTGCCCGAGTGTCTCCGGAAAATGCCGAGCTGTGACGCCGAGCGGCAGCCGTAGCGACGCTTGTTGGAGTTTATACAAGCGGAGGGAGTAAAATGGCGGACGAGGATATTACGCTTGATGGGAAGCCTCTACACTCGCTTCGAGTTGCGGATTTAAAAGCCGCTTTGGAGCAGAGAAACCTGCCGAAAAGCGGACAGAAAAACACGCTACTGAAGCGACTCAAAGGGGTAAGTTTTTGCTCGGCTTCCGGACGACCGTGTCGAGTCTGTCTAAGTTCAGAAAGAGGCGAGAGACGGGGAGGGGGGTAAACGTTAGAGGCCGTAACGGTGTTTGTGTTCCGAAGCGGGAATACAGAAATTGCTATGCACGCGCTATTTGACGTCAGCAACGATTAAGTGTCATTGACGATGCTTCGGAGCCTCCTTAACGGCGAGTTCGGGTGGAATTAGTGACTGGTCCGGGCTGGACACCGTGTTGCACACAGTTGAACTGTGCACCTGTCAAGCCGAGGCCTAAACTGAGAGTAAGCAAGCCCCCAGCCGCACACGGTGTACAGTACAGGACAGTTCCAGCGAGCGCGAGGCGGCTGTGTGTGGCGGGGGCGCGCTTTTGCCATGTAAACACGCGCTAACGAGCGCCGCTAAAACTACAAATAGACATAAATTTAATTTCTCCCCACACAAATACAAATGTTGTCTTCGATACATAAACAGTCGTTCCTATGCATGAAAAAACAGCTATGACTGCCCCCTTGTGCAATTAAATGTAACAAAACATTTGCCGGGCTTAATGATAAAATTTGTTTTAAAATAAATTATAAAACATATTAACGATTTGTTTGTATCAATTCGTGTTTGTTTATCATTGTAGATATATTTCGATAGTAATCTTGACAATTTTGCAAACTTTATTTTTATTATTTTTTTTAAATTACAATTTTGTTTTGGCCACTTTTTTAAGTGATTCAGCCTTCAATTTTTGTCAGTCGATAAAATCTATTATTTAAAAAAAATATTATGAATTTTATTTGGTTATTAAATACATTTAATGTACATTTCTCATCTGATTTTAACCCCATTGAATATTCTCTAATCTGTACATCTTAACTATTTATATCATTTTATAAGCTTTATTTCCGGTGCTTTCAGTGCCACCTGGGATTTTTGTGCACTGCTGAAAAACTTTAAATTAGGAAAATAACACTAGTATCACTACCAAGTAGTGAAATTATCTGTAGATATGAAAATCTAGAAGATAGAATTTAAAAAAATTAAAATATAAGCTAAAATAATTAACTTAACTGCAAGACTTAAACTGAATGTTATACAGCCAAAAACTGAATATTTTCTTGCTAGTTTAAAGCAAATGGTATGCATATTTGTAGTTCTATGTATCTAATAGTAGTTTATTTTGGTGACATTGACAAAAACTAGTTTCATAATAAGTAAAAACGATTCATTTTAGAATACAATATGAATAAATTGAGAGTACAATCGTATACAAGCTGGCCCTTCTTAATAAATATTCATCAAATCTAAAGCAAGCGCTCATTTTTACAACGTGAATTTATTTGTTAAAATTTAAAAATGCTAAATTGTCAAATATTTAATGTGGCTTCTCTATATTGAGAAGTAATTCTGTTTAATAAAACATATGTACAGTATATATCTTAAGAACACATTTAAATCAAGCAATTTGAGTTTTTTTGTCTTAAGTTTTTCTATTAATATGAATATGGAGCAAAATAATTGACTCATTTCAAAATCAATGTCTTGACTTCCAGAATTTAGTTCCTAACGAGACAGAAAAATTCTTACGATTTTGATAAAAGCTTGTAAAGGTATAGAGCAAATAAATTAATACCAGGGAAATATCTTAAAAATCTAAAACCTTGTTTTCAGATTTTTTATGTATTTAAATTATTTATGTATTTAGGAATTTGAGGCATCCAATTGAACTTTGGAGATGCTAAATAGTAGGGGTGTAAGAAAACATAATTTCAGTGTAATATCGCGATAATTTGTATTGGTTGAAAATACTGCCAAGGTGATATTTAATTATTATTTAAAAGCAAACATGTAGTTCAATCTAACTTTTCCCCCCACTTAAATATTTCTTAAATTACCAAAAGAAAAGCACCATGAAATACAGCTGCAGTGCTTCATGTTCTTATCATTAAATAACATGTATTTTGTCATTTTACTTTTGTAAAAAACAGAATTCATATTTGGATCATTATTAAGTCGTAATAAAAAAAAAACAATGAAATATTGTTTTTATCTTATAGTAATAACTGCTTAATTTCTTTTCTGCCACTTCAAATCATTGTTTCCATCTGGTCCCTGCAGGCTCTCATGTTAGAGAATCTCCAGAAATCCTCCACTTCCACATGTGGATTGCAACCAAACTCTCAGGTAAAATAACATATTTATTAAATGTTTTTTATTTTTTTCTCTCGTAGATCAATTCATTTGTCATTTGTTTCTATTTTTCAAGTGTTTGTTGGTTGTGTTTTGTAGATAGGGGAGGAGATGTGCCAGAACAGCTTCATTAAGCAGTACCTGGCCAAGCAGCAGGAACTCCTTCGTCAAAGACTGGAGAAAGAGGCTCAGCAGGAAATGGATGCTGATGGTATATTTCTTGCAAAGTACATAAAATATATAGGATTGCAAAGTGAAAAATAATAATTAAAACACCTAAAAATGATTCCTCAGACAGTCCAGGCGGAGCGGATGAGGATGACGATCACTCTGAAGACAATGACAGTTCCACCTGCGCCTCTGAGAAGGTGAGAATTGAATTCTGTAAAAATACAGAATTATTCATAAATTGGAATAACTGGGATGCTAAATAACTTTTATTTACTTTGTTAAGTTTAGTATATACTCTTTTATATATAAATAGCTTAAAAGGTGATCGAACTTTAATAAAAAAAAAAGTGTTCTGTAAATTTAAGGACAATATTAATTAATAAATCTCTGTTTCCACCAGCATCAATCCATATTGTCCCAGCGGTTAGCAGCCAAGGCTGTTGAAGAAGAAGCTTTGAAAATAGGTCATGGCTTTAGTCATGCTTTGCATCAGCAGGGGGCCTACGAGGCTCCAGGGGGCAGGCTGCACCGGGCAAACTTTCAGCAGGGCCCTAAGGAACTCCCCTCTCCTTCCCGAGCTGTGGCTTCGCTGTCCGTGCGTGTCCTGGGACAGCCTGACTGCCAGGGAGTAGGCCGACCCCAGGAGAAGGAGGACGCCACGCCAGCCGAGCCCGGATCTGCCCGTCCAAACCTCCACCTCAGTCGGCCTGCCAGGAGTTCAACAGGCAACCGGATCTACGATGACGAGGAGGAGGAGGATGATGATGATGACAGTGATAACGATGACGACTGGGGGCCTTCTCCGAGTGGGGCGCAAAGGGGGAAGAGAGCGCCTCCTCCAGTGGCCCCCAGTGTCCCATTAGTGGCCGCGAGATCCAAACGCAAGCTTCAACCTCCACAGCACATCCCGCCTCCACAGGTGCACCACAGCCCTATGCAGCTGCGCCACCCGACTCCTCCCCCGTCCCCGCCCCCCAATCTGTTCCCCTTACCTGACACTCCCAAACAAAGCCCTCCAGACACAGACCACGAGGAGGGAGAGGACTCTCGACCCGCGCAGAGCAAGGGGGCCATGTCTCTCCCAAATATCGCCACGCAGAGGCAGGATTCTGACTCCAGCTCTCGCTCGAGCAGCCCCGAACCCACGGCGAAGCGCAGACCCGGGCCCCTCTCCCTGCTCGTGCAGAAGATGGAGACGGAGGAGGCCGGCTCGGCCACTGCCATGTCCGAGGAGGCCACGCACTCCGGTGCTCACTGCTCTGGGGAGTCCCCACGGAAGGAGGCGCCAACAAAGGGGGAGCAAGGGAGCAAACAGAAGGGAGAAAGGAACCAACATGAAGAAAAGGAGGAGAAACGACCACAGGACAGCAAAAGCAAGAAAACACAAGAACAGGCATTTCATGAAGAGAAGGAAAGTGACAGAAAACTGCCAGAGGAGGAGAAAAAGGGAGAAAAGGCACAACTAAATAAGCAAATGAAGAAGAAACAGGAAAAAGAAGAAAAAATGGTCGTGATTGAAGCCCAAGACTCCGGTTCCTCCTCAGAGTCTGACTCCAAATCTGATTCCTCCTCACGCTCCTCTTCATCATCATCCTCCTCTCCCTCCAGGGATAAAGCTAAACTTTCCACTCAGTTTAAGGTCAGTTAAACTGTTTTATCAGTCATTCTCATCTTTAATAGAGCCTCATACATTTTATTTTAAACACAATTTTGAACCCTCACTAGCTAAATCAATTATTTATTTGACGTTTTTTTTTATGCCATTTGTTATTTATTTGCAGAAGGAAGACCAGCAAGAAGAAAGAGACGAGGAGAAAAAGACTTATTTAAATAAAGAGAAACATTACCCTCCTAAAAGGTCAGTATTTTTTTCCTATACACAGAAAATCTATATATTATTGATCTCTAAACTCATAATTGAATGCACACTTTGAATTCTTTTCAAAATAAAATTGTTGTAAGGCAATCAACGTCCAAAAGAACATCTTAAAGATACTCTGATGTGTTGTGTTTTTGGTGTTTTTAACATGGTATTGTGGCATATTTTTGATAACGGAGGATATATATAAAAAAATTAAGATTAAAATTCATTTAAAAACCGCCAGAAATGCTTGATTGAAAGCTGTGTTTCTCAGTAGTTAGTGTTTTTATAAGACAAGTAGTTCACTTGAGGTTTTGTGAATTTCAAAGTGGGGACATGACATTTAGACATTTTATTTCCTCACATGAATAATTTGTGGCCACAGTTTAATTTTTGAAGACATGAATTTGCATTTTATAGGTACACAAATTAGCATTTTGTCGGCAAAAAAATTATTTGGTGGTCAAATTAGTGTTTAGTACACACAAATGAGCATTTTTTGGCACAAATTGGCATTTGTAGAGCATACAGGTGAGCATTTTGTAGGCAAAAAGTACTGTTCAGTGCACAAATTAGCATTTTCTGGTCACTGATTGGTAATAGGAATTAATGTTACTAACTTATTTGGTTATTTAGTTACATATTTGAGCACCGTGAAAAGTTGTGTAATTTCAGTTATCTAATCATAGTACTTAGCCCTGCATGGCACAGCCCTTGCTTTAATCACACAACCTGACTCTGTAATTATTTCTATAGAGAAAAATTAAATAATTTGACCCCTTTTCTGGTCGAATCTGAAATATTTCTCAATTTCCGAGTCGCAGAAATGCCATTGCTATCTGTCGAAACATGCTAATAATTCATATTTATGAATGCGCCACGTGAGTTTTGTCAAGCTTTTACTGTGGAAATCTTGGACCGGAAGCTCGTTCAACACTCTGGTCGACTTGTCTGCGCTAGCCAACATGGCCGCCATGCATGCATTGCATCCCTGATCCCGACGCAGTATACCGCTAATTAGAAATTGAAGCTACCGCGCCCGATTTACTTCTTTCTCGTCCGATTTCAATCAACACCCGAGCAAAATATTCTTTAGAAACTGTGTGTCATTTTCTGCGATCCCGGAGGTTCCGTTTCAAGGCCGATCATTATGCTATCCGAAGGCAACAAAAACGGGTAAGACTGAGTCAGGAGGCACTTCAAGGTTTCACGCTGCGAGTTTCACTTTTACGTAAGAAATATCGATCAATCCGAAGGATATAGTGAGGGTTCTCGTTTAGGGTTTGTTCTGGTGTTCGCGGCTGGTTTGCTAGCAGCTCGTGCCTGACGGTGAAACATGTCATCAGTTCACATTGGCCTCATTATGGACGTGCTACATGTTCGTCCATGTGAGGAAGACCGGGGGTGGGGACGTCGGTGAAAGCCTTTTGTTGAGTAAAGGAGCAAGGAAGGTTCTGTTGGGGGAAGGGGATCTCTGGTTTGTCCCCAGATTCCTTCCCCTCTCATCGCCTAAAATAGCTATTAATTCAGGAGAAACAAATGAATAATAAATAATTGAATCAGTTTTCATAAAGTGATTAGAATCACGTGGGATGTGATTGCTCACATTTAGTTTTCTCCTATCTTTTTTTTAAATAGTAAAAATGCATTTTACAACAGATTTCATAGCTTTAATGGACAGCAGGTTTTGACCTTTACGTCTCAGGAGGCCATATTTTATACTATGGGGGGGCGGTGTGGCTGTAACTGGTAATGATCTCTCTGTTGTCAAGGGAGATCATTAAAGCCGGCATCTGTTAGCTGTACAGTGAGTGTGAATGGACCTGCATGGTGTGACATAATTCTGGTCCTGGCACCAGCACTTCATCTTAAAGTCCAATTTGATCCATTTAAACACTTATGTTCATGATAGTTAAGCCCTAACATAAATGCTTACATAATGTCATGGTTTTCTATAGGGATCTTTAGATGTTTAACTGGTTATAGCATTGTGGTGATTTGCTTTTCTGGTTACAGTTTGACTTCTCTGTGCTTCCTCATTCCAGCGTTACATGAATTTAATGCGTTTGATAACTAGAGCAAAGGTCTGTAGGGCTGTACAGAACAGGCTGGCTCTCGTAGATTAAAATTGTGGTTTTTAACTGGTTCTTGTGGGATTTTTTTCTTGTAATGATAGAGGACATACATAAAGAAAATTAAGCATTTCTGAGTATTTCCGCCGTTGGAAAAAGCCTGTAGGTGTGACATAAAAGCTTCTATGGCAAGCCACAAGCTCCCTGCTCGTCTTGAGTCTGATGCATCTGCTTGTAAACAAATAGATCCACGTATTGATTATTTTCCTCGTCTGAGTTGACTCAAAACTGTACAGCAGGATAGCCTGAATGTTACTTGACATTTTTGTAGCACTGGGGGTGTGAAGGGCTGTACGCTAGTCTCATAGTGTTGCACACCTTACTTTCTTTAATGAAAGGATTAGTTTGAAATCACATCAGTCACAGTTATCTGTGCATATCTTGACATATGAGTTAGTTTAAGGAGTGTTTGTGACCGGGGGTGTCAGTTAGCTGGTGAGTTATTTATAACAACTACTCGAGATCACCGTCTGCCGTCTAATTCCTTCAGAGTCTGGCTTCATTTTTCTTGTTTTTTTGGTACATGGCCAATCTTTAGCCATGGTTAGCAAAGAAGCTGCTGTTTAGTTTAGAATTTTTATATTTGAGCAAATAGAGCATAAAGGAGGCTTCTATCTTGCAGCCTTTGCACTTTAAAGGTGCAGCATAGGCCTGCATGATATAAATTCAGAGCTAGTCTCCCAGGTGCAAAATAATTCTTTATGCTGTATGATAGTTTAGCGATGATCCGCTGTGGAACCAAAAAAAGAGGAGTAGCTGTTGTTAGAGACAAACATGGCTCCACTCGCAGTAATATAATGACTTTGCGTGTGTTCATGTTCGTGGTACGTCTGCTTAATACTGTAAATAAAACTTGTTGTTTGGCATTTGCTCAGTGATGCTCGAACACTCAAAATAACGGCGAGCAGAAGTTGACTGCAGAGGAGAGAATAAGGGTGAGTTGGCAGTGTTGAGGCTATAGATGAGTAAAGCTGAACGACATGAAAGTCAGCTTCAAAGACCCACTCCGATGAAATTTGTGTTTTTAAATTAATCTTTTGGAGATTTTCTGAAGGTGGAGGATATATGTGAAGAAAATTCAGCTTAAAATTGCGAGTCACTCACACGCTCCCTGTATCGCTCTAATCTGATGCTTCCACTTATAGACAAATAGATCCATGTACGTCTGTGTTTTCCTCGTCTGAGCTGGAATCTGGTTCAAAACTGTATGGCTGGAAGGCTCCAATATTTGCATTTTTGTGGCACAGCTAATGTTAGGCTGGAGGTGTAAGGGGCTGTAAACAGGGATCTCTCAGGTATGGGTGACAGGAAGAGGGGGAGCAGAGAAAGTCGCTCTGTGCCAACAGTCACGCTCACAATTTAGAGGCAAATTTTTAATGAACCCCTACCGCTTTGCAGAAACTATGTCCTAGAAAACGGCACAGGTTTTTTGATTTTGGCTAAAACGACATAATTTAAAAATCACTGGGAACGCTTTTACAACAGACCAAAAAATGATCGGAGCGGGACATTAATATGTGTGTTGGTTTCTTTGTCTTTGATCACAAGCATGCAGACATATTGTAGTATCAAAAATAATGAAGATTCTGTGTTAATTTTAAGAACAATCTAAATACTAAAGAACTGTTCTTTGCTTCTATACACAATGAAAAAAGATTATTCAGGAAATGAAATTAATATTTGTTGATATCATTAAAAGACATTGCATTTTAGAATAGAACATCTTCACAGGATTGTCTTTTAGCGCAGTGTCCTTCAGACGTTACACTGTTCTAAGACTTTCTAGCAGTGCTTCTGCATCGACTTCCTCTGGAGACGGAACAAATGATCAGACCGTTGTGGAACGGGTGGTTTCATGAAGCGTAGCGAGACGGCAAGAAACCACTGCATGAAAGGGCTTTTTAGGAAGCTTCAATATTCAAAATCACTTTTCACTAGTATTTAATATAAACAAATGGATTTATGCACTGCGTAATTAATGAAAATTATGGCAAAATACCCTGGAATTATGCTTATAATGACTTCAAATGGCCCTACAGCAATACAGATTTTAAATTGATATTGTTCCCATTATCGTGCATCCTCCGGTTTGCTGCTTTCTATGTTTTCATAGAGATGCAGTAATCACACAGTTAGGTGCATGCAGTAACAGATTGCCCTCTTCTCTCAGAGAGGTATCCGAGCCCAGCACAGCTGCCATCACAGAGGTGGAACCAGATTCGGAGAGCTCCACAGCCCAGCAGCCAGCCTCTGGGGCTGAACCTGAGAGTAATGAGAGCCGCCTGGAGGAGGTAAGGTCACTGAAGGGTGTGTGTGTGTTTGTGTGCTTTGGTTCTGTCGCTCTCTAACCTGCATCTGCGCATGTGAAAATCAGCAGTCCAGGTTCTGATTGTTGTAGATTAGAATCTATATTAATCATTTGTTGGTGAAGTAAGGGGCTGAGTTGGGTAAATAGAAGTTCAGATGATCTCTCACACATGGTCACGTTTTGCAGAGTCCTGCTGGTTTAGGGGTTTAGATTTCATATCAGAAGACTCCTCATACATCATTGTCGTAGTCACTGCATTGTCAGCTACTGACCATATTTGTACATTATCATTGACTGCATATGAGAATTGGACAAACTGACTCCTCCCCCTTCGTGTTCCAAACAGGAAGTACCCGCTTGCTCCAAGAAGCCAAAATTCCCATAGACTTCTATTGAGAAATAAACAGCAATTACCGAGTCATATTTGCCCTGATTCCTTTTATTTTAATTTTTCCTTTTTGTGTGTAAGTTATTCAAAACATAAACTGACCAATCAGATGTCTCAATACACGTATGTGGTCTCACAATGAACGTTTGACAGATTCTTCTGAGCAAAGTGGTTTGAACGACGACTCAGACCAATTCTGATCAATCACTGCTTCCTGATGTTCCAATATGGCGACATCCATATCACAAAAAAATGGCGACTGAGTTGACTTCATTTCATTTGACCTGGAAGTTGTGTTTTTACTGGGTGTTGCCACACTCACTTGGTCCAGTTCTCATATGCAAACAATGGTTTTATACATAGAAAACCAAATTACGCTAGAAGTAGTCCCTAAAATATCGTATCTACTGTTTGACATTATCATTCAAATGTAGCCAAACTTAACAGTTACAGTAAACATTTGTCTTATTTAGGAAAGCCACATTTTTCCTTTGAGTTTGTTTGCTATATACGTAATGGACGCTGACTGTATGTAGAGACTCATCAGGGCTTGTTTCTGCTGTTTCCTTTTATCTTTGATTTTTGTTTCCTTTATCTTTCACTCCTCTTCTCTGACTTACTTTTCTGCCTTGCTGTGTCTTTACCCCTGGTCCCCCTTACTTTCCGTCTTTTTGAATACCCATGATGAACGCTTCTCTGTCACTATATATATATTTGGTGTGATTGCTGTTTAAAACCCCATTGATTGCTTTGTTATGAAGGTGCCCATGCCTCTTCCATTGCCCCTATTGGTATCTGCTGCGTACTACTACTACCACCAACAACACCACCAACACCTCTTCCACTCCTCCTACTCCTCCTACGAGTCCTGTCCCAGTATCGCTGGTACCTGATTTAAGTCCAGAGTCTGGAACCACTCCCTCTGGACGAGCCTGCGCTGCCATGGCTCCTGTTTTATCCTCCCATGACAAATGTTGAGGTAGCAAAGAACTGGAGCTGCCAACACATGGCCACTAGCAGCTGAGGAAACCATGGCAACTACAGCCGTTCACAGTTGTCATGGTGACCTAGCTGCAGGAATCTGAAGCCTGTCGTCTGCTCTAAACCGGGCTGGACTCACCTGCGCTGTGTGGCGATGAGCAAAGGGGTTTCTGCCTCTCATCCACACTCAAAGGATCAGATTCACACAACTTCAGCTCCAGTTGTTTCCGTAGCTCCCTGCTGCCCTCTGCCTGTGCAGTGGAGGAAAGACTTTGGCCGGAGGACTGCTGCTCTACCTTACAGAGAAGTCACAACTACTGGATGTACACAAACTTCTGATCTAGAAGCACAGTGCAGAGCAGCAGCTGATCAGGATTGGACTGTTTTCTTGGAGAGCTGCGCAAGACTGATGTGGGACTTTACTGTCAACGTGGACCGATTGGATTATTTAAATTATAAGACACAGTCGTGCTCTGCATTGACAAACCAGTCGGATGCAATTCAAAGATGATGGACTATGGCTGTGATGTGGACAGACTTCAAAAGGACATTTTGCAAAAGATGCTGCAATACAGCCATGAATAACGCTGCTCCCTTGTTTTGATTTAGGATTTTTCTGTTAATCTGGATCTACTTCAGTTGTTTTCAGATTTTTGGGGTGTTTTTTTTTGTGCACCCACAACCTCAACATCCTGCAAGATTTAACCAAAGAGGTGCAATAGTCAGCAATGACTAAAGCTTTCATCTTTTTGCCACCTTTTAAATTGTTGTTACAGAAAAAACGTCTTTTGGTTTTAAAGGCCATACATTTCACCCCTTGGATCATGAACTGTACAACCCATTGGACACTTTTCATCTTGGCACTTCAGACTTTTGGAAGTATCTCAAAGACTTGAAGGACTCTAAATAAATTCAGGAATATGGACAATTGTTGCATCAAGCTTCATACCACCCCCCCTTCCCTTTAACCCACGAAAGGATACATCACATATCATGGACTCTAACAACGTAAACGCCATTTCCCCGCCCACTTCAGAATCCAACAACTAGAGACTGCAATGTGGTTCTGTTGTCAGCATTACGCCAAGAAAAGTCCTTCCTGCCCTGACCAAGAAAAAAACTCCCATCTGCTGATAAGTTCCTGCCTGGTGGTTTATCTGCACATTCAAATCCAGCCCCGCCCTCACACCTCTGCCTCCTCTGATTGGATCCTTGTTGCCTAGATACAGTACACACTGTCGTGCGGCTGGGCCATAGTCAAACCAGTAAGGAATCAGGTGTTCAATGGTACCAGGAAATTACTTGTCATTGTTTCTCTATTTAAAAATGCTTAATATTTTTTAAAAGAAACCAACATTTTTTATAGTATTATTTTTTTTGCAATTTAGTGAGAATTTTGAGCTGCCATTTTTAAAATTTCAGCTTACTACTTTATAAAACTGAACCTTAAAGTGTTTAGCATACATTTAAAAATATACTGTGGATATTTTGGGGGATTTTAAACCTTAAAACGTTTTTTTTTACAGAGAATTTACAGCTTTAGCATTACCTTCTCCACCTCCACTTTAACTACCATTAAATGGTTTTATTTTAGGACTTTATGAAGTCAATTCCTGTCTTTTTATTTACCAACATTAGGACTGCATCAATGTCAAATTACTTTAGAGTTACATACAATCTAAATATATCGATGCACTCTTTGAGTTACCTAAAGCGTTCTCTAATTCTGTGTTAGAATCTAGAAGTGTATTAGCCTTTACAGTCAGAGAAAATCCCCAAATTGGTGTAGAGGTGGAGGACTAAAACTCTGTTTTTAGTCCGAATAAACCTGTTGGAGTCTCCAGACTTTAGTTGCTCCAGCTCCCCCCTCATCCCCATGTCCCCCTCAGCTGTTCCAGTTTCGCGTCCTGTCTGTTGTTGCCTGTTTGGATCCGGTCTTTTGGTTCTCATCTTGTCCCCACACCCCTGGGGTTTTTGTATGTTCTTTCTGTCTCCTCTATTTTCAGGGCAACACTCCGAAGGCTTTCGCTGCCCGCAAGATTTCCCTGTCCAGTAAGTGACACCGGAACAAAGAACACACTTGAAATGCTTTTGAGTTGTATATAAAATAAAAAATGTGTTTGAAAATCACCAAATTGAAGATGTACCTTTTGAACTTTTGTACTTTTTGTTGGACATTTAGCTTAGCATGCTAAGTGATGCCTTCAGGAACTCCTGGATCTTTTCTGCTCTGATGTTGGAGTAGATTTCCTCTGAACATCTGCAGTTATTTTTGAAATCTTTCAGCTTCTGAACTTATCCCACTTCTATCAATCAACACACAGTTCTCTAGAACTATTGCTTCTGTGTGTTTGTAAGCTAACAGAGTCAGAGTTTGATCAAAAAATGTCTATTAAAGGTGATGAAGCATGAGTTCCTCTGCTGGAGCTGCATGTGCTACTGAGTTTGCATGCTCATTCTGGATTTAGATTATAGCAGATTAAAGGCCTTGTATCACTTGGGTGGATGCACCTGCATGTTAACAAATATAAAACAAAAGCGCCCAGGAACAAGGATTCACCCTAAAAACTAAATTGAGTTCAAAATAAATAAAAAATCTTAAGTTGCATGTATATTTTTTGAGCTTCAATATTTTTTATTGTACTGCTCAGAATCCTCCTTTCTCAATAATTATATGTCATATTTTTTTAAACTTATGCTAAGAGATGATAGTTAAATAATTCCTCTTCACTACAGTGAGCAAGATCAAATTTTCAGAGGATAAACTTTCTTTTTCTGCTCCTGCAGGCACCAAGTCATCCCCAGCAAACACAGAAGGAGGCGCAGGAGATTCCGACACAGGGGGTGCAGCGGGGAGGAAGAGGCGATGGGGCTCCAGCACGGCCGTCACGGCGAAGAAACCATCGATCAGCATAACCACCGACTCTCTGAAGGTACTGACACCAACACAGGGAAGATGGATTTGTGTTTCATGATGTGCTCACACACTGCTGTGTTTCAAACTGGAAGGTTTTGAAGTTTTATGGTATCCCTCGGTTTGAATTTAAATGTGTGTGGTTGTGTGTCTCTGTGTTGCCCTGTGATGGACTAGCAAACCGTCCAGGATGTACCCCGCCTGGCATTGGCTGGGATAGGCTCCAGCAACCCTGTGACCCCAAAAGGGATTAGGAGGGTTCAGAAAATAGATGGATGAGGGCTTAAGTTTTATTAAAAAAATCCTGATGATATTCACCCTTGGTTGTAACACACTTCTGTTTAACAACTATATGCTTCAATTAAAACAATGATTTAAAAAAAGTAACACTTTTAATCGATAAAATTGTTGCTTATCCTTACAAAACAATAATTGTTGTCGTTCTTCTTTTTTGTCTCTTTTAGTCTTTGATTCCAGACATTAAAGTGAATCAGGATGCAGTTGTAGACCTTCACCCAGATGAGCTGCAGTTATCCGGGGATGAAGAAAACATGGACGCCAACCGCAGTGACCCAGACAACGGCCTTAAGATCCGCCGCACCGTCACACAGGTGAGTGAAAACGCGTCGGTGCTGCAGGTGTAATACAAAATACAAGCTTTTCTTAATGTTTTAGTCTGACTGAAGTATTCTATTTCCCCTTCAAGGTTATACCAAATGACCGTCAGGAGAACGGACAGACGAATGAGGAGGAGGAGGAAGAGGTGGAGAAAAAGGAGAGGGAAATCCAACGCAGACCCTCCAGAGAGACGAGAGAAAACAGTCATTCTGAGGAAGTGGTGGAAACTCGGATATCTGTGAAGCTCGAGGAAGAAACAAAAAAAGGTCGGCTGGAAGGCCATGATTAGAAACTCTGCAGGTTTGTCTTCATCTTCATTCCATCTTGCTGACTTCCTCTCTCCTTCCAGTTACTCCTAGCGATAATCTGGTGCGCCGCTCCATAAGTCAGCAGAAGTCTGGCGTCTCGGTGACAATCGACGACCCCGTTCGCACAGCGAGGCAGCCCTCGCCTCCTCGAGGAAAAGTGTCTAACATCATCCACGTCACAAACTTAGTAAGTTAAGGATCATTTTTGGGAAGATAAAGGTGAAATGACCTGATATGTTCTGATGCAATCGCAAGTTTCTGACTCGATCGGAATTGGGTGTTGCATCCCAATTAGGGATTGGATTTTTTTTGTTTAATATTATGATCAACACTATATATGATTGAAGTTTAATATTACAGATAAATGCTCCACTTGCTATAAAGTGCAGCAGAATACTGTACTAGTTTGAGCAGGAAGCACTCAAAAACAATTCGGTAAACGTAGCAAGATTTTTACAGATTTAGACTTCCAAGCTCAATAATTCTTATAATAAACATTTGAAAGTGATAGCATTGGTTTTTTTTAACTCAAACAATGACTTGCAAAGTTGTTTCAACAGAAAAAAGTTCAGAATTTAGTTTATTTTTAATGAAAACCAACAGAGAGATTGCTGCCAAGACACCTTCTACAAAGTGCACGTTAACCAGGAAAAAGTGATCCAAAAAAACCTCAATAATCCTTTAGGAACAACCAACACTAATAAATGGTTGCAGTAATCTGACCTAGATGAATATTCATCATATTCATGCTACAGCAACTATTTTAAAAGTCAGTACTGTTTAAAAAAAAAAAAAAAAAAGAAAAGCGGTGATATGAATCACAAATGATAAGAACGTTAAATAGTTCTGGGAATACTAAAACTACAGTTACCAAACTTTCTCACATGACTAATTATCACCTATTTTTACTAGTATTTTATTCTAGTTGATTTTCGATTGATTGTTTAAACTATTTCACAGAAATGCTCTGTTTAAATATTCAATTATAGAAGAAGGTAAACCTGGATTTGTTTTTAACATTTGTTAACTTTTTTTATAAAAGCATCAGATCCACACTCTATCTACAGATGCTTAAAATAAATCAAATTGATCAGAGCCAAATAAAGCAGACTTACTAATAACTAAATGCTCCTATCAGCCATAAAGGGGAAACTTCAACTTTTATCCTGTAGGGGGCACTAGAGGATAGATTTTCATTATTTTTCACTAATAAACTTTACAGAATTTAAGTTTTGGGTTCTGTAATGTCTCTAAAATCATTTTAAAAATTTTAAACGTTCTGGATTTACATCCTTTAAAGGTTAAAATATCCATCTGACGGAGTATAATGAGTTAAATGATTTTATTCTTCTCAGCTCATCGTCTAACCGGTATAACATTTTAACTATTCACTTGTTTTTCTTTGCCTCCCAGTGTGTTTTTTTTCTGCTTAGTCCTACATTCTACTGCGTTTCGTTTATGGTTGTCTTTTCTTATCTTTGAGGTTCGACCCTTCACCCTGCTCCAGCTGAAAGAGCTGCTGAACCGGACAGGCACCATCGTGGAAGAGGGCTTTTGGATTGACAAAATAAAGTCTCACTGCTATGTCACAGTAAATAACCTCTTCAACTTTTTACGTTTATATAGAAGCAGAGGAATGCAAACGAGGAGCGTGTAGCGTCTGTCAATAATATATAGATTTATTTACCAAACATTTATTAATAAATTGATAAGAGTTGTTTTCTTTTGCGCAGACTTTATTTCTCCAATGATGAATGTGCAGAAAATGATTTGTTAATTTGGCTAAAATTTTCATCTCTTCTGAAGTTTTCTTTTGTTTTTTTGTGGATTTCTAACTTTGATCTCGTTCTCGCAGTACTCTGCAACCGAGGAGGCAGTCGCCACCAGAGAGGCTCTTCATGGGGTCAAGTGGCCTCAGAGTAACCCCAAGGTCCTTCGGGTGGACTTCTGTGAGCAGGACGAGGTAACAAACAAAAATACCAACAAATTCATATTTTTTAAATAATACATTTTTTATATAAAATACTGATCTATTTCAACCTTTTTTTTAGTGAAGATGATCTATTTTCTTGAAGTATATATATTGAAATGATCAAATCTTGATTCTTTGCATCCAAGAATAAAATAAATAAAATTATAGACATTTAAACTGTAATTAAATCAATTGCAACTAATTGTGTTTTATGTTGGAGCTGGTTCTTGTGTTTGATGAATCAAACTTTTTTTCCTACAGTTGGACTTTCACAAAGGTGTCGTGAAACCAGAAAAAGTAGAGGAGCCCGTCATCCAGCCGGTCGCACCTCCGATCAAGCCGCCCCCCCTGATGCCCGAGCACGCCAGGGAGCGCGACCGGGACAAAGAGCGGGAGCGCGACCGAGGAGTTCGGGATCTCTGGGCGGAGCGGCAGAGGGAGATGGAGCGCCGGGAACGGGCACGGGGCGAGCGGGAGTGGGACCGCGACAAAATCCGGGAATTCGCGAGACCGGGCGAGGAGGGGAGGCGATCGAGATCCCGAGATAGAGAGAGGAGGAGGAGGGAGAGAGCCAAGAGCAAAGAGAGGAAGTCTGAGAAGAAGGGTATGTGGTTACAAAGTAAAAAAAACAGCCGAGGACATCCTCTACCGCCTAATGGTTTTATTCTCCTGATAGAGAACTTAAGAATTATGACTTTTCTAGCTTTTTCTTTGCTATTTCATACATTTACAGGGGAGGAAATATGTTTTTGAGCCCTCTTAGTTGAAAACACGTGTACTTAGTGGCAAAAAGCAGAAGGTCAGAGGTTTCTTGATCAAGTTTCTGCTCCTATTAGGAGGAATTTTGCTCCACTCTTCTTTGGAAATGACTTCTAAATCATTAAGATTTTGTAGCCGTTGCTTAGCAACTCTCCATAGGTTTTTCTATATGATTGAGGGTCCAGAGACTGTCTGGACCTCTCCATTACCCTAAAATGCCTTTAACCATTAGTTTGTATTGATTGGATTTTGTGAAATCAGTGACGTCATATCCAGCTTTTGGAAAAACGAAAGAAAAGTAGTGAGCATCGTGTCTGAATTGCCTTTAAAATCCATGAATAGTGAAAACCAATGAATAGTGGTGCATAATGTTGCTGTGTTTGACTCCTGTCTCTGTCCTGGCAGATAAAGCAGATGAACCTCCAGCTAAAATGCTTGATGACTTGTTCCTCAAGACCAAAGCAGCTCCATGTATATACTGGCTCCCCCTCACCGAGGAGCAGGTCAGTCACACATCCACCGTTTGATTTGTACGGACTGATCTGTGGAAGCTTACCCATGTTTGTCTCACTAGGTAGCGCAGCGCCTTTTAGATCGCTCCGAGCGGCAGAAGGAGCGCGAGCGAAAGCGCAAGGAGCTGGAGGAGGCGGAGGACAAGAAGCGCGAGGAGGAGAAAAAGGAGAGGCTGAAAAGCCGGGAGAAGGACGGCGGCACCGCCGCGGGCGCCGGGACAGCCAAGCGAGCGGTCGAAGGCGAGCGCGTCCGAGACAAAGAGGGAGAAAAGCGCCGGGACAGCAGCCACCGGTCCCGACGGCCTTCCCCGGGCGCTGGCAGCGGGCGCCGGTCACGTAGTCGTAGCAACCCCAGAGACAGACGCCGCTGAGGGGGGGCGGGACCTGCAGGAAACGCCGCAGAAAAACAGGAGGCAAAACTGGGGAGTCTCCAAAGGGAGGCGTTCCTATTCATCCGGCGCCTCCAAACACGCCCTGCTTTCATCTGTCCGCATCGTCTTCCACACACTTCTGTCATTTCCCGCCTCTTTTTCACGTCCACAAAACCGCTCGGGAAATGTCGGATCCTCCAAGTGAAATCCTTTCCTCTGTGGACCCGTTTTCCTCCGTCTGTAATGCTGGTAATTGTCCTTCATTGAAGTAGCTAAGGGTAGTAGTTTTCTGCCTTCGGTTTTTTTCCCGTTTTGTTCCACCGAGGTTTTGAGGACGCTTAATTTTAGTTCTGTGGCTCCGCAGTTCCTTCCTCCTCTCCTGCCCTGTAATAAAAGCAGTCCAAAATAGATCCCCGAATATGACCTCACATATTTTCAAGGGTCCGTTTCAGCGGCGCCATTTCCAGCAACAGGACTTTTATACCAACATCCAAATTTAACTGAAATCCTCTGTCAAAGTCGGTCGTTATTTGATATTTTCATGAGTTTTTTTTTTTTTTTTTAAGGGGTAAGATCCCTTTATTGCAGGAGGTGAGTGAAGCCTCATCTTAATCCCAACACAAGAAAAAAAGTCTGTGTCACCGCTTTTCTCGATCAGGACGGGAAATTCTCCTCTGCACTGAGGTTTCCTTTTGGAAACGCCAGAAACTAAAAAATAGAGTAGGAAATGGATCTAATAGAGTAACGGTTGTGATTTTACTATTTTTAATTTTTTTTTTTTAGTTGATAAGTTTGATGTTTTTCTTCCCTCCAAGAAGTGCTGAATGTACCAAGAATATAAGAAATTAATAAATTGGTTTATCACATTGCTTGACTTCATTTCTTTAAGAAAAAAAAAAAGTTTGAGCACAAATATTTATTAAGACATTGAAATTACAGCAATGTTTACCCCATATTGTCAACTGTTAAGAAATCTTACAGTAAAGTCCAATTTAAGTGCAAAATGTTTGCTAAAAATATTAATATTTACACAAAACGTATTTTTCTTTTACAGCAAGCAGTAGCCTTATTGGGGTTAAAAAAGAAGCAGTAGTTTTCCCTTTTTTAAATTATAGTACAGCAGGCAGCATTACTGACTGATCCAAAAACGACAGCAGTTTGATTTTGAAAATTAATAAAAAATAATATATTAGGAGCAGCTTCTTGGAAAGCGGACCAGTTTGATCAGTGTGGGGGAATGTTCTGCGTGGCGCACACTCTGCTCATGTGACAGGAGTGGCAGAGGAGATGAGAGTCCAGAGGGAAGCACTGCGCTCCGGGCTTATCGGAGAGCTGCTTACCACACTCCTGAGGAAAGAAGGGAAGAAAAAAAACTGATAAGCAAAAGGAATGCAAGCGGAGGAAGTGAGGTCCAACTGAAGTCGCAATCTGCAAGTTTGAGTCGCGGTAAAACGGGCAGCGTTTGTGGACTCACCTCGCAGTGGTAGCACTCAAAGTGGTAGTCCTTGTTCATGGAGACGACCCTGAGGATCTCCTCACTGCCCTGAGACACAAAACAGCCAGAGGTCAGCCATCTGACTCAGCACTATTTGACAATAACCCCCTTTAAATCCATGAAGCGACTTGTTGACAGAAGTTTGGAGAATCGCAACTTTTGTGTGTGTGTGTGTGTGCAAAGAATCAGCAAATATCAAAATTTACTTTAAAAAAAAGAGTTATTTTACAACAATAAAATGGAGATAACTTCATAAAAAAAGAAAAATAGCAACAATTTAGCCCACATTTGTACTGAAATCCTTCTCACCTCAGTAGGTAGGATGGGTTGTAAACAAGCAGCACACTTCGGAGCAAAAGTCCTACATGGAAACAGGGGACACTTGTTTGTTGTGGAAACCATCTATTTCAAAATAGAAGTAGCGCGTTATCTCGAAACCACACAGTAAATCTCACTTGTTGTAGTCCGCAACACAATATATGTTGCTGTGCTGGTCCACCGTGAAAGGCACCCCGTCCAGAGCCTTGGAGCACACCACACAGCGGAAGCAGCCGGGATGGTACGAGTTCCCCAGAGCCTGCAGGATCTGAGGAGAAATGCCAGTAATTACACGTTTCTCCTGCTAAACCGCGAGCTTTAAGAGCTAAAATGATGAATGTGCATGAAGGATGCACACGTCGACCAACGTCTGCAGCTTACTTTTTCAGACTTTTAGAAGCCTACTTGCTCTGTGCCAACAGGAATTAGCAATTAACTACTGTTGAAAATTTGTCCTAGAAAACGAGATGTTTTTGGATTTCGGCTAAAAACGGCATAATCATAAGTAAAAAAACTACTGGGAGTGATCATAGTGGGTCTTTAAGCTGCCATGTCTACTTTTTTTTTTAATCAAGGTGATCATCAAAATTGTTCTTTGTTTTCTGGATTCACTGCTTCTGAAAGCTGTACTGCTCACAGTAGGGGTGTGTCGGCGAGAGTCTGGCGATATGTATCGTGATACGTGTATCAATATGTCCCAAAATTGTACAATTAAAAATTTTTCACTTTTTTCTTAAGAGTAATACTAAGAAAAAAAACTCATTATTAATGGGTCTTTTGTTGTAATAAAATGGTAAAATTGACTTTAATTTAATGATCAAAACATTAAGCACTGCAACTGTATCTCTTATACAAGTTGCTTTTACCCACATATTTAAGGTGCTTTTCCTTTAAGAAAATTAAGAAATATTAGTTTTGAAGGAAAGTCAACATTGACTGATTTCCACAACAAAATATTTTTCAGGATAGAAAAAAAAAAAAACAGAATTAACTAGATATATAGCATTACATGCGATAATGCTAGTGCGATTGCTCAAAGTGCTGAAGTCGATAGCTGAAAATATAACACAATATTAAATTATATTAGATAAATGCCAAATTAGCCTGGAAAAATGTCTAATTTTCCTCAAACAGCTAGCATAATGTTAAAATATTAGCTTAACTCCAAATGAACTTAAAGAAACTTTAAAAAATCTCTAAATTAGCCGAAACAGCGGATATAATGCTAAAATATTAGCTAAACTAAAATTATCCTAACTTTTCTTTTAAAATGTCTAATCTTGCCAACAGCTAGCATGATGCTAAAATATAAGCTAATCTTCAAATTAGCCTAAAAACTGTAAAAACATCTAATTTTGACAATATTTTATAAAATACCGCCAATATCAAATATTGGCAAAATTAGACATTTTTTACAATTTTTAGCATATTGCTAAAATATTAGCTAACCTCCAAATTAGCCTAAAAAACTGAAAAAAAATGTCTAAATTAACCAAAACAGCTAGCATAATGCTAAAATGTTAGCTAAACTCCAAGTTATCCTAAAAAAAATGGAAAATGTCTAATTTTTTCTTTGAAGCATTTACACAATAAAGTTCTATAAAGTATGACTGAAACAGACTAAATATTTAACACAAGCTAATTATCCCAAACTCTTGTTGTCTTAGAGGCTCAATGTGCTGATTTAGGTGGAAAACAAAACTAAGAGACGCACGCTCATAAATAATAAATTAAATATCATCTAGTCCGCACTTTAAATCGATACAAGTATCGCCAAATGAAATATCGTGATATATCACTGAATCGACCCCCCCAGCTCACAGCTCCCTGTCATGACCGGTAACAATGTGAGAACCATAAAGGTGAGAGCGAATGAGCTGAGGGGAAGTGTCACATTCTCTGGGACTCATAAAACAAAAAATAAATAAAGTAATCAACCAGCTGCTAGATTAAATAAATCTACAGGGTTCAACAGCAAACTGTGGAGCGATAAACATCTGTAGCTTCAGTGTTTTTAGTCCTAAATCCTGTGGATTGAAGATAAACAGACTTCTATTTATACCCCGAGACTGATGTGGTTCATATATGGTAAAAATGACTTCTTTATTTATCAAAAAAACTAAAACAAACACTCCGGGGAAAACTCCGCCATGGGAAACCGACAAAGAAAGAATTCCTCCATGTTTAAGAGAACGTGGGAAGCAGTTAAGGTGGTGACTGAGAATGACCAAAGAGCGGGGGATTAGGGCAGGAATGTTGTGCGCTGGCATGTGTGTGTTGCAAAGTGTTTGCACTGCAACCCGACGCAGACCTCACCTGCTCCAGAATGAGGTGGCCACACACAGTACACTTCTCCGCAGCTGCCTGGAACCCTGAAAACTGTAATTAAGCAGAGAGAATTACAAACGTACACACGCCTGTGCCCAAACGCGCCTTGACCTGGGCTCTTACCATGTAATCCTCTTTACAGTACACAGAGCCGTTGACGTTGTAGAAGTCCTTGTTTCTCAGGGTGCGTCCTGCGGGAGGCCAGGAGAGGACGTTTTTGATGGTTACAAAAGGTATTTGGGAAAGGCGGGGCAGCATTGGGCAAATACTTTGGAGCATCATCATTGTGTTTGGAGGGTGGGAGTACTGACCACAGGACACGCAGGTGAAGCAGCGGGTGTGATAGAGGTTCTCCAGAGCCTGGCAGGCGTTATCCGCCCCGTACACGCCTTTCCCACATTTAACGCAGGTTCCTGTGGAAACAAACGTGCATTTAGCGGAGCCGTCGCTCGGCGTCTCGTCCTGCGCTTTGTTTACGACACATTCCTTAAGGATGTGTCTGAAATCCAACTCCACGCAAAGTGTCAACACTTGTAAATCCTCTCGTTCGCACCACCTAGGGGATTTTCACACAGTTGAGAAAGCCTGCTCCCCGTGCCCGTCTGCTCGCTCCCCAACTCAGGTGTCTGCGGTTATTAAAGGGGAACTCCAGCGGATCCGACTGTTGGCAGCCGCTCGGAGCTTAGGCATGCCGTTTAAATGTCGCTCAAAGCCATATTTACAGCAATGAGGAGATTTGGAGTGATAGCAGCGTTTCCTCACATCAGCCGCCCTTTTTTTCCGCTGCCTTTCGATGTTTGCTTTTTCTCCCAGTCAGCAAAGCCAAACAGGTCAAACTGATTTTTAGGCAATCTGAGTGGAAAACACTATCCAGGTCAAAACGGATCAAAGAGTGCTGCTATCGGAAGAATTCTTGTTGGTTTTTTTTCTTGGAAAGGGACGGTTTCCTCCCCTCCTGCTAAGTTCCACAGGCGGCATGCTGAATGTAAAGTAGGAAATGCAGAACGTCACTCTGTCTGTGATCTA
>NC_050529.1:16941262-16946305 GCF_002922805.2 Oryzias melastigma | reverse complement strand
TTGGTTTTATCTCCATAGCAACCATTATATTTTTTGGTCACTTGGATGTGATGAACAATTCTATGTAGTTTTTAAAAGAATTAACAAAAGTAAATTTTTGGATTTCCTTGACAACCAAGGTTTTTTGCTAGCCACGTTTATATAGTCATATTGTGTGATATATCGTTTCGTTCAGCTTGAGCCAGGGATCATGTATTAAATCAGGGATAGGTAACTCCGGCCTCGAGGGCCGCAGTGTCTGCATGATTTCCAGATATCCACGCCCTACTCATGACTGATTACCTGGTTCAGGTGTGTCCAGCCAATCAAAAAATGCCAGAGCATGGTATGTTGGAAAACATGCAGGAAGGGTGCACTCGAGGACCAAGGTTGCCTACTCCTGGTTTAGACAATAGAAATGAGAGTCAATAAACATGAATAATTAGATGCAAACATTTACTCGACTAACTCTAACTTTTACTCGCCAAAGAGGAGAAAAAAATTCTTGCAACTGTCAATTTTGGACCCTTCAAAATAAAGGTCTATCGCGTTAGACTCATTCCGCTATTGAGAAAAAGTTCTATTGCGATATATATTGTTAACTTTTTATCGTCCAGTCATAGCTCAAAGTAGGCGCAGTAAGAAAGAAGAATTTCAACAACACGTTCTTTGCAGACCAGGACTGCCGTATTATTAGGAGAATACTCCAAACTTTAAATTCAAAACCTTCCTGGTTGACACCGACTCGTCCAAACTGGTCATCAAACGTTTTCCATTTTCGCTTTTGACTGAGGGATCGTTTTAGCGTCTGCCTTCACGCCTCACAGCTTCCGATTCTCCTCCTCGTGGCTGAGAGGGAGTACAGTGTTGGGAGCGTCCCCTCCGGGCACACATACCTGAGCAGGAGAACAGGCTCCAGCACACCGCCCCTGCACACGCCAAGCCAGCCTTTCAACACACACACAGACATAGCAGCACGCCGCCTCAGCATGGCCTGGAGTCACACCGACTGTCTCTCCGCCACACAAACACAAACAAAGCCAGAGCCACAATCTAGAGACACTCCAGTAGAGTCCAGAGGTGTTTCTGTTGACCACATGCATTGGTCGTCTATATGTGTGCCTAAAGAACACACACCTGTAGGGTTTTCTAAATGCGCTGACGCAGCATCTCTCGGTTTCTTCAACCATCTGCTTGTCTGGATCAGCTTTTTGAAGCCTAAGCATTTCTTTCTTTCTTTCTGCTTGTTATGACCTTACATGTCTCTGCAGGTTCTGCGGCATCAGCTATCCATCCATGCTCTTTCAGCTATTAATCTGTCCATCTATCCATACAAGCCCTTCATTTAAGGATAAAGCGGTGATCTGACACCAGCCGGTTAGGGAGACGGTAATGACAGTTTGAATGAAAACACGGCTACAATTTAGGATCAGAAAAAAAGCAAACAACACACGAGTCTCACCAAAGAACTCCAGTCGGTTTTCGGCGTTCCCTCCTCCAGTTCCTGGTTCCTCCTGAGGTTTGAGCTGACCACCACACGTTGGGGGTCCTGTCGCTGGAACGGCGGCCCGGTGCTGATCTTTCAGCATCAAGACGTCCGGTATCCCGCCGCCTTCCGATGCGGCGTCTCTTAGCAAAAGTCGAGTCAGCTCCTCCTGGTACCTGGTGCCTGGCAGGTCTGAATAGCGGGCCCTCTCTCTCAGCGCCCCGGGCTCTTTGGCCCTCAAGCCAGCCTGCTGATCGTCCCACCACTCGCACCCTCCCTGGTAGCACGCCGCCGCCGGACTCCCCACTGCAGGTGGGTAGGAGTGGCGGCTGTCGTAGGCGACCGGCCGCATCCCTGCATCCAGGCACTGAGTCCAGGCCTCTACGGGGGTCCCTCCAGCCCGGCCCGGGGCCCCGTAACCGGCCGAGGAGCCTCCTGGGAGCATGGAGGCCTGCATTGGAGGGAGGCCTCCAGATGCAGAGTAGCGGGAGTCGTAACCTAAGCTTATGCCGCTGGTTCTGTTGCTGCTGCAGCGGCTGCCCATCGGGCTGCCCCCTCCACCTCCACTGGCTGTGCTGGAGGCGAAGCTGGACCTGGGGCTGACCAGAACCGACTCCTGGAGGCTGAACGACGAGCAGGGACTCAGGGTTTGTCCCGGGGGGTAGAACAAGTTTCCTCCTACTACCCCTCCCATTATATCTGGTACCCGCTGTGGAGGATGAGACAGGGACGCAGGCCTGTTGCTTTCCCACAATTCACTGCCCGTGCTCATGCGCTTGTAAAACAAGGCCTCCTGAAGAGAGAAGCGCTTGTGCCTCTCGTGATCGGAGAGGTAGCCGGGCTCAGCCAACCCACCTCTGGGGGCAGACCCATACCCCGAGGGGGTCTGGTACAGAGGGGATACCGAGTGTGAAGGCGGCTGGGAGAGGAGCTGCTGTCGCTTCACCAGCTGCTGGAGCTCCAGGGAGTAGCGGCGCTGATTGACGGAGGCCTTGGACCCAAATACGCCTTGCGGGTCGGCGTCAGCCCTGATTTGGTGATCCACGCCCTCCATGTAACAGGACGCTCGCTGATGGGAGGGCGGACGCCGCAGAGGTGCAAGGGTGGTTGGGTGAAGTAGCTGCTCACCATCCGGAGGTATGGTGGAGGCAGCGGGTGGAGTGGTTAGGTGCTGCGAGGGACCCATCGCCATCCCTCCTCCACCTCCTCCACTTGCTGGAACGCTGGGATCATTTGTGGTCGCGGAGGCAAGCGGGAACTGGCCGGATCTTGAGGGCGAGGCAGTTGCCGAACTGGGAGCGTTACCACCTCCACGGCCTCCCGAGTTAGCAACATTTGCGTTGCTGTTATTGGAATTGCTGGCAGCGTCGTGCTTCTTTTTCGAACTGTTGAATTTGGCACTGCCCGAGTCAGTCAGCTTTAACTTCCCTAATAGCTTTGTTATTGGCTTGTCCATGATGAACCTTTTTTTTTGTTTGTAACCAGTCAGATCTTTCTGCAGCTTCCTTTGTGCCCAAATACAGTACAAGTACAAACACTAGAACAAAGGGTGGTCAAGTAAGCTGAAATTTTAAGTCCTAAAGTAAAAAAAAAAAGGTTCAAATAAACTCAAGTGTTAATAAAAAAACACCTTTCTAGACAAAATAAATATTAAAAACATAAATAACAACAGTTTTAAAGTAGTTAAGGGTCCTGTGAGTCATTTGTGTGGAAAAAGCAGACAGGTGGGATGTGATGAGCCACTTTCAGAGGAGTTTTAAAACCCTTCCACATTAAATAGGTCGTACAGGGATTCCTTCATGAACCCCCAGGTGGTTCCACGTCTGTTTCTACTTCTTCTTTTTTCAACTGTCTAAATATATATATATATTTCTTAGAAAAATTGCTTCCAGAGTGGAGAGGTTCTCCTGTTTTTTGAAACCACAAAGCGGGGAGGTGAAGCAGGATGCAGACTATCAGAGGGTCCAGTGTGAGACGACACAATAAATCCGCCTGAGCTCACAGACTTGACTCAGCCGACTCCTTCCATTCATCTCGGGACTAAACGAACTTTAAAATAAATATATATGGCGTTACCGCTTTTGTTTAAGAAAGGCCAGGGAAACCAGCAACGCGGCGCTGACCAGACTCCTCCGTCTGTCCGTCCATCCGCTCCAGCTCGGCTGCCTTTATCATTCCCGTTTTCAAAGCAGGAGTCCCGACCGGCGGAATAGTAGCGGAAAAGTTTGGGAAACACGAAAAGGAAATGAAGGAAACGGCCGCACCGTTACATTTACATCCGAGCAGAGCGGCGCTGAGCTACAAAGAGTCCCTCCGGATAATTAAAATCCCTCCCCGTGTGCTCCGCACGGTCGACAACTTTGTTTCTTTCTTTCTTCCCCCTAAATAATGATTTACCTCCCCCTCTTTTCAGCAGCATCAAGCTAGCTAAATTAGTAAAAAGCACTTCCGGTTTAGGTCCTTCAATATTGACTGGCTTTAAGCAATGGCTGTGTGTCAAAACATTTAACATAGCTCTTGAATTTGCTTTGGAGCTTAATTTTATATGAATAAAAAGATACTCGTTGATATTGACTTTTGTGTTGCGCATCATGCGCTTTTGTTTCCATAATGCTACTTTTAAAACTTTTTTTCTTAAATGTAAGTTGTTTTGACTTTTATTTTGAAGGTAGTGTTGCATATCCGGTTGTTCCTAAACGGAGGCGCAGACTTTTTCTTTTATCAGTCAGCGGTGGCTCATTCCCCCAACAGACCGGAACACCTTTCCAACAACCATGTTTTCCTTTTTTTTCTTTCTTTCTCGTCATTCACGCAAAACTCCCGCAAAAGAGCCAACTCCAAGAAAATCGCTTTTTATGCCAATTCTGAACGTCATTCCTTTTAGACATATTTTAAAAATCTTCACATAAAAAAAACTTAAGATTTAAAGGGTTTATTTTAAAAAATATCCCAGCAAAAATTGTTTTATCTGTGGTTTTAATTGGCAAAAAATGTAGCAAAAGTCCTACTTTTACTAAAAATACAACAATATGAACTACAAATAAACAATATAAACTAAAATACAAGAATAAAAAGATCTGAAATAAAAAAACATCAACAATTTATAAACAATTTATCCCTAAACATTGGTAATGGATATTTCACCTAACATGGCTTTAGTATTAAGTTTAGTCTGACACATAGCTTATGAACTCAGTCTTTGACACCCCATACAATAATACACATTCTAATAATATGTTATGAAGTAAATATTGACATAATTATAGTAGGCTGCCAGTACTGCATGTTTATTATTAAACACAACTGCGAGAGACAGTTCAGACACTTGCTGTTTACACTTGTGTAAAACTGTGTGAAAAGTAGCATGAAGTAGTGGGTGGTTTAACCTCAGTTCCCAACTTACTCACATTTAAGTGTCCTAATAAATACAAATAAATTGTTCATACATACTTATATACATTTATATGGTCTAGTTGTACAGTTTTACCTCATTATTGTGTGAATGCATTCAATGCATTCACACTATTGTGATTCTGTTTCTCTTTCTTATTATTATTATTATTTATTTCATCTTCCGT
>NC_050529.1:16938702-16941241 GCF_002922805.2 Oryzias melastigma | reverse complement strand
CTATAAAGAAGTTGGTGTTAAAAATACAAATATTAAAGTAGATGGAAATTATAGCTATCTAAAAACAAAATTTAGAGCTTGACAAATACGTAAATGTATTTAATTTGTAGAGATATGAGGAAAAAATGTCTGTGGAAAATGTTCCAAACCTTAAAGTATTATTTCAAATCAATTTAAATAATAAAATTGACCATAAAGCAAGAACTGAACTTACATTTTGTCTATTCTAATAAAGAAAAGTCTAATTTTAGTAGTGTAAAAAAAGTAACTAAAGTAAAAGTAAAGAAATATATGATGGTATAATCAGTCTTCTGGGGGGGTTTCTTCCTTTTTTTGCATGGCAGATTAGTGCAAACAAACTTCAGATGAGTCTATTAATATTAAAAATAAGATATGCATATATAGCATGGGGAGGGAGGCGGCTCTGTGTGTCCTCAGGACTCCAGAACAGACTTTCTTAGTCTTAGGATAAATGTTATGGATAGCAGTTTTTGGGCACGCGGTCGTGACTTGGCACATACTTTAACTGTAAAGTAGCTCCCACCAAGGCAAGCCCTCCATTTCAACATTTCTGTCTTTGTTTTTCTGACTTAAGCTGTTGCCCACACAGTGATTCATGCTTTCTTTGCAACACTTTTTGTTGTGAAGTTAGTGTCTTCAACTACTGGTAAAGGAAACATTTCAAACAACACTTTAATTTAAATGTAATGTGATAATGCATTTTTGCACGTTTTTTTCCCAGTATTTGTTTTTTTTAAATGAAATATTAAATTGGTTAAAAGGAAATCAAAAATAATAGTTTGCACTAAAAACTTGGATTAATTAGGCTAAATTTACAGCTTATTATGTTAATTTAAGAATGTTTTGCTCTGAATTTGAACCTACTACATCATTGTTGCACATTTTTAGTTTTGATCACTCTAAAAAAGTAAAATAAAGTAGCTTAAATGGAAATTTTTGGGAGCGGTTCTATTTAACTGTACCAGCAGCCTGTGGAATGCGCGGAAGGACATGCCAGGTAGTGAGGCGGTTGGTGAATTTTTGCGGCGTGTCTGAGTTCTCCAAGGACGATGCAGAGTAAACATCCGCCACTATTTCAGGGGCTGACCAGCAACATAACTCAGACGTGATTCCGGTCGTTTTGTGTCACCTAACGGACGCGCCGTGACACAACAAGCACAGATAAAATACAGCCGAGAGTCTGCGCCGGCGCTCTTTAAGAAGCTAGCAGACTTCCTCGCGGACCCTGGAGCCCCTTTCCCGACGGAGCGCTTCGTGACCCCGCCGTTTCACCGGTGTCCCTCTGCCGCTGCCTCTGCAGGCTTCACCGCAAGCTGCGAGTGGGAACATGTCTGTAAAGCTAGCAGGAATTCTTCAGAGCTTAGTGATGAAGAAGCGCGCGCGCACATAAAACCCTTCTGTAGAAGGGTTTTACGCGCCGCATCTGTCCACTACCATTCATTGTTAGTAAGAACAAGTGAACGCTAAGCACTTGTTTCCCATTCACGTCAGCTTCGGAGCTAAAATACTAATATTTAGTCATTTATGCTGTTTATTTGGCTTTTGTTGTTGTTATTGATTTATCACTGCCTCTAAGTTGAAAGCGCACGTGCTTGGATGGAGAGGGAAAAGCTCAAAATAGTTTTATCTACCTGCACTAATAGCACAATAAAGGAAAAACTGCTTTTGTTTTATGTCGTTGCTTCTATTGTCCAGTAGGGGGCAATGTTGAAACAAGAAGAAGCAATGTTTACAAATGAAAATGGGAAAAGTAAAGATGCTGTAACATGAAAATTATTGTGTGAGTTCGTGTTTTCAGATTATTGTGATGAAAAGTACAGAGTGTGTTAAAAGGCTGGGTCTGGATGAGTAACTCCGGCTGTGCTGCAGCGTCTACTCTCAGGTGCGATCCCACTTTTGATCAGCACGTGGGCTTTGACCTGCTCCGTTTCCGACCTGGGCCGATTCACCCCTCCTTAGACGACCTGGTTGTCCCGGGCTCCCCCAGGAAGACCATATCGATACTGAACTGAGTGCAGACACCCGATCAGCATAGTCCACTGCAGCTCAGAGCTCCTGAGCTCCAACCATCCTCCAGCCTCAGCCTCCAGGAAACTTGGATTACAGGCGCGCGCCACCACACCCGGCAGGAGGCTGCAACACAAATCTACTGTTTGACTTTGAACAAGATGCTGCTGTCAGCAGAACATATTCTACTGTTAAGACCTGGAAGATATTTAGTTGGCCTAATTTCTATTGAAAATTTAAAATAGTGAAGAGAAATTTAAAAAAATGGAAATTGCTTCAGAGTTCAAAGTTTTACAATCGTGTTTAAATGATGATTTACAGGATAAAATATCATTTTAATTAATGGAATTTCATTGTTAAAAGGAAAACATCTCTTCTTAGTGTGAATGATCATCGTTTTTTATGTTCTATTTGTAAATTTTATTATGGAACAACTTCTTTGAAATTTATTCTGAAGAAAATGTGAAAATCTCAAGTTAGTCATTTTAATGCTTTAACACTCAATCAGCTA
>NC_050529.1:16922869-16938278 GCF_002922805.2 Oryzias melastigma | reverse complement strand
TGTTTTTAACAACAAAATTGTATTAATAAAAATATATATTTCATCCTGTAAATCATTCTTTAAACAACATTGTAAAACGTTTAACTCTGAAGCAATTTCAGTTTTTTTTTTATTTTCTCTTCACTCTATTAACATTTTTAATAGATATTAGGCCAACTAAATATCTTCCAGGTTTTAACAGCAGAATCTTCTCTCCTGTGTGACAACATCATCTTGTTCAAAGTCAAACAGTAGATTTGTGTTGCAGACTCCTGCTGGGTGTGGTGGCGCGCGCCTGTAATCCAAGTTTCCTGGAGGCTGAGGCTGGAGGATGGTTGGAGCTCAGGAGCTCTGAGCTGCAGTGGACTATGCTGATCGGGTGTCTGCACTCAGTTCAGTATCGATATGGTCTTCCTGGGGGAGCCCGGGACAACCAGGTCGTCTAAGGAGGGGTGAATCGGCCCAGGTCGGAAACGGAGCAGGTCAAAGCCCACGTGCTGATCAAAAGTGGGATCGCACCTGAGAGTAGACGCTGCAGCACAGCAGGAGTTACTCATCCAGACCCAGCCTTTTAACACACTCTGTACTCTTCATCACAATAATCTGAAAACATGAACTCATCCAATGATTGACATGTTACAACATCTTTACTCTTTCTTTCTCTTATTTTCATTGAAAACATTGTTTTTTGTTGCATCAATATCACCCCCTGCTGGACAACACAAGCAACGACATCAAATGAACAATGACTAAAAATAACTGAAGGATTTTTTTGTTCATACTCACAAATATTATGACATTTGATGATAAAAATTTGAAGGAAAATTCTTTCCTTCATTAAATTAGGCATTATTTAGAGTTGTTAAGTGGTTGAATCAGTGTTTTGATGCAAATGAAGCTTAGAAATCTGCTTTGTAAACAGTAAAGTCTGTCTCCAGATCACAGCAGGTCTGTTATCCACTAGTTCCTTAGCTGCAGCTGAGAAGATGGTTTAGTATTTGATGGAGGATCTTCAATAGCCTTTATTGAATTTTTAGTCATTCTTATTGTTGCTTTTTATTATGCAATTAAACTGTAAATGCAAAGTCTGTTTTCAGTGATGGAATGACTTTTTCACTTCAGTGTTTGTTCTGTAAGCTAGTTCTGACATCAACTGATACTTTTTAATTTTAGAGGAAGTTTTCTTTTATCCGAATTCGTGTTTTAAGTATTCAGGATGGATGATAGAAAGTTTCAATTAACAAAATAATAATTTTAATATGATAACTGCAAATGACAGAAGACCCCTTTAACACAATGTTTTAAGCTTTCATATTATCCTGTAAATTCTATTTTATGGTTTTAAATATATTTTTTTATCGTTCTCTACATTCATGTTCCTTTAACTTCAACAATAATGTTCATATTATATCTGTACAAATATTACAAAAAGCCTGCTGCTTCTGTTGTCCAGCAGGGGGCGATGTTGAAACAAGAAAAAACAGTTTTTGAGCAAAAATAGAAGTTAGAAAGTGTAAAGATGCTGTAACATGAAAATTATTGGATGAGTTCATGTTTTCAGATTATTGTGATGAAGAGTACAGAGTGTGTTAAAAGGCTGGGTCTGGATGAGTAACTCCGGCTGTGCTGCAGCGTCTACTCTCAGGTGCGATCCCACTTTTGATCAGCACGTGGGCTTTGACCTGCTCCGTTTCCGACCTGGGCCGATTCACCCCTCCTTAGACGACCTGGTTGTCCCGGGCTCCCCCAGGAACACCATGTCGATACTGAACTGAGTGCAGACACCCGATCAGCATAGTCCACTGCAGCTCAGAGCTCCTGAGCTCCAACCATCCTCCAGCCTCAGCCTCCAGGAAACTTGGATTACAGGCGTGCGCCACCACACCCGGCAGGAGGCAGCAACACAAATCTACTGTTTGACTTTGAACAAGATGCTGCTGTCACACATGAGAGAAGATTCTGCTGTTAAAGCCTGACAAAGATTCAGTTAAATTATAATTTCATAATGAAGGAAAATTAAAGATACACAAATATATATTAACTAACTAACAAAATGTACAGCCCAAAATTTACAAGTTATGGTAATGGATTACATATAATAAAATATGATTTTTTTCCCCCACAATAAATTATCTTAAAAATAGAAAAATATGTTTTGGATGTAAAAGATGAAATGGAATCTATTATTTAATTTTTTATTAATAGTAGCTTTTTACTTTTATCTGACAAAAAATGATCCAATTGAATAAAAACATTAATAAAAACATGATAATTCTAAGTGACCATGCTGTTTTTAAATAATTGAAATTAATACATGCATAGTTGAATTACCCCCAAAAAACATGAAGTAAAAGCAAGAACTGTTGGATTTGGACCCAGGATCTCCTGTTTATGACACTTCTGACCCACTAAGATCCACCTGTTCAGTGTGACTTCTTTATATTTACAATGTGTTCATCTGTAGCTGCTGCTGTGATTGTAGTTAAAGCACCGTCAGAAAAGCTCTAACTCTACAAAGATTTATTTCAAAATAAAACTGATTTACATTATAGAGAGAGAGACTTCAGAAAGCTTTTAGAATTTAGTTTTTTTTAAAGCTCTCACAGTTTGTGAAGCTGCGGAAATGAGAATGTAGAGGATAACTAAAATAGACTTTAATACTGAAAATATATATTATTGGGACAAGCTCATTTAAAACACATAACGTCATATGTTAAAATGATCTTAGCTGATTGAGTGTTGAAGCATTAAAATTATTAACTTGAGATTTTTGCATTTTCTTCAGGATACATTTAATTTTTAAAGTAATTGTTCCATTATAAAATTTACCAACAAAACATAAAAAACAATGAACATTCACACTAAGAAGAGGTGTTCTGTTTTTATCAACGAAATTGTATTTATTAAAATTATACTTTAACCTGTAAATCATACTTTCGAGAACAATGTAAAACTTTGAACATTGAAACAATTTCTTCTTTTTTTCATTTTCTCTTCACTATGATAAAAATTTCAATAGAAATTAGGCCAACTAAATATCTTCCAGGTCTTAACAGTAGAATATGTTCTGCTGACAGCAGCATCTTGTTCAAAATCAAACAGTAGATTTGTGTTGCAGCCTCCTGCCGGGTGTGGTGGCGTGCGCCTGTAATCCAAGTTTCCTGGAGGCTGAGGGTGGAGGATGGTTGGAGCTCAGGAGCTCTGAGCTGCAGTGGACTATGCTGATCGGGTGTCTGCACTCAGTTCAGTATCGATATGGTGTTCCTGGGGGAGCCCGGGACAACCAGGTCGTCTAAGGAGGGGTGAATCGGCCCAGGTCGGAAACGGAGCAGGTCAAAGCCCACGTGCTGATCAAAAGTGGGATCGCACCTGAGAGTAGACGCTGCAGCACAGCCGGAGTTACTCATCCAGACCCAGCCTTTTAACACACTCTGTACTTTTCATCACAATAATCTGAAAACACGAACTCATACAATAATTTTCATGTTACAGCATCTTTACACTTTCTAACTTCTATTTTTGCTCAAAAACGTTTTTTTTTTCTTGTTGCAACATCGCCCCCTGCTGGACAATAGAAGCAGCAGGCTTTTTGTAATATTTGTACACAGAATATGAACATTATTGTTGAAGTTAAAGGAACATGAATGTAGAGAATATAGAATTTACAAGATAATATTAAAGTTTAAAGCATTGTGTTAAAGGTGTTTTCTGTCATTTGCAGTTATTGCATTAAAATTATTATTTTGTAAATTGACATTTTTTATCTTCCGTCTTGAATATTTTAAAAAAGAATTTGTATAGAAGAAAAACATCTTCTAAAATCACAAAATTAAAAAGTATCAGTTGATGTCAGAACTGGCTTACAGAACAAACACTAAAGTGAAAAAGTCATTCCATCACAGAAAACAGACTTTGCATTTACAGTTTAATTGCATTATAAAAAGCAACAAAAAGAATGACTAAAAATTCAATAAAGGCTATTGAAGATCCTCCATCAAATACTAAACCATCTTCTCAGCTGCAGCTGAGTAACTGGTGGATAACAGACCTGCTGTGATCTGGAGACAGACTTTACTGTTTACAAAGCAGATTTATTCGCTTCATTGGCATCAAAACACTGATTCAACCACTTAACAAATGCAAATAATGCTTAATTTAATGAAGGAAATAATTTTCCTTTTTTTTTTAATCATCAAATGTCCAAATAATATTTGTGAGAATGAACAAAAAAAATTCTTCAGTTATTTTTTGTCATTATTCGTTTGATGTTGTTGCTTGTGTGGTCCAGTAGGGGGGGATATTGATGCAACAAAGAACAATATTTTCAATGAAAATAAGAGTCAGAAAGTGTAAAGATGCTGTAACATGTCAATCACAGTAGGAGTTCGTGTGTTGTGATGAAGAGTACAGAGTGTGTTAAAAGGCTGGGTCTGGATGAGTAACTCCGGCTGTGCTGCAGCGTCTACTCTCAGGTGCGATCCCACTTTTGATCAGCACGTGGGCTTTGACCTGCTCCGTTTCCGACCTGGGCCGATTCACCCCTCCTTAGACGACCTGGTTGTCCCGGGCTCCCCCAGGAACACCATATCGATACTGAACTGAGTGCAGACACCCGATCAGCATAGTCCACTGCAGCTCAGAGCTCCTGAGCTCCAACCATCCTCCAGCCTCAGCCTCCAGGAAACTTGGATTACAGGCGCGCGCCACCACACCCGGCAGGAGGCTGCAACACAAATCTACTGTTTGACTTTGAACAAGATGCTGCTGTCACACAGGAGAGCAGATTCTGCTGTTAAAGCCTGACAGACATTCAGTTAAATTATAATTTAATATAGTTGAAGGAAATAAACAAATTAACTAAGTAACAAATCGTACAGCCCCAAATTTACAAGTTAGGGTAAAGGATGATTTACATATAATAAGACTATAAATTATCTTAAAAATAGAAAAGTCTGCTTTGGATGTAAAGGATCAAATGGAATCTATTATTTGACTTTTTATTAATAGTAGCTTTTTACTTTTATCTGACAAAAAAATTATAAAATTGAATAAAAAAAATAGGGAAAGTGTAATAATTTTAAGTGACCATGCCGTTTTTTTTTTAATAATTGAAATTAATAAATGCATAGTTGAATTACAAACACACACAACATTAAGTAAAAGCAAGAACTGCTGGATTTAGAATTTGGACCTCAGATCTTCTGCTTATGACACCTCTGACCTCTCAGTGTGACTTCATCATATTTACAATGTGTTCATCTGTACTGTAGCTGCTGCTGTAATTAAAGTAAGTCAGAAAAGCTCTAACTCTACAAAGATTTATTTTAAAATAAAACTGATTTACATTATAGAGAGAGAGAGTTCAGAAAGCTTTTAGAATTTAGCTTTTTTAAAGCTCTCACAGTTTGTGAAGCTGCAGCAATGTGACTGTAGAGGATAACTAAAATAGACTTTAATACTAACAAAATATATATTATTGGGACAAGATAATTCTAAAACATGTAACATCATGTGTTAAAATGATTGAGTGTTAAAGGATTAAAATTACTACCTTGAGATTTTCGCATTTTCTTCAGAATAAATTTCAAAGTAATCATTTCATTATAAAATTTGCCAACAAAACATAAAAAAACAATGATACTTCACACTAAGAAGAGATGTTTTGTTTTTAACAACAAAATTGTATTAATAAAAATTATATTTCATCCTGTTAATCATCCTTTAAACAACATTGTAAAACGTTTAACTCTGAAGCAATTTCAGTTTTTTTTTAATTTTCTCTTCACTATTTTAACATTTTCAATAGATATTAGGCCAACTAAATATCTTCCAGGTTTTAACAGCAGAATCTGCTCTCCTGTGTGACAGCAGCATCTTGTTCAAAGTCAAACAGTAGATTTGTGTTGCAGCCTCCTGCCGGGTGTGGTGGCGCGCGCCTGTAATCCAAGTTTCCTGGAGGCTGAGGCTGGAGGATGGTTGGAGCTCAGGAGCTCTGAGCTGCAGTGGACTATGCTGATCGGGTGTCTGCACTCAGTTCAGTATCGACATGGTGTTCCTGGGGGAGCCCGGGACAACCAGGTCGTCTAAGGAGGGGTGAATCGGCCCAGGTCGGAAACGGAGCAGGTCAAAGCCCACGTGCTGATCAAAAGTGGGATCGCACCTGAGAGTAGACGCTGCAGCACAGCCGGAGTTACTCATCCAGACCCAGCCTTTTAACACACTCTGTACTCTTCATCACAACACACGAACTCCTACTGTGATTGACATGTTACGTGTTTATTTTATTTTACAGTTTTCCTGACCCGCATCTGTTCTTTTCTTCAGGGTCTCTTTAGCACCCTCTGGTGGTCAACACTTAATTGTACAAACATGGCCGCCCCCATCAGGACGTTGTGCTGCTCAGGTGAGACAGAGGTTACTCAGAAAATTTAGAGTCTCTTTGGTTCATTTTAGTTTTATTTGTTGAAAATTGTGAGGTCTTCTGTTTGTCTACAAGCGTAGCTGAATGTAAATCAGGCATTATAACAAATTGCTAGGTTTTAATCTCAATGCTAACGCCGATGCTAATAATAGCTTTGGGCTACAAACAGCTCAAAGTAGAAAGAATGCAGGGTTATTATGACATTTGTTTGTTTGTTTTTTAGTGTTAAAGAACTCTAACAAATACTTCAGCACGACCTGTGGGGTCAGAGCTGGGGAGAAATGGAGACAAGAGTAAGTAACATTCTGCTAAACTCTTAACTTTGGTCTATTTTTAGTTGTTCTGCTGACAGAAATCTATAATTTAGGAGGTTTTCATGTTGGCCTGTTCAAAAAAACTTTTTAAAAAATGACTGCTTTGATATTGAAAATCAATATACTGCCAATTTCTATTTGAAAAACTATGGAATAATCTAGAGCATTAAATATAAAAAATAAAAACTAGCGTTACAGTTGAATTGAATGGTTTGTTTTGGTTTTTGCAGACATGGACTCTCTAGAAGCGGCACAGAATATGGACCTCTGACTGATCTGCCTGACTGGTCGTATGCAGGTATATTTTATAATTATTGTTTATTCTAATACTTTTAATCTACTCAATTGCACACATGGTAAGCAGTTTTGTTAGGCATTAAATGAATGTGTTCATTGTCGTGATATTGTTTAATGCAGCAATGAGGATAAGAAGCTGTCCACTGTGCTGGAAACATTTCCATTCTGGTGCTAATTTAAATTTTGATGGTTGCATTGTAGGTTGTTTAGAAAATGAGATATATTTAATTTCTGGGAAAACAGAAAATATCAATTTACTTTACCAGAAAAGTCTGAAGGTTATCATATACAGTTTAATTTATTTATTTGTATTGAATCTCTGCAATTTTCTTTTAGAGTAAAAACATAAACTCATAATATCAAATACCAAAATATAAATATCAAAGAGGACATTTTCTGTTTAAAATTATAAGAAGAACAAAAAACATAAAACAATCTTTATCAGATACGTATCAACCCATTCTTACAACTAATAAAGCATAAAAACCCACATATGTTATAAGGTAGGAAGGTAAATTCAAACATTCATACTATAAATCAAGTCTAAGAGGATACAGGTATTTAAAACTGTAGCCACAGTGACTTCTTGTGTTGTTATGGTCAAGTTAAACTGGGTTTGTGGTATTAAAAGAAGCCCATAAACACACTATTTTATTCTTTTTCAAACATTTTCAGTAAAAATATTTTTTCTTATTAAATACCAGTTTGAGTTACTTATTTTTTAAAATATTAAAATGTTCTTTTACCAGATTTTTTTTCACACAGGAAATATTTTTTGTGAATCCTTTTCATTCAGTTGTTAAGGATTTTTTAAACATGTGCCTTAAAATTCTGACATGCACGTAAGTTGTATATATATAAAAAAAAACCCTCATGTATATGGTTTTCCCTTCATGCAGAACTACGTTTGTCAGATTCTGATACTGTTTTGTTTTTTCTGCACAGATGGTCGTCCAGCACCTCCAATGAAGGGCCAGCTGAGAAGAAAACAAGAGCGAGAAGTTCTGGCGGTGAGGTTTCTCCACAAACGCCTGTTTTGTTGTTTGACGCTCCCTCCTTGCTCATGGAGTTTTTGTTCTCCTCAGAGACGGATTGTAATGCTGAACACAGAGATGGACCGAGGAATAGAGACCTGGAAGAAAAAGCAGGAAGAGGCCAAACGAATAGAGGAGCACAAAAAGTCTCTTTTACTCAAACCTAAAGGAAATCTTTTAGTGAAAAAATCGTGAAGTTTTTTTCATTTATCACAACTTTTTTTCCAGTTTTTGTTCTGGTGTTTAGTGGAAATTACCCCACTTCCACCCTTTCGGTTCAGCATATAAAACAGGTTGTCAGAAAAAAAAGTTATATTAGTTATTTTAAAATATTTGTCAAAACTTTTAAAAATTTCATTTTCTTGTTGAATATTTCTGCAATAAATTTAATTTTTGGCTTATTTTCTCTGTTTTCTTTTTTGTTAGGAAAGTCAACCTGCTTCCACTAGATGGCAGCATTTCACCTTCATAAACAAACTGTGCTTCAAACACCATTTTGTGAGGAGCTCATCTTTAAAATGTTTATTTTTCTTCATTTTTATGGCTGGTGGAGTCAGTCAGGAGGGAAGGCGTTGCAAAAGTAAAGTGACATCAATGTTTAAATTAGGTGCATGCTCAAGACTTACATTTTTAACTTATTGGGACCAAAATTAAGCTTTTTTTTCCTTTTATTTACAAAACATTCCAGTGGTGGTATTATCAAAGTCTGGTCCATTTTTTAGTGCTTGCCGAAAAAAAATAAAATAAAATGCATTAAACCTAAAATAAAAAAAACAAAACAAAAAACTGCTTCTTGGTTATTTGTCATAATTTCCTAACAGGAAGTGAGAATTTATATTAAAGAATAACTCAGTTTAAAAGGGAGATTTTTTTCTTAGAAATAATTTATCGTCTCATTCAGTTCATCTTTTACTAAAAAGCTGCCAGGCTAGCATTCTCAAAGCGGCTCTGTAAAGAGGAATAAGCTCAAGAAAAGCAGCAAAAATCTGCTGTAAATAAAATACACTTTTATACATGGAAAGGCGGCACCACTTTATAATGTTAACTTAAAAAAATAAAACATAAACACTCACTCTAAAAATAGAGGACACATAAAAACATTTAAACTCAGAAAATAATTTTAAAATTGATGCACAATTGAGTTTATGTTACCAAAATAAAGATATTCCTTTAAATTTATTCTTCACATAGAGATTCTCAATAAGCGATCGTTGGATTCTGAAAAGAAAACCACAGATGCACATTAGTCTGGGATCAAGAAGGAAAGAAAACTGTCTGGAAAAATCATTTGCAAGTGGAGAAGCTTAATGGCCATCTCCGCTCATTTTATAGCAAGTTAAGCTCAGTTGCAGACTGCAAGATGATTTAAAGGCGTCTCCAACAATCCCAGAACACTGCATCATGGGAGAAAGCTTCAGTGAAGCTCTAAACATTTATCCTCAAAAACATTTGACACATCTGATTATCGGTCTGAAACAGATTCAATCTGCTGTAGACAAAGAAAGGAACATTTTTTGGACACCAAGGTAAATCTGTTTATCTGAGGAAGCGTAATCCAGTTAAAGATGGAAATACTGCAGTTCTAATGTTTCATGAAAAGCACTGAATAGCCTTCGCCCAAAATGAGGAGCTGCATGTGACAAATCCATGAAAAAAAACAAATTTTTCAAAATGGCAGCCTTTCTATTATTTTTATCTCCTTAGAAACCATATTATTTTTTGGTTGCCTGGAGGTGACGAACAGGTCTATGTAATTTTTAGAAAAATCTACAAAAGTAAATTTTAGGATTTCCTTGGAGAAAGAGTTTTTTTGTTAACCACACCCTCACTTTTAAAATGTTTACATCAAATGTCATATTATTTTGTGCAGCTTGAGCCAACAATGTATGTATTACTTTTTCAGAATATTCTTGTAAAAAATTGTGAGCAACAGGAGAAGGTTCACACTGATAATGGTGTTTTTTTTTATTTTTAATTCAAGGTGGTGTCCTCTTCCTTCACAGTTCAACAAAACTTTACTTTTAATTGCAAACTTAACTTGGTGATATCCGAGAGAATTTTTTTCCCAATGTGAAAATTGGCACAAAATAGACGCCAAAAAGTAGGTCCCATAATAATTTCAAAGCTTTTTTTGGATTTCTCCGACATGTGTGCTTTGATTTTGTTAGTGGATCATGAAATATGTTTTTTGAACCTGAGAAGAGATTTTAGCTCCATTCATTTTCTTGCGGCCGGTTTCACCCGTTGTGATACCATCGATATCTGGAGGGGTCATTCACTATGTAGACATTTTATTTTCACCAGGTACTAGATGCGTTCAACTTGTGTTGACTTTTGGTGCATGCAACAGATTAAAATTTTGGATTGTTTTGGACCACGGGCACTGGCAAATTTTAGTGTGTTCTGGAACATGCAGGAAAAGCCAATTTCTGTGAATTTTGCAGCATTTGTCAGGGACAATTTTTGGTAAGTTTTGGTGCATGTAGCAGAGGCGATTTTTTGTGAGCTTTGGTGCTTTAGGCAGGAGCAAATTTGGTGAGTTTTAGTGCTTGAGGCAGGGGCAAATTTGGTGAGTTTTGGTGCATGTGGTTGGGGCAATTTAGGTGAGTTTTGGACACATAGCAGGGGCAAATTTGGTGAATTTTGGAACATGCGGAAGGGGCAAATTTAGGTGAGTTTTGGTGCATAAGGATTGGTAAATTTTGGTGAGTTTTGCAACGTGTGGTAGGGGAAAATTTGGTTAGTTTTTATGCATGTGGTTGGGGCAAATTTGGTGAGTTTTGGTGCATGTGGTTGGGGCAAATTTGGTTAGTTTTGGTGCATGTTGTTGGGGCAAATTTGGTGAGTTTTGGTGCATGTGGTTGGGGCAAATTTGGTTAGTTTTGGTGCATGTGGTTGGGGCAATTTGGTGAGTTTTGGACACATAGCAGGGGCAAATTTGGTGAATTTCGGAACATGCGGAAGGGGCAAATTTAGGTGAGTTTTGGTGCATAAGGATTGGTAAATTTTGGTGAGCTTTGGTGCATAAGGATTTGTAAAAATGGGTGAGTTTTGGTGCATAAGGATTGGTAAATTTTGGTGAGTTTTGCAACATTTGGTTGGGGCAAATTTGGTTAGTTTTGGTGCATGTGGTTGGGGCAAATTTGGTGAGTTTTTATGCATGTGGTTGGGGCAAATTTGGTTAGTTTTGGTGCATATAGTAGGAGTAAATTTTGGATTGTTTTGGAGCACATGGCAAAGGCAAATTTTAGTATGTTCTGGAAGATGCAGGAAAATCACATTTCGGTGAATTTTGGAGCTTTTGGCAGGGGCAAATATTGTTGAATTTTGGACCAAATGACAGGGGTAATTTTGGCAAGTGTGGTACACATGGCATGGTTCAATTTGGTGAGTTTAATTACATGTGACAGGGGCAAATTTAGGTGTTTAGGAGCATAAATCAGGGACAATTTTGGCTCAAGGGCACAAGAAGAAGAATTGCAAAAACAATATCCTCCTTTTAGTCCAGCACTGCTGCTGGGGATAATTATTTTTGCATTTTATATATGTTTTTGTTGCATGTGTGCTGCAAAATCTTCCTTACCAATACTTATGTTGATGAATTAGTTTAAACTAATATTATAATCAATATTTTGCCCTAAGAATCACTTTGGATCAAAACCCTCCATCATTGTTTTGAACCCACTCAAATAAAACAATGCTTAGGTCATATTAATGCAGAAGTGCAGAATAAAAGCAAATGGAAAGATTGGCAGAGACGCGGTGCAGCTGTGTGTTTGTAAAAGTCAACATTGACTCGGTGTGAATCTGAGTCCTAAACTGACTGTAAAATGAGGTAAACCTTTCCTCTCTGTCCCCCCGGCTCACATTAGTGACATTTGCTTTTCTTTTTCCCTTCCTCACATTTTTCCTCTCCCTCCGCTTGGATCTTTCTCTTCGCCCCGCTTTAGTTGCCGACTTCAGCAAAGCCCCACTGTAATTAGGGCTGCTAGCCGCTGAGTTGCAGATTCTTTTCTGTGGATAAGGGAGTGTTCTTCCCTCCTCATCTTTTCCTTGTTTCAGTGTTTCTTCATGCGAAGGAGAAGGCCGCTTGTTGTGTCGCAGACATGTAACAAACCACAGGAGGGGGGGGGGAGTTAAAAGAAGGATTGTTTGGAGAGGTTACAGTCTGGTTGATGCTCACTCCTCCACCATCAAAGACCTCAAACTGCCCCAGCAGTGAGAAAAGAAGTTCCTACAGGCTTTTCACGTCTGCCCCCCCCCCCAATCCTCATGTTGTTTTTGTGTTGAGGAAATGAGAACCAGATGTTGCTTATTGTGCAGAAGTCACCGACGGAGGGAGGGGGTTTTAAAGGAGGAGGTGAACGAAAGAGCGAGCAAACTGGAAGGATGAGACAGATGTGGCTGCATCTGCAGATCGACCCATCGCCCACTGAAATTCTAGCCGCTCTGCTGGCAGATGGAGGGAGGTGGAGGGGCAGGAAGTTTTTGGGGAGGCTCTGGTGCAACGACTCCACTTCCTCTTTACTTGGCTGATTCAGGACTCTGATCCCACAGTTGGAAGTTACATTTTTTTCAACAAAACTTCAGTAAATTTGTCCCAATTTAAAGACATACTCCATTAAAAAAAGAGGTTTTTAACATGTTCTTGTGGCATTTTTCTTATAATAAATTAGGGAAATAGAGCTCAAATTGCATTTCTGAGTATTTCTTTATTCAAACTGTTGAGAATCTGGACAATAAAAAAGAAAATATAGTTTGAAAAAGTCCAGTTAGAGACAAAATTAAGCAGGGATGATGGGAAATGAGGGCAGGCTTACTCTCATAATTAAAAGAACTCATTCTGCTTTTCTCCTTCAGAATCTACTGGAATTATATTGATCGTGTTCACACTTAAAAAAATAAACAGCAAATCAAAGAACGTAAACACTGGAGCTGGTTTTAAAGGGTTAATAAACAAAAAATCGGGATTGAAAGCATTAATTAAAAAAATAAATCCATTAAATGAGTTTAAATTCATGTGGATTGGTCGAAAATCCCACAATTTATGTGGAAACAGGCTGTTTAGACAGAAAGTGTAAGAACTGATCAGTTAAATCAAGATATTTCATACCTATTAAACACAAATCTTTAATTAATTGTGCAATTAGTCATAATTTAGAGTCAAAATCAACTTAGTGGTGCTGTTAATTTCTCTATTTTGCATTAAACTTGTAAGAAGTGGTGCAAAATCAGAATAACTTTACAACAAAAGTCACACAAGTTGTAATAACAGGCAGAAAAACTGCTGCCACATTTACAGTAGAAAGCACACCGTGCTGCAAAGTAGGTCACCCAACTCCCAGGTTGAATTGCAAGCAGCTGTCCTGGCCACTTCCTGCCAGGCTTGGAGAAGGACTGCTGAGCCTGATGGTTCCTCCTGCACCGCCCAGCCACTCTGTATATACGAGTTCAGCATTAAAACGGCTGACAGAAGGGGAGAGGACAACACAGACACCAGCTCAGGTCCCGTCTGTGAAAAGCAGAGCAGATCTTTGGCGGACGCGATTTTGCTTTATCTCAATATCTTATAGCGTTTTCAGACGTTTATTACAACCCACTGCTGGAGTTTAGACCTGCTTAAGCTGAAGTAGGACTGCAAAAATGTGTCCAATCAATCATTTGGTTAAATGTCACAGAGTAGTTTAAAGAACACGCCAGAACTTGACCCAGAATTTACTGGAGTTATTAGAATTTTCATTTTACTCCAGAGTTAAGAAGGAGCAAAAGAAAGAAAAGCTTCACCTACAGAAAGCAGCTTTAAGTTATTTATTTATTTATTTATTTATTTTTAAATCTGGTTCTTTAGACAGAAATGTTACAGATCCCACAAGATTTTTTTAGATGAGCCCAGAAGAAATTAAAAAAAAATCAGCAAAGACAGAACAAGGAAATAAATACATTTAAATAAATGACATTAGTATTTTAATAAAATAATTAGATTTTTAAAAATATAATTTACAACGTTGTATATTTTTTTGAAATATTTTATTTTATTTTATTTTATTTTATTGCATTTTATTTTATTCCATTTTATGGTATTATATTGTATTTTACTATATTATATCTCCTTTAGACTTTTTATGGTTGATAATATCTTCACCATATGCACACTTGAAAAATTATATTACTTAGAATTGTGGAAATAAAAACATTGCTCAAAAAAAAGTTACTGAGAAACATACAAATCTGTTCTGTATAATGTAATTAAACTATAATAAACTATAATAAATATATATAAACATTGAAATGCTGCTTTAAGAAACCAAAGGGCAAATAAAAAATCAGCTTAAAGGAAGCTAATATAAAACAGACAAAAATCCTAATATTTTTTCAGGTCGCGGCTAGATTTAACTTTTTTAATTAAAAAAAATTTGGAAAATGTGAAAATTATACACATCGCATAACCATGGAGACACCCTTTTTTTAATTGTATTTTTCTGACATGGCGTTTTTCTTTTCTTTTTTTTTGTTTTTTTTGTTTACAGTTTTTCTGTCAGTCGAAGAAGAGTTATAACAGAGAGGAATGAGGGGAAGATGAGAAGAAAGAGCAAAAACAGACCATAGATATTTGTGGTGAGAGAAGGCGGAGTCTGGGACCAAAGTACTTTTGCAGTGGGCGAGGAAATAGAGTCAGGCTGTGACGGGACGCGCTGAATGAAGAATATCCAATGTCCTGCAACAGATGTCCTGCTACCTGCCTCTTTTTCTTGCACTGACTTTGTTGAGGATGGACCCTCAGACTTTTATTTTGCCTCACAATCACACATTTTATTATTTTGGTGGGTTAGGGGCTCTTTATGAAACAAAAACAGCCCCTAAATCGGACTTTTTGTCTTCACAGATCAACAAATAAATCTAACCCTATGGAATCTATTTAACCTTGTAAATAACCTAGTTTAATCTAGTTTAACCAAACATACTGTGGTACAGCCACACATTGACGCACACACTCAGGCTCAGATGTTTGAGAATACCAGATGCTCAGCTGGAACGCATTTCTCTGAAAAATGTGAATGTTCCATCACTTTTTCCTTCCTTTTTTTGGCTCTGCGTCCAAAACTGCCAGCGGCATTAACTGAATCCAGACTGCCCCAGAATCTGAGAGCCAGAGAAGGGCCGGTGATGAGCTCACTCACAGGAGATGAACTTTAGCACGTCTGTCAACCTTTTCTCTTTCCATTTTTGGATTTTTTCACATCACTTTTTGTCTCTTTGGATTGTCCTCTCGAGATAATTTGAACAGACAGTGTGCTGCAAATACTGAGCTAGTTTTTCTTGCAAAGTACGAATTAAAAAAACCTTCTGGTTCCAATTTAACAGAT
>NC_050529.1:16878792-16921775 GCF_002922805.2 Oryzias melastigma | reverse complement strand
TTAATTAACTTGCACTACAGCAAAAATAAATACATAAAAAGGATGAATGGTTATTTTGACAAATCGAAGGATTTGTTTGTTTCTGCATAGAAGTTGATTCTGGTTCTTGGAACCAGTGGGTACTTCCTGTTTGGAATGCAAGTGGGAGGAGTCACTCCAGTTGTCATATCCAGTCAGTGAAGTAAACTGTAAAAGTTTGTCATGTTTTTTCATACTCTGATGGGACGACATAATTAACTTAACTTGTCGCTATATTTTGTCTCTACAAATATTTGGGAGGCATGCTTGTTATCAATGATTGTTGAATGTTTTTTGGTAATATATATAATAATATAATATATACATATATATAATATTATGACGAAATAAATATTAGTTTCATCCAGAGATGACCATCTCTGTATGCTATTTTTTGAGTTCACACCAACACAAAACATACTTTATTCTACATTATAGTGGTTTCAGTTTAAACTGTTTAATTTTATTTGAACATTTATGACCGAAGCGCAAAGAAGCTTGTTAATTAAATAAGTTCTGCAAAATTGAATCTTAAAAAAGTGAAAAAAAAAAATTGTTTCAAGAAAAAGTGTCTTATTTTCTGAAAATAATATATTCAAAACAAATTTCCAATAGTAAAATAATATCTCTCAGTGACAACAATAAGACTTCTTTCTTGCCCGATTGGTAGATTTAATTACTTATTTAAATAAAATCTTGCCACTGGGATAAGAATCTTTGAGTTCCTTCTAAAGGAAGGCGTGTTTGTGCCCCTAAATGACAGTCTGGAAGATCCAAGTGTGGAAAGGTGCACATATTTGCTTGGGTTTCTCGGTTGATTTCTTTTTATTTTTCCATGAAGCCAAGCAAGAAAAACCAATGTGTTTAAAACCATGGTTGCCACATTAACAGGCCTGTGACAGCAGGAAATCAACTTCAGTCATTTTCCAAACAGCTTGAAACCACAGTCAGCTCTTTTGGGGAGTCCAACTTTCAGAAAAATGGTTGACAATTCCCAAAATAAAAGCCTCTGAAACTCTGTAGATTTATTGTGAAAGAGCTCATGATTTGAAAACAGTTGTGAGAAAATTGAAATGTTTTATGAACTAAATGGTAGTAAGTTTGAAAGTTGAAATGAGCAAGTTTTTCAAAATAAAAGACAGAAAAGGTACATTTTACTAAATAAATAAATAAAACACAAAGGAGTCAATAGAAAAAAATCATTCAATTTTATTTATACGATCATCATTATAAATATCATTACTATTATCATTGTTCTAAACCTAATAATTTCTCCCATGGCTGTAATTGGTGTAAAAATAAAAAAAATCAAGGAGCACCATCTGTGTTCATAAATAACATGGTTGTTATTCTGTGCCAGCATTTGAAGGACATTTGGTTTATTTTTATTATAAAAATCTCCCTGAACTCACTTTAATCTGATCTGATGTAAACCGGGGTTCAATTCTATCGTCATGTAACGCCTCTGCCCAGCAGGACTGCAAATGACAACACATCAGGAAAGCTACTAGAACTTCCCCAGAACAACAATAATAACAATAATCATACTTATAATCACAAAGCGGTGGTTTTAAAAAAACATTGCACCATATTTCTTTCCTGGAGACTTGAATGATTAACTTTGCAAAGCCCCCTTTTCTTTCTGACAGCCTGCACAGAGTCTCTTTGGCAAGTTTGAGCGTCTCAAGTTTGAGCTACACATTAGGAGGGATTCTTGAACCAGCATCTTCGCTTCTACACGTCTCAACTTTAAGGGTTTCTGCAACTCGACGGATGGAAAATCCACCTCCGGAAGTCTGACTGTACTAACACTGTGCACACAACTCCAGCAAAACACCAACAGTTGCACCAAAGTGGGATTTTTCAGTACCTTAGTTTCAAGAAATGCTTTTTTTTCTTCTTTTTTTTTTTAATGGACTGAAACTGTAACATGGCAATTTTTACATCAAATTCCTTCTGGATTTGATTATTAAAAAACAATTTCCTATGTCTTTTTTTAGTGGTAGAAAAAATTCCCTTTTTAAGAGCATCTTAACTGTAAGAAAATATTTTTAGAGCACAAAAAAAAAAGGTTTTTGAGCACTTTTTTCAAGCAGGAAGTGAATCAAACAGCAGTTCTGCTACAGTCGTCCAGTTATAAGAAAATATGTAAAAGGGGGAGGGTGATTTTTTGTATAGTTCCCTTTCTCATGTTGGTTTGGTTTTAGATTTCTGAACATGTAAAAAGCTAAAATACAAATATACATTTTCCTGAATTCAGTTTTATGGGCCTTTCTTATCCTTTCGTGGCACTTGAGGCATTTTTCCTCCTTTTATGCCTTTCATCCCCTGCTCTGTTCCTCAGTTTCTTTCCTCGGGCCCCGGTCCCCCTTAATTCCTCTCCGTCCCTCCGTGGCGGTCCGTCAGCCGCCGTCTACACCTTATCCAGCAGCGATCTCTTGCAGTAGAGGAGGCGTCGCGGCATGCCGTACTTCCTGAAGAACAACAGCGCTCCCAGCGTGACCAGTACCAGGACCAGCAGGATGAGGGGGATCACCACCGCCACCGGCCCGGCGCCTCCCGATCCGTCTGTGGAATCTTTCCGACCCCTTTTGGGCTCCTCGTTCTCGCAGCCCATCCAGTCGCGGAGCACGGATTTGGGGTAGCCGGGCTCCACCTTCATGTGCTGGTTGTTGAACTTCCAGTATTTATTGTCTTTGTAGAAGTAAGTGTAAGCTGGAAAAAGAAAATATTTTTTTCAAATTATTTAAGATCATCTTTTGATCTCTTGTAAAAGCATTCCTGGTGGTCTTTTAATTGTGATTATGCCCTTTACAGCCAAAAAGACATAATTTCCTTAAGAAATTCAGTCAGTAATCCCATCCCTACTTCCCGTCATCCATTTGTTTAAACTCTCTATGGAGAAAAAATAGACTCACCTCTATTTGTGCGTAAATGATTCTTGATTTGTGTGTAAATTAGGATTTCTGTGTGCCTAATTCTTGATTTGTAACTCATACAAAACATTATGAGCATAAGTACAAAAATTATGATATAAAAAGAAATACAAAATATATTTTACACATGCATAAATCAAAATTACAACAGCTTGAAACTAACTATATGAACAAATCTTTAAAAATGTACGCACGAGTCGCTTGTTACGCACACACAAACCATATTTACGCACAAATCTGATTTGAAATTGTTTTCAAGATTTGTTTGTAAGAGATGCATTTAATTAGTATCTCCAGCATTACCAGCGCAGCAAAAGTGGTGAACAGTTTTGAGCCAGATGCCAGGTCAAAAACAAAGATGTGCATGGATCTATTTACTACTTTTAGCTTGTCGTTGTAGTTTTTACATCACAACTACAAGCTTTTTCAAATGCCATTTTTTTTCATCTGCTCCTAATTAACAACAATGTGGATAAAGAAATACTCAGAAATGCAACTTTAATTTTAATTTCCTTAAGAAAAGTCCTCCATCATCAGAAAAATGTTGTAAAAACAAGTTAAAAACACCAAAAACGCCATTTTAATTGAAGTGGGTCGTTAATGTAATGTTGTAAAGTCATTTTTTGTTGTTGATATTTTTATGACTGAGATATAAAAGTTATAAAATAAAGAAAGAATTTTACTTCTTGCATTTCTCACGTGAAATTTATAGGAAGAAAAACTCACATCCATCTTCGCTCATAATGACGGCTTCAATGTTATCTGGTGCTCCGGTCCATGTGTTGATGGACTTTGGATAGTCTCGGTCCACTCTGCGCGTCTTCTCGTTATAGCGGAAGTATCTGCAAGAGAGGAAAAAAAACCAACAACTTACAACTAGAAGGATTTCGGGAAATTATACAGTGTTTAAGACACCAACAGGCGTTTAGGGATGCTTTTATATTGAAAATAGTGACACCTAGGGGCAAAAATGTAGATTGCATTTAAAAAACAGGTTCAACTTCCACTGCATGCAGAATGCTGGCATCTAAAACCACTAATGGCCGCCTCAAGACACTAAATTTGTTCTGTCTGCGGTACACAAAAAAACAATAAGTTGTTTGTGATCTAACTAAAACTATTTTGTCTGGAATGCAAACCTCCTTTGTGGTCACGTGTTAAATAGTTGGTTTCATCACCGTAATGAGTCAACTCACAAGGTTATAACCAAAGTTAAAGATATTTTTATCATAAACTGCACAACTAGCCTTTAATGTGGAGTCGAGCATTTCTAAAATTAAAAGGCAAAAGCTATGGTTAGTTTGTCTGATTTTTACTTTTTGAACGATTTTGAACCAAGAAAAAACATCTGAACTGCATACCAGTGCAAATGAGTCACACTGAGCCCCAGATGAAATGTGGAATTAAGTTACAAGACTGCTGCCAATTTAGTTAAGAGTTAAACTTTGCTGATTCTTTGAAAGTTTGGGGAAAGAGGCTGCTATCTTGCTGTCAAACTTGTAAAAACTTACTGGGATTCTTTAAAGAAGAACGTCTGTCCCGTGGGTGTATAAAGGAGAGCGGCATCAATCCTGTCTTTCGGAAGGCCGGCGCCCAAATCTCTCAGGTTCTTTGGAAAATCCTTCTCCAAGGTAGACTCGCTAAAAGCCCAATATTTGTCACCTGAACACCGAAATGGAGAGAAAATGTTACAGATTAAAAAAAAAAAAAAAGCTTCTTTAACTCCAAATCCAGACTGAATTTACCCTTGAAGAAGACAAATTTCCCGTCGGTCCTCTCGTAGGCTGCGTCAATGTTTGAAGGGAGGCCTTTCCAGAAGTGCCCGATAGGCATGGGATAGTTCGGCAGCACCTTGTTGTTCCTAACTCGCCAGAACCACTTGTCCTGCAAGCCCATGTGAGAAGTTTGGTTTTATTTATGAATGGACGGCTTATGTTTTTGGAGGGGAAGAAGGTTTCTGTACCTTAAAAACAAACTTCTCCCCTCTGAGGACAGCGATGGTGTCGAAGTGTCCATCACATATGTCCGGGCCGTGGTCGGGCTTGTCGGGCTTTGACGGCTTAGTGGGGCGAGGGGGTGGAGGAGGAGGGGGCACCCCAGACTTTGATCCTGTTAGGAGAGAGTCAGGAGAAAACGGTTCATTTGAAACCACACTTCTGAACCGCATTGTGAGTCGTGTATTGTAGCGTGAGCAGAAAAAAAGAGGAAATAGAATCTTTTTATAGCTAAAACAACTAAAAGGGATTGCTCACAGCTGTCTTTTGAATTTCCTTTTAAGGCAGAATTCACGGTTGAGTCTTAAAGGGGCCATACCATGAAAAAACAACTTTTTGAGCTTTAAAGTGTATTAAGCAGCCCCTCCCATACCCACAAAAAAGGGTGGGTCCTCACATGCTTACATCACAAGTTGACACCAGGAAGTGTCTGCTCTGCCCCAGGCTAACACAATTACTTTGTCTCGTGAGCCAGTTTAGCGATGGATAAGAAACGCTCATTCGGTTTAGTGTTCAAACTTTGTCAAGAAACTTCTGGTGAGGAATTTGGACCACATATTGGGATGGATCCTGAACGTGTCTGGGAATGGCACAAGCAGATGAGGATATTGGGAAGATGGAAGGAGAAAGGGAGAAGAGTATTTCCTGGTGGAGAAGGAGCAGACTATTTCCTGGGGGAGAAAGGTAGAGGACAAATACGTTGGGGGGAAAAGAAGCAGAGAATTTCCCAGGGGGGAAAAGAGCAGCCTGTTTCTTGGTGAAGAAAGGGAGCAGACTATTTCCTGGGGGAAAAGGAGCAAACTATTTCTTGGTAGAGACAGGGAGAAGACAGTTTCCCAGAGGAGAAAGGGAGCAGACTATTTCCTGGTAAAGAAAGGGAGCAGACTACTTCCTGGTGGGAAAAGAAGAACCCGTTTGCCATCACCATTATGTCTGTGCCAAATTTTAGGGATTATCGCCCAGGCTACACATTATGTAATTCAATATTTAAAAAAAAAAAGATGTTTTGTTTCGTGGGTGATATGCTAATGAGGACCGCTCTAGGTTAACATCATGAAATGAGCGGCACCCTCAAGGAGCGAAAGGCGGAGCCTCAGAGATCGAGTCGTTTAACTTCCAAGTATGAAAAGAGTTCACAGAAAGACAGACATTTCATAAATAATTTGTTTTTTTGTGTTCCAAAGGTAATATATGATGGATATGATGATGGATATACTCTGAAAGACTAAAGAAAAATCACGGTATGGCCCATTTAATGCTTCATATTTTGAATCAACTCACCGTAAATGGCCTGGATGCCTCTACGGTCATCATCCGGAAGCTGGAAGTTTTCGGTGTCGAACCACTGATAGAAGGGGGCCATGATGGCCGAAGGGTCATTCGAGTGCTCCAGGCCCAAAGCGTGACCCAGCTCATGCACCGCGACCAGGAAAACATCATTTCCTTCACACAAGACAAAAAAATGAGTCAACCCATTCCAGGTTTATCGTCTTCCTTCAGTTCGGTCTCCTGTTTACCTCCTTGGTCCGTGGTCCCTGTTGTCCACGGCTCGGCGAGGTCAAAGTGAGTGTCTCCCCCGATACCGACGCCCGGAAAGTAAGCGTGCGCCAGAAAGCCGCCCTCGCCGTCAAAAGGCGTGCTGTCGCCGTGGAAACCCTCTGCGAAGGACAGCATGATGTCCGCGTACTTGTCGACTTTGCCTCGGATGTGGCCGAAGGGGATCTCACGGAAGGTGAGCGGGATAACGCTCTCCCACGCTTTGAAGGCCTTTCGTATGGCTTCAAACGTGGCTCTTTCCCCCACTTTGGGGGTGAAGTTCTCTATACTGCAGTGAGAAGGGAAGGAGGGAGGATTTAGGGTCATAAAAAAACAAGAATGTTTCTGGCAGAACATTTTCAAGTGGTTTCTGACCTGAAGGTCACCTCAGACTTCTCCCACTTCAGACCCTGCCTTGCGTATCTCTTCCTCCTCAGGTTAGTTTTCAGCTCAGGTCCAAATTTATCTACGACTCCACAGCGAGGGCGCTTCATGGCTCTGGAAGACGGAGAAGAACTCACTCAGTTTCAAGATATGATCATAAAAACACGTTTATTCACAGGGTAGTATCAGTTTTGTGAAACGTTTGTATAAACATAAACATTTCAAAACTCCTCCCAAAAAAGCTACATTTGCACTGAATTCAGCAATGAAAAGTCTATAAACACAGGTCAACGTCTGTTTCAGGTTCCCATAACTTGTATTCACATATCACCATGTAAGTTTCTACAACTGTTTATGAGGTCTACGAGCAAAAGATTAAAAACCTGATCGAACTTTATCAATTCAGAGACTTGGATTTAGTAGTAACATATGCACAGTATTCCTTTTAATTCATGTAAGTACCAACTGTTTGAAAATTGATCATGAAGGAGAAGCTAATAATTGAGGTTTGTGCCGCTCTAGAATTCTATGTCACCACGTCTGTCATATATCAGAATAAAGAAAAATCCTGGAGCCAGACTCACGAGATTTGCACCAGTTCAATATTTTGCACCAAGTCTCCTACATAGGTGGTGAACATGTGCTAGTAAACAATATTAAAAACAAGAAGAAGCCCAACCCTACTGGTCCAATGTGAATGTCATAGGTTATATGGGCGTTCAAGAACCTGTGTTTAGCGAATGTAGCTTAAAGGGTGGAAAAAAGCCAAACATATTATGGTATTTCATTAGAGAGAACTCACTCTAATGTTTCGGTGTCTATTGTCCCGGTTACTGTCAGTCCATAAAACCTCTGCATGGATGATATCGCTTTTTCTATGGACTTGGGTGAGCGGATGGCCTGAGCTCGGACATCACCGGGGGGCAGGTAGCCATACTGCTGCAGCCATGCCTGAGAGGGGGAGGAAAAGAAAACAGAACATTTAATGAATACTTGTATAGTTCGATACGATACATATCACGATATATCCCAAGACTGGGCCAGAACACAACAATGCCAATCAGAAGTCGTGCTCTACCTCTGCTCCATGTGCTTTTTCCATACTCAGAAACAGAAAGAATGGTAATAGTATAGCTTGCCAAGAGGTTAGGAATTATGATGGAATGACTGCAAATTGCTAGAAATATATATATATATATTTAAAAATATATTTCCTAGTTGTGCTTCAAACAACTTTTATGTTTTTTTTTTAAAGAAACCAGTTTTAAAAGATTCTTTACAGACATTTTTTCATTTAAAGTTACTATTTCTTTGTTTTTTATGGTTCTGGTTTTGAATCAGTTTTTATAACTTGAAGTTGAATATTTTGACTGCAAGTCATTGAGGATCCACTCCAATGCAAATTGTGTTTTTTGGGTTTTTAACAGTATAGATGCAATTTATAAAACATTTTAGAACGTAAACTGTGTTTCTGAGTATTTCTTTATTTAAATCATGTTGGGCCAGGAACATAGACATATATATTACCATTATCCATTAACATTATCCATAAATGTTTTAATTTTCCTTGTCTGAGCTGGCATTTGGCTTAAAACTGCACAGCTGGATACCTCCAATATTACTTGTTGTTTTTGTATTACACTAATGTTAACTGGGGTTTGCTAAAAACTAGCGGGAGAGAGTGTAAACAAAAGCATGATGGGAAATTAGCTGATGCAAACTTCTGCGCCAACAGTCTCATCCACAACAATTTCTAATGAAAAAAATGTCTTCTAAAACAACTTAGACTCTTTAATTTTTGCAGAAAACTGCTGAATCATACTTAAGCGACCACTGGGAACGATTTTACAATGGAAAAATACATATTTCGTGTGTTTAACATCTAAATTATCTTTAAAATAGACCAACAGGCCTTTAGCATCTTTCTTAAATTTCACGTTTTATCAAAATAAGATGTTAATTATATTAAAGGGAAATTAACAATAGTAGAAAATATTCAACAAAATGCCAAACTATGACAGATCCTGAAGCCTTTTTAAAATACTTTGACAAGGTTTCCATTTACAGTGATTACTTAAAATGATCGTTTAAAGAATATCAAATGGAAAGTCTGAAGAATCTTATTGCTAAAGCATGCTTATGAAACGACTTTGGGAGGTTAGAAAGGTTTCTGTAACACACAAATAGTGTTTTGTGGTTTATATTGCCTTTTATTCCGTTTGTGCAACTTAACTCCACCTGCAACAGTAGAAGTGTCTAAGTCGACAAAAGAAGCAGGGACGAGCTGCTTGCTTAAATCTGTCTGGACCTGCTCCTCTGAGCTCAGCTGCGTATCATGTTGGGGCAAAGAGACAAAGGTTTTGTGTGTGTTTGCATCTGAATGACTTCTTGTTTGCCCAGATGACATGTTAACCTCTTTCTAAACCTGCCAGCCCACTGAGGTAACTCTAAATTTATAGTCTTTTCTTCATGTGACTGTGATTTTTATAAACTTTTTAGGGGGAACTTTGTTGTGGATTCAGACGGCAGCCTGAAGGAGGAACTGAAAGCCAAATAAAACACACTGACGTCATTTTTGTTACATTGACCCAGAACTGAGTCTGGACAACTAAAGCCAAAGACAACTGGCAGCGACATCAATGGAAAAGAGCAAGATTTTCAGCAACATTTGAGTTTCTCAAAGCTTGACCTTCAGCTGTCCCTACCACCCTTGTGTCTGACTGTCTCCACTCTATTAAACCAAAACCAGCTTTATTTTTGTAAAGTTACTCTTCTTTCCATTTTTCCTGCTGGTGGTCAATCATTAGACCAAGAAATGTCTTACATGAAGTCAAAATGAAGTTTTCTTTAGCTTCTTGTGGGATTTATTTCATGATGGAGGACATATTTAAAGGAAAATTCAGCTTAAATTTGTATTTATTTACATTTCTTTATTTAAATTGTTGTGAATAAGGGAGCAGATGAAAAAATGCTGCTGGAAAAAGCTAGTAGCAGTGACGTAGACGCTACTAGCTTTGTTCCATTTTGATGCATCCACTTGTAGACAAATAGATCATCTTTGTTTTCCTTGTCTGAGTTTAAATCTGGCTCAAAATGTAAAGCTGGATAGTTCAAATATTGCTTGCCATTGTTGCACCAATAATGTTAGCTTTGGGGCTGTAAGCTAGCGGGAGAGAGTGTAAACAGTTAGATGATAGGAAATGGGGGCGGGCTTACTCCCTACCAACAGTCTCACCCACAACTTAGAAGTTTTTTTATGAACTCCTGCCGCTCTGGAGAAATTATGTCCAAGAAAATGGCAAAAGTTTTTGGATTTTTAGTAAAAATGACACCACCATAATTAAAAGACCACTGGGACATTAGATCAAAAGAGGACTGGAGCGGGAGTTTTTCTTAATTTTCTTTATTTATGTCCTCCATCATCAGAAAAATGCCACTAAAAAGATAAAAAAAACACATTTTTCATCTGAGTTAAAATTAGGAAAAAAGTCTTTGTCATTCAGTTTTATCTTTTTTCAACAAGATGAGTCAAAGAAAACAACTAGCTTAGTGCTAGCTTAGTTCTTCCTTTCCAAAAAAAGTGTCTAACATCAAAGTTTTAATCACTGGTTTTGCTTAGTTTGCAAAGTTTAAAAACTAAGTATGTGGCTTATTTAAATTAGATGTAGCATCTAAAGTGTTTATGGAAATGTTTGTTAGCATTGTACAGAGGCCAAGCTAGCCGTTTCCACTCATAAAGTTTATGCTAAACAACAACGAAGCTTTAGTTTGTGACCGACAGAGGAGCAAACATGACTTTAGGTCTTTATATTTTTCCATCAGACGTGTGTCCACCACAAATGAATGAGGTGAAATGAGCTAATTTTACTTGAGATTGATCTCCTGTTTTGCCATAAAAGTGAGTTTTCTCCTAAAACGAGTAGGCCAAGAAATGGAAATGCTGCAAATTGGCCATGCTACCAATCTGTATACAAACCGTGCACACTCGGGCACTGTTACTAGAACAAGGTTCACTTATGATGATCTGCAACCATTCCCCTCCCTTCGCTCCATCTCTGCATGTTCGGTCTGACAAGCTCCCGAGGAGTTCTCAGGATTATTTAAGACGAGTAAATCTAATTCATCCACCGGCTCTCGTAAGTTTGCTTTCTCCGAGTTTGACTGCTGCCAGTGTGCGCTGTGGCTCCAGTGTGGTGACGCCTCTGCTTCTATAAAAACACTCTCCACTCCATCAAGACCTCCACTTCTCTCCGCACACTGGCTCACACGCCAGGTATCCCAGCATTCACCCCTCCTTCCCGAGTCTCCCTCCATCAAAGCTTCTATTTATTGAGACTTCAACATGGCTGCTATTGTCGGCCTGCCGCTCAGCCATGTGTGGTCAAAGAGCTGGCCGCCGGTTTGGTAAACACAACTCTGGGTCCCGCAGTGACGTGTGGTCTAGAGGCTTTTTGCACGGACAGTGAAGCACAACTCATGTGATGTAAAGTTGGTGGCCTAGGTCACTGTTTCTGAATTTGGTGCCCTCCGGTGACCTTTTTGTAGTTTGAAAAGTTAAACATGTGTAGTTTTCAAATTTGGCTTCATTAGCTATTGTTTATAAATAACAAAATAATCTAACATAAATTTTAAAACATCTTTTTAATTAACAATATTCCATCATTTAAAGGATCAGTCATCATCAGGAAGTTCAAACGAGTTTCTTTCTTGTGTGCGCTTTCAGGTCTTAAATCTACATCCTTCTGTTTGTTGTTTTTCTGTTTCTTGGCTTTCTCCTCAAGTTTTGCTTCCAATGTAAAACAGTGATGCCCTGTGCATCAAACGTTGCTTCACTAAAGATATATTTTTTTAATAGCTGCCGAATGCATTTTTACTTTTTCAGCTTAGAGCTCCAGTTCGATTAAAAATTGTGTTTTTAACAAGTTCTTGTGGCATTTTTCTGATGATGAAAATCAAACTTTCTGAGTATTTCTTTATTCAAATTGTTGTTAATCAAAAGCAGAAAAAAATGCAGCTTGAAAAATATACTGTATTGCCTGCTACGCTCCATTCTGATGCATCCATGTATGTTTTCCTCGTCTGAGCTTAAAACTGTACGGCTGGATATCTAAAATATTGCTCGCCATTTTTGTTAATGTATAGGTTGGGGTGTGAGGGGCTGTAAACTAGCAGATTATAGGTCTGCATCAATGGTCCCGCCCACAAATCAGAGGGGAATTTCTACATTGGAAGAAGTGAAACATTGTATCAATTAACTAAAGTTCTGTAATTTATAACAGTTTAAATGATTAGTTTTCATTATATTACAATTTTAGGTAGATTTACTCAACTCAAAAAGGTAATTTGATAAAAGCTATTATTTTTAAAATATGGAACTTTTGCTAATTGATTAAATGTTTTACTTTTTACAGTGTACTGTGGCCCTGTTATAGAAAAGTTTCATTATTTTGGCTAAAAATGGCATAATTATAATTAAAACACTTTAGAAATAAATCAAAAGACGAGTGGAGTAAGTCTTTAACAATAAGACACCAAAATCTTGAAGGCTCACTTCTACTTTATTGTGGTTTAATAACCAAAAATAATCTGCTTCCGCTGTCTATGTTATTTCCTGTAATATTCTTCAAATGTTCCAATAAATTGCTTGCACTGGTATGTTGCTGATCAAGGGTCCATATAAAGTCCTGACCATGCCACGACTGCAGCACCTCCTGTGTGGCGTGTATGTCATGTTGTTGTGGGTTGTCACACATTTACGTCAGGCTGATTGGTTCCTCAGATAAAAAAAAAAAAAAAAAAAAATTGCTGGTTAAAAATAGGATTTGAAAAAAACCCCAGAAACTCCTATAGTGCTTGTGGTGGAAGTTTCATTGAAGGATAAAAAGACGCTCGGTTAAACGTCATGCGTTTTCTTGTATTTATGCAACTGTAATAACAGGAGAACAGATGATACAGCACCAGTGCTCTTTCTCCTGGAAATTTCCTGGAAATTTCCACAAATGTTTCTGTACATTTCTAGCTGTTTTCTCCTGTCAACACTAGGGTTGAGGGAAGGATGAGGGCAGATGACTGCATCAAAGCTAGCTGATCTAAAGTACAGCATTACAGAAAGCAAGAGGTAAAAGCATTAAAGAGAGACGTGGGCAGAGACAGAGGGGTTACGAGTGCGGCTGGGTTTGAATTTTGGAAACTGAGTCAGTTGTTCCAATCGCTTCATGCCAACAAAGAAGGAAAAAAAAAGGGAATTTGGTTCTCTGAATGTTATTTCAATTGTTGGCGCCTTTGACCTAGTTAGCGCTCAAACCAACTACGATTTGATCCATCGAGTCAGTCAGAATTCATTTGGTGGTTTTATTACTTTCTTCTGGGAGGTGTATAGAAAGAAACTTTGCTTAGGCCTTAGTCCCAACTGCCCTAGCGGGGTAGATATGGGCTTTCTGTGGGCAAAACATGGGAAAACCTGTTCTGAACAAGAAGGAAATATATAAGCTCAGTGAGCTTGTATAGCAAAAATGTTTTTCCGGTTGTAGTGAACACTTATACAACACTCAAGGGTAAGTAAGGGAGAAGTAGGCCACATCGTACACATGTTAGCGTGAGTGCTGTTCAAGCGATAAGTGCACACGTCTATTGCATTACAGCCTGACTGTTACAAAATAGGAAGTTAGATATCAGAGTGTGGAAATCCAATGGCCACTGGCGTATCACATGCACATCCTGTGGATGCATCATTGGTGTGTGGTCAGTAGGGACTTTCTCTGACCTCACTATTGAATGACTGGAGTGTGGTGTAAGGACTCCATACGACACCCGTACATCATAAGTGCGTGTAACTTCCGTTATCCTGAGAAATGCTTTACCATACGTTTACCACACAGTGGTACGTTCCATTTTCATGACATCGCTTGAGGTGGTCATACGAGGAAAAACCCAAGGAAACCACAAGACACACCTGTGTTCCCTTAAAGATGGAACCACTCGATGTCCAGACAACCCAAAAACCTGCAGCACCTGTACGAGTCAACCCCCGTACAAGTCAATCCCTGCTCGAGTCAACCCCTGTACGAGTCAATCCCAATTCACGTCAACCCCCACACAAGGCAACCCCCGTTCAAATCAACCTCCATTCACATCAACCCTCCACACGAGTCAACCCCCATTCACGTCAACCCCCCCCCCAAACCCCACGAGTCAACCCCTGCTAGAGTCAAACCCTGTACGAGTCAACCACTGATGAGGCAACTCCCCCACACGAGTCAACCCCCATTCACGTCAACCCCCACACAATTCAACCCCCATTCACATCAACCCCCACTCGAGTCAACCCCAATTCACATCAACCCCCGTACAAATCAACCCCCATTCACGTTAACCCTACGAGTCAAATCCCAGCTCGAGTCAACCCTCCACACGGGTCAATCCCAATTCACGTCAACCCCCCACACAAGTCAACCCCGTTCGAGTCCACCCCCATTCGAGTCAACCCCGTTAACGTCAGTCAATCCCCACTCGAGTTTACCCACGTACGAGTCAACCCACGTACGAGCCAACCTCCGTTCAAGTCAACCGGCATTCAAGTCAACCACCACTCGAGTCAACCCTCGTTTGTGTCAGTCAACCCCCGCTAGATTCAACCCACATACAGGTCAACCCCCATTCAAGTCAACCCCCGTTCGAGTCAAGCTCCGTTCGAGTCAATCCCCGTTCGAGTCAACCCTCGATCAAGTCAACCCCTGCTCAAGTCAACCCCTGTTTTAGTCAACTCCCATACTCTTATGGCATAAAGTCCTTCCTTCTCAAAGGTTTGTGGTCGTGCTTTACCTTAACAACATCTGCGTGAAGACATGAATTATTTAGATCTTAAGTTAAGAATGTAGTTGGACAAACATGAACACAATTTGAGCATAAACTTTTCTTTAGTACAGGTATTAATTTATATCTCAACCAGCGACAGGAGCTAAAAATGATAAAAAGTTATAAAGCAGCTTTAAATTCTAATAAAACTGTTTTAATTTTGTCAATTAAAGTTTTATAAACCAGCATTGGTTCTATATAAATGAACTGAAAAGTTTAGAAATACCAAATGATTAAGGTAATGACATTTTACATTATTTTAGTCTGACATATTTTACCACTAAAACTAATTTCATCACATATTTGGGTGTTTTGACTCAACAAGCATGCTAATTATAGCATTCCTTGTATGTGAGATTTGCCAGGATTTCCCTGAAAATCAGGTTACTTAAGTGCATTTAAAGGCAAAAAAAGTTTGTCTGTCCGTCTTGTACAATACTTTTTGACTCTGGAAATTTTTAGACAATCTGGACATCGCAGGAAACTAAATCACATTAGAGAATTTTTCAATAGGAATACCAGAGTTTAACCAGTAGAGATATCTATTAACTTTAAACACATTTTATGAACTTTTTATACTTTGTATTGACAACGTAGAATCATTAGAAGCAAGAAAGATTAATTTTTGTTTTGTTTTAATACAGGAAAAGAAAAAAAACTTAAAGTTATGTATATTTTCATGTTAATTTGTAGCTCTGGACAATAAAAAGATATATATCGTGTGGGCAATAGAAAAGGGCCATTTCTCTTTTTTTTATTTGTTTATTGTTTTTGATGAACTTTTGAGCAAAAATGTTTTCCTACTAAGAAACCTGAAACTGTTGTGCACTTTAAAAAAATATTTCTAGTTTCTAACAATTCAGAGAATAACTTAAAATATACTTAATTGTATTATATTGTGATATACATTATATAGTTATTATGATGTAAAATAGTCTGTATCACAATATACATGTTTTTCCATGTAGCCCAGCACTAGTAAGTAGTATTCACAAACATGTAAAGACATAAAAAAACATAAAAAATTAAATAAATTCTAGGTAAATTTTCCCTTTTATTGCAGATGGTTTTTAAGAACTTTCTGATTTTTCTTTGAACCATAGTATTATATTTAATACATGCCTAATATTACTGAACACTTGCAAAGTTCTCTGCAAAAACTGAATCTTAAGAAGGAGAAATACCTGTTTTTTTAAAGAAATAAATGTTGTTTTTGTCTTGAAAGAAAAAAAACATTTATTAGGAAAGTTTTTCAGAAGCAAAATGATCTTAGTTTGAGAAATTGCGACTATGTAAATAGATTTTTTAACTAAAGACTTCTTGATAACTTTTTTACTAATAAGGAAAATTAGTTTTTAATTGAAGAATTTTGGACTTATTTGGCCTGTTTTTGTATTGTTTATAGTAGATTTGCACTGAACTAAAATTAAAATCTTTTCAAACACAGATTATTTTACTGAAAACAATTTTTTATCTAAAACTAAAAACTTTTTTTCTTTATTATGGAAAATGTCTTATCCTTTCTATAGAAAATTGAAATTGAACATCCGTAGGACTTTAAATGAGCGTTTTATCAGGGCAGGAAACATTTATCCTGGAATCCGACCTCAGTCAAGTCCGACCAGCTGATCTCTTTAAACCAAACCAGATGATCCAAATCAGGACCGGTTCACTTATGAACACACACGCTCATCAGTTTCCGATTATCTGATGCTGCCAGTTTGAGTTGATCATAACACGATTTTTCTTTGAAAGTAAAAATCCACTCCAAAAAAAAAAAAAGAAATGAAACCCAGATGTTTTTGGATCATGAAACATGTGTCTTCAGATTTTTTCTTTTACTGTGAGGGGAACTTGCTGTTTTTATTGCTGCCCGCTTCCTTTGGTCGTAGTGTCCAGCTAAGCACTTTTATTAAAGTTTGAGAGGAAAAAAAAATGTGAACAAAAACAACGTCTGGAGGCCAACTTCAGGAGAGGCCATTTCATTTTCTGAGAAGTGAGGACGTTTGACTTCTCTCTTGACAGGACTTCTTTTTTCACTCAGCGTGGATTAAATGGGTTTAGTTTGTCAGGATGAAGTCAGAGAAGGATGTTCTTGAATTGAGCAATAATCCTAAACCAGAAAATTTCTCAAAAACTTTAATTTTTGCTTTATTTGAAGGTACTGGAAACCCTCTCAAAAGGAGTTTCACTTCTGCTAAACGTTATTTAGCTTCTTGATTTTGTCTTCTATCCAGTTTTTCTGACACAGACATGTCTATCTCTTGATCACAGGGTTCTTATGCTGATGTAATCCTGAACCTGTAATTAAAGCTGAGCCTCTTTCTGCATTCAGACTCACTTTACGTCACTGGAGACTTCTGTGTCTTTCCGAGACACAACATTTTTATTTGATTCCTGATATGAGGAGGAAAAAATGCAATCTCCTCTTTTGATTCCGAGATCTCGATTTGCAGATGTCAACATCTTTTTTTTTTGGTTTAAACCGTAACACGTGTCAGCTCAGTTCTCCACGGTGGGGGAGCCGGCTCCAGCTTCTTGTAAACTGTCTGACTTGCCTTTGTCTCGTCTTGTGGTCAGTGACTAAGGTCTGCTCTGGCTACGTTGCTCACCCAGTGCCCACCCAGAATGCAATGCAGGCTCCTGCAAATGTCCACTAATGCTGCTTTTCTGCAACAAATGTAACAATTCGTTTTAACAACCATCCGATTCATATTGTAATTTGTGGCTGACGATCCGATTCACTGACTTAAAATCATCTTTAGCTAAAAATCCCATCAGTGTGACTGATAAATACTTGATACTGAACAGTGCTGAAGTATCAAGTTTCTTGCAAGTGCATATGTGTACAAACAAACAAGTAAAGAAGAATCAATGTCGAATATATTCATTAGTTTCATAAAGTTCAGCCCACATGTTTTCCAATTCCTTGTTTGTTCTCTTTTCAGCGACTCAGAGGTGGAACAGCTGGAGCACATCAGCTGACTGACAGAAGGAGAGGATATTGTCTGACTAAGCACAATAAAGCTTGTAAACTTGCTGAATGGTCCTTCAATTGGTTTTTGCGTCCCAGTTTGTTACAGCTTGTTTGGGTTTGTGACAGTAGGGGGCTCGTCCGGGATTTGGTGTGTTTTTGCTTTATCTTTTTCTCTCCGTTTTAGGCGTATATTTGCCTTTTTTGTTTCCACAACTTCGTCAGTAGCATAAGGATGTCTAGCTAAGCTGTTTTATTATTTTTTTTTAATAGTTCTTCCTTTGGACACACGTTTGTTATTTTCCCTTTTTTGTTTTTGGGGCGAATTCTGGGAATTCTGGAATAATAATACAGATTATTATCTGCAAAATTCAGTGTTTCCTCATTAGACTGTAAAGATGGCTGCATGGTGTTGTCAGCTGTTGTTACATTATTGTAAAATAAACCTCCGTGCATCAATTTAAATGGTATTTTCCAATATTAACTATTGATGTATCTCATTTTGAAACAATTTTACTATAGTATAGGCCGATTTAACATTTTGTCTCAAATGCATCATATATAAACCGACTATTATTAGAGTGTGAATCCTATTTCCTGTCAAATCTGTGGGTCATTTCAGGCAAACATCCTCAATCACAAAAACCTGACATTGATCTTGCACAATAAACCTTCAGTTCTCCTTATTTGACTCAATGTGGACTCCTCAGGAGCGTAGAGAGACTTTGCGCAAGCCTTGTTTACCAAAAAGCTCTAAATGTTAGTGTTTCCGTGGAGCCAAAAACTGAAGCCCTTCAGAGTCTGAGATGAAGCTCCCCAAGTTTGCAGAAGCAGACTAGCTTCCAGGAATGGTGTCTCCTCAAACAGATGAAACCCATTAGCCCCCTCCCCCTTAGAACCACCACTGCTCCCCCCTTCAGAACAAAGCAGCTGAGCCGTGCAGACAACAACAAAAGTTGACACTTTGTGGATTTGCTAACAAATAAAGGAGGAGAAAAAATTGAAAAGTAGATGGAAAAAGTATCAGATTTGCAAACTTCTAACACACAATAAACGTGACCTACTTTTATGAAAAATGACAAAAAAACAAAGATGGATCCAGCTTTCCTTACCTCTGCTTTCAGCACATCCGCAGTGACGGAGCTGAGGCTCCAGCAGCAGAGCGCGCAGGTCAGCAGCCGCAGCAGCATTTCTGCCTGACTTCACCGACCGTCTCCCCGAAGAGAAGAAGAGGCTGTCCTCACAGACACCGGAGACGAGGAGGAAACCGAGCAGGACCGGCCTTAACTCCACATCTGAGCGCGCGCAACAGCTCCAACGCAAAAACGAACAAACAGGGAGAATCTGACCCGAGCGCGTAAAATGTTCAATAAAGTCACGACGGAGGTGTCAGAAAAGTTGAAGCAGTTCCTTTAGGCTGGTTGCTTGATCCGTGAGTGGAGGCTGTTGGTGAAGAGAAGGAGAAAGATTTTTTTTTTTTTTTTTTTTGCGCGCAGGATCCTCCTCCAGATGTGCGCACGTGATTCCAAAGGATTCATGCCAAATCCACAGTCTGGGTCTGAACAAAGTTTATCACATTAAATGTACATTTGTACAATTTATAGTTATTTTTCTTTTGTATTTGTACTGTTTGTTTCTGTAATGGACAAGTTTCCCAAGTTAGGATCAATAAAGTATCTTTATCTTTTATTACACTAATGGAGTGTTTGAATTTTGAAAAGTTAATATTGGTGATTTATATAGCTTCATGTTTTATAGACTTGTCATTTAAAAAAAAGAAAATGATAGAAAAATGTGTTTTTTGTGTTTTTTATGTTTTTGTGGCATGTTTCGTATGATGGAGAACATATATAAAGAAATTAAAATGTATAATTGCATTTCTGAGTTGTTTTTTTAATCAAATCATTGGAAAAATCTAGAAAGTTTTTTTGTTATTATTATTTTTCCTAACAACAGCAAAATCATGATTAAAAGACCACTGGGAATGCTTTTAGATCAAAAGACAAATCTCCACGATTTGAATCTTCAGCGTTCTTCATCTGTTATTTGATGCTCTGGTGTTTCTGTGTTTACTTTATCTTGTATCTTCCAACCCATCACAACATATGGCCTCACTTACAGATAAAAGTCTGTCTCTTTTTCCATTCAGTTTCATTCCACAGAAAACTGCGAGATGTAAACTGTTGATCCCTCATAAAATATCTTTGAAATCTTCACCATAATTGTCATTAAATTGATCTTAAAAACATGGAATCATTGGCAATATATTGAATTTAATGGTGAATAAATGTAGCTTGGTTTGCAGTTAGTTGCTTTAAAGCACCATAAGAAAATCATAGTTGTGAAATAACACTAGCATGCTCTGGAGCCCTGAACGATGTGAAATGTCTAAGCAATAATATCAGCGTCTTAATCTCTGATTGTTATCAAAGTGTATGTTTTTGTAAAGTGTGAATGTGAGTGTGTTGCTCAACAGTAACTGGGATAGGCTCCAGCAACCCTGTGACTCCAAAAGTGATACAGGGTGGAAAAGATTGAAGGATGATTGTGTTATGTATTATTTATGCATAATTTCAATTATTTTGTTTGGTTCACTTTAAAATCTGTGTATGTAAGGAGGACTTGTCCCAGTATAAGATTCTGAAAGTCACTAAAGAATGAAAATAATTAAATTTATGTGGAGCTGCAGAAGCAAGAGCTCAGCTTCAATATTTCCAAATTAATACAACTTTTCTAGTTTAATTGCAATGCACTTAAGACCTGAGGGATTCACAGCTTTATTTCCTTAATAAGATTTTACTTATAATTTTAGTCATTTTTTTGTACTTTTACTTTAGTAATAAATACAACTCTGTCAAAATTATCCACATTTGATTCGAGTTTACTTTACTATATGTTGTATCTGTTCCATGAATTAAAAATACCAGGGAAATTTTAAAAATCCAAAATAATAACATCTATGTTATTATTTTTTAAATTGATGTTCTATATTTAAAATTTAGCCTGTGCAATTCCTTATTAAAATAATCGAAATTAAAATTACTAGGACAATCTTAAAAACGTTAAATTAATTACATTCAAACAATTGGGATCCATTTTTGGTTGGTTTTATGTTGTTCCTGTGTTGCCTTGACACAACCTCAACTGTAGATTATTATTAACTTCAGTTCTAATTTTGCATTTGAACTATTTCCACAATGGCAAATTCCATGTTTAGGAGTCCGGGGGATGAATAATAGATTAGAAGTCGTCCAGAAATCATTGAATGAAAGCATTCCTCATGTTTGAAGAGCTAAGTTTTTTATGAATCAAATCTGGTGTTGTTGTATAGCAGTGACCTCTGGTGGTCATGGAGAGTATTGCATTGTTGGCAATTTATCAGGGGTTTCTTTTAAAATTAAATAGGCAACTAAATAAAACAAATGGTGAAGAATCAATGCAAATTTCTAATATATGTTGTAACAGTTTTTCTAAATGACAAAAAGCTTGTCAATGTGCGGCACAGGCCACGCCCCCTCCTGTCAGTGGCCGCGTTACACGGAAGTAGCTCAGAACTTGTCAACAAGAGAGGCCGACTAAAATGGTAACGTATTCGCCCTTCGCTAATTTTCTTCGGTTGTCATTTCTTGTTCTTATTCCTGTCTCTGACCCCCATAATGTGACGCGTGCGGTTACCAAACCCCGCAGTGTTTCCGTCAGAGCACTTTTATCGGTGTGTCGTGGGTTTTAAAGAGGGGAAAACGGGGGGAAATAGATGCTAACAGTTAGCAATTAGCCGCTACCTCCGTCTGTTCAAACCGAAACCACAACGTCGCCGGAGTATAAGGGACTCATTTTAAGATATACACGAATTTGTGACAACGAGGCGGTAACATGTTACCTCTTGACATAAAAGATATATAAGGAAATTTACAGCTGAAGATTTTACTGTGTGTGAGACGGTTTAGGTTTTGTCGTCATAAACGATTACAGGAAGGAAACGACTATTGTGCGCAACAAAGATAAAAATAACCCTCTTTCATCCATTGATCTCTACAGAACACTATGGTGTTCAGTTTCCTGTGAAAACTTGTAGGAAAAAAAACAAATTATTCTTTTAATCATGCTAAAGAACTGCCTCTTTAGACATAAACACTCATTTGTATTAAAACTTTAAAGCTGAGAAAAAAACAACTTTGGTTAAACTTTTATCCAGAAATATATGTCAATGATAAATTATTAAAATCACGTTAAAATGTAAATACTTAGGCAAGGAGGAAGTAATTTTAGTTTGTTCCATTAAATCCACCAAAACAAAGAACTGCTTATGTTAATTTGTTTAGATTTTACATTCCAGGTAGTGAAATTGTTCTGTAAAATACAAAAGGAAGCCATTCCTGATCTTTTAGATAAGGCTATGTTTTGATCTGCATTAAGAATTGTTACATGAAGTCGAAAGATGTTTCGGTTTTACAGGATAAACCTGATTTGGTGTGGATCATTTGAAGCTATAAGGTGCTTAAATACATCCTTAAAGTTCTGCATCAACAAACTAAAATATCTCTAATTCAAGACGTTTCAGTTGCTCTCTGATGATATTTGTATAAAATAATGTGAAATCTGTGTTTTTCAGTATTAAACACCAATTAACCAGTAAATAAGTACAATTAAGAAAAGAAAGTGTGATGCATTTCCAACACAGCTGAAATGTACTTTATGGGGTAGCAAATGCTGCTGGATTAAATGAACAATCAGCCTATTTCAGTTAAATCTGAGTTGTGTTGGAGTCATTGAGCTCTGGAACAACAACCGCAAAACTAATGAGTGAGCATTTTGGTTCTCACGAGATCTTTGTGTGTGGTTCACTGCCAGCTAACAGTCAGGGGTAAAGTGAAACACAAAAGCAAGACATTGAACTAAATGTTTTGCTCATAAATGATTTAAATTTGTTTTGTCAGCATTTGAAATTGATACCAGTATCGCCCAAAAATATCGTGATAATTCACAGTATCGATTTTTTCCCTACATTCTTAATATTTACGTTTAGTTTCAAATTGTCAAAAATAAAAGCTACATTTTTTTTGTTTTAGTTAAATGTCTTTCTTTCCAGACATAAGCCTGCACACACTTAACAACTTCCAACTTTTTTGCACCCTTTTAACAGCTGGATCATTTTATTTTTATCACAATTGTCATAGAAAATTTTGAGTTTATAAGAAGATATTCATATCATTAAAAGTTTTGAGGATTTTTTGTTTATGTTTTTCTTTTTTACTATATTTTGGGTCTATTGTGTCTAAATCTTTATTTTATTATTATTTTTTTTTTTTAGGCAAAGTCTTCCTGAAATCACCGACAATGGCACTTCTCTGACATTTATCACCTTTACATTTTTAGAACCACTTAAGTCTTTTTTTTTTAAATAAAAGCTTTTAGAGACTTTAAAGACGGGAAGTGTTACCACAATGACCGTCAGCTATAAACTATGTGCTCTCCTAGTTTTCTCCATCACAGGTAAGACACCTACTGTGTGAATCTATTTGAGTTCAATATTTGGTTTAATTTTAAGTTTTTAAATGGTTGGATTTATTCATTTTGACTCTTTCCAGCAGCTGATTGTTGAGAAATTATTTCCTCTCTGATTTTTGTTTTGTATTTTCTCTGCAGCTTACAGCCATTTAGAATCTCCCTTCTGTGTTGGTGAGTGATAGAACAAACTTATTTTGTGAAAAGGTTAAGTGTTTATAAGGCATTATTTTAGTTCTATAAAAATGAGTATGATCTGCATTTCTCCAGAATGAACTAATATGTTGTCGTTGTACCTCTCAGCCCACTGTGGGGCTTCCCCTCAGGTCTTAGACAGTGACACAGGAGAGATCCGGAGTTCTTCTTACAACACCTGGACTTACCGCTTTGGATCGGTTTGTGACTGTTGGGTCATCAAGGGTTCAGAGAATGAGCCGATTGTTTTAAGGTACGAACCCAGAGCTGACGTTTGAATTGTAAAATGTTTCTGTTAGAGTCACACTCCACTAGCTTAGCAATCCAGGTAGCTGCTTTATGTCATGTGACCAAGTAGGATGTAGGGAACAGAATCCATCAATTTTTCAAAATAAAACTTCCTTCTGAATCAGAAAATTAACTAGCCTAAAATAATCGAAGCTAGAGCATTTTCAGGCTGTGGTCCGGTACCACAAGGTTTACAATAAAATTGACTCTTTTAAATAATTTGAATATTTTATGGCAAAATGTTGCTACATTTCTGAATCAGACATACATGGTTATGCTTTTTTTTTCTTCTTTTTTCCACATGTATTCCCTCCAGGTTTTCTCGGTTCTTTGTGAAATGTGACAAAGAATGGGTTTCCCTGAAGTCCTCGGCTGACGATGAGCCGGTGGTTCTTTGTGGGAAAACGTTGCCGGAGCCTCTGAAGTTCCCGGGGGGAAACATTACAGTGGTGCACCATTTCCTTCCACACCAATACCCGGTGTCAAAGTTTATTTTGAGCTATTTTAGAGGTACGAAAGACTGCGCTTCCCTTTACTTGCACGTTTTGGGTCTTTAAAAAACATTTTTTCTTTTGTTCATAATCCAGAGTCAGAGAACTGCCCAAAGACGTCCTTCCAGTGTCCCAGGGGTCAGTGCATCCCGCTCTTCCTGCGCTGTAACGGGCGCATAGATTGTCCCGATGACGACAGCGGGGCTGACGAGCAGGGCTGTGATGATGACATGGACTATCTGGAGGTCCAGACGGTTGCAAATAAAGACTCAGAGAGGCAGATGGTCACAGAGAAAACCCAAAGCTTGGTTAGAACGACTCCCGGGTATGGCTATGACGATTTCTGGCAGTCGGAGAGGGCCCAGCTGGGACAGGAGCAGCCTCAGACCAAAGCAGAGACGCTCGTCTCGACGACTCCCGTCGAGTGGCCGTGCGGAGGACTCTTCCAAACCTTTTATGGGACCTTCTCCTCTCCGGCCCCCCGAGGGAACAGGCTGTTCTGCGTTTGGAGTTTGGATCCTCAGGACTCTCGCCCGCTGAGGTTAGACCTGCAGCAGCTGGTTCTCGGGCCTGTAGACCGACTGACCGTCTACAACAGAGGCGAAGGCAAAGGAGACGTGATAAAAAATGTGAGTTTCTTTAAGCCTCTCGATGTTTTTTCCCTTTTCCAGTTATTGAGCGATGTGTTTTTCTTTTTGACAGATCACCAATACGTCTAACTACAAATCAGTCCAGGTGGAGTCCCACACTGGCCTGATGTCCCTGGTGTATGAAACGTTTCCTGGCTCTGAGGCAGGGGGCTTCAAAGCCACGTTCCACGTGGGGAGCTACTGTCCGCCGTCGGAGTACCGCTGCGGAGGATCCATGGGAGGATGTTATACGAAGGAGCAGCGCTGCGACGGGAAATGGGACTGTCCCGAGACCGGGAAGGACGAGGAGGCGTGCAGGGGCTGCGGCACCAACCAGTTTGCGTGTGGAATGGTGGGACAAAAAGCCGTGGCGCCCAGCCACTTCGCCGGCAGGCCGGTGTGCTACCCGGCGACGGAGAGATGCAACTACCAGCTGTACTGCGCTGACCTCAGCGACGAGAAGGACTGCACCATGTGCCAGCCCGGGACCTTCCACTGTGACAGCGACAGGTCAGTGTCAACGGAGACATCCATTTGGATATAGGGGGGGTTTGGGGACAAATTAGAGTTTAGAACATTACTTCTTCTTTGATCTTCTCTATGTTTGGAGAAGATTAGGATTTATAGGTTTTCTGTCTTCAAATAAAAACAAGAGCTAGTGCTGGATTGATAAAATAAATGAATCGATCTAAGCTTAATAGATCAATAATCGACCCATAAAGATGGAAATCGATCTAGCACATAAAGCTAAAGTCTGCTAGCTTGATGCTAACGTTACTGAAATTTCCCATAGAACATATGCTGCTCTCTGATTGGCTGTTGATTTAGTCTTTTAATCAATCTCCTCTGTGCCGCATCTCCTGGATAGAACGAATTCCGTTTGTCACATAAATCTTTGATTGTGATCAGATTTTTGTTTTCATTCTATAATCCTGGATTTATTTTTCTATGAAGGTTTGAACTTTGAGAGTTTAAACAATAGAGAAAATTGTAAAAATATTAATCTGTAAAAAGTCTATAATATGTGTGGTGAGGAGCTGCTATTATCCGGCTTCACAGGTATTATCTATCATGAGTTAGTTTGAGAACCTTGCCCAAAATAAACAAGAGGACCTGGCCGCAGACAACAACATGGCTCCAAGATGGCGCCACAGCATCATTAGCTGGAAGTCCTCAATCGAAGTTTGAGTGAAGTTCACTCGCTTCCCCTAAAAAACACCGGAACTGGGTTAGGGTTAGGAATATTCTATTGTAGATACGCAAATTTATTCATTTCCGATTCTTGCTAACGATTAGTTTGATGTTGTGTTTTGGCGCCATCTTGCTTGTAAGTGGAATAAAATAAACAAGGCAATACTATAGTAGGGCTGGGCGATAAATTGATTTTATTGCTAAATTTAAATTTGTTGCTTAAGAAGATTTCTCTTTTGGGAAAATTCGGGAAAATTCCATTGTTCTGAGTAAGATCTTTCCGCCCGTTTCTCACTACACTAAGACGTTAATATGGCAACTATGAAATAGGAGGAGCTTGTTCACAAAACAGAAACAGTTTTGCGAGAACTTCTCTTTACGAGACGCTCAAGCTAGTGCTACCTCTCAGAAACACCTGTAACACTGTTTAGCAAACATTTTTACCGCCTTTATGTAGTTGCTCTTTATGTTCAGGTCAACTATCAAAGGCGATGTTATTGTTTTTGTAAAGAAAGTAAAAGGAGGGAAAAAAAATGGATTTAATCACATTTTTGTGTATTTTGCACAAAGATTTTTGATAAAACTACTATATTTCTGTTTTTTTTCTGAACAAATGTTTCGCATTTAGAAAGTAACATCAGCGACAAGCTGAAGAGGAAACGGTCTCTAGCTTCAGGTTCCCGAGCCCTCCTCCGGCATGCTTTTACCACAGACGGCTCTTTGTCCTCCCCGCAGGTGCGTGTTCGAGAGCTGGCGCTGTGACGGTCAGGTGGACTGCAAGGACGGCACCGACGAGCTCAACTGCACCGTCATGCTGCCCCGCAAGGTCATCACCGCGGCAACGGTGGGCAGCCTCGTCTGCGGGCTGCTGCTGGTCATCGCCATGGGCTGCACCTGCAAACTGTACTCGCTCAGAACCAGAGAGTACAGGTGAGACCCGCTCTGATTCCAGCTGGGTTACTTCAGATTGATGAATAATTATCTCAAAATTAAGGAGTTAAACATCTTTTAGTAGTGATGTGCTACTAAATTATGCCACAAATATTTTTATTTTAACTTCTATTTTGAAAGAACTATGTCTAAAATAAAAGATTATTTAAAACAACTATGTTTGTCGCGGCAGCCTGTTTGCTCCAATAAGCCGCCAGGAAGCCCAATTGATCCAGCAGCAGGCTCCTCCCTCCTACGGTCAGCTGATCGCCCAGGGTGTCATCCCGCCAGTGGAGGATTTCCCCACAGAAAACCCCAATGAGGTAAGACGGTTAAATTGAGAGGGAGGTTTAAAGACACACTCCAATGAAAATTGTGTTTTTAACAGGTTCTTTTTAAGAAAATTAAGCTAAAAATTGTGAATTGGGAGCAGATGAAAGAAACGTTATTTGTGAAAAGAGCTTCTTTGTTATGTACAAGCTCCCTGCTCTTCATCGCAGCAGTTCCGCCAACAACTTAGAGGAGTATTTCTAATGAACCTCTGCCGCTCTGCAGAAACTATGTCCTATAAAATGACAAGTTTTTAGATTATGGCTCAAAATGGCATTGTTAAAAAAAAGTAAAACATATTTAGAATCTATATTTTTTGCATGTAAGTATAAAGATGTGATGTTTTTTCACATAAAACTAGAGATAGTTGCATGTTTTATGCTAATTCCGTCCATCACTGATTAATTTTAGATGATTACGTTTATTTCAATGGTTTAGTCTTTACACTTATTTCCTCAACCGTCTGTTTTTGTCAGACTTCGACTCTTTCTCTGAGGGGAATCCTTCAGCTCCTCCGACAGGACGCCGCCAACTCCCCGCATCGCCGCCGCCGGCCTCGCTTCGTCCGACGCGCCGTCCGCCGCATGCGCAGGTGGGGGATCATCCCCAGGCAGGCGTCCAGGCCGAGCCAGAGCCAAAGTTCCAGCCAGCAGCAGTCGACCCCCGCTCCGCCCGGGGAACAGCCAGCCCAGTCCACGCCCACAAGCTCCGCCTCCGCAGTGGAGGCGGCCCTCCCACCCATTTCTCAGAAACTCGGCCTGTTGACCACGACGGAGCAGCAGCAGCAGCAGGAAGCTCCTCTGCTGCAGCTGCCTTCGACGGACGCCGCCTTCCTTCCTCCCCCTCCGTACGCCCCCCCTCCTCCGTCCCACGCCACTTCCTGCTCTCCTCAAGTCTCAGTTCCTTCTAGCAGCCCCACCTTAGCGTCCATCTTCCAGACACTCAGCCTCAGTATTTCCCTTTTCAGAGCTTCTCCTTCTATTTCTACTTCTACTTCTTCTTCCTCCTCCACCAACTCCATGCCTCTGTCAGCCTCTCCCTCTTTCTCCTCCTCCTCCTCCTCGGACGACGAGGTGCTGCTTATCCCGCTGTCCGAGGACAACACATCAGAGGACGACGTGCCCATGCTCACCTGAAACCACCTCCTCGCCGCTCGCTCACTCGCTCGCTCGATCTCTTCCGCATCCGGTCGACTTTTAGCACAGGAGTGCCTCACTCCGACACTCATCTTCTCTGTGCAAGTCTGTGCCTTTTTCTAATTGCTTTGGATTTGATTTTGTCGCCATTTCCTGCCAAATTATGGACTGTTTTCCCCCTTTTCCTCTTGCTTAAGAACTTACATGTGTTGGTGTCAAGCACGAGGGGGAAAAAAAAACAAAAAAAACACACAAAGTCGATTGGATGTGCACTTAACGGCGGACTGCACAGAGAACTTTTGCACAGAAGGATCTTCCCATCCAGATACTGGTGGAGCAGAAAGTTGTTGAATGACTGTTTTTTTTTTTAGTCTTGACAGACAAAGGAGTGTGATTGTACACGTGCATGGTAAACTTCTGCACCCAGATGTGAGGTCACTAATATTATAGGAAAAAACAATACCCCCCCTACTCAAGTGCCTTTTGAGGACTCTCCTGAGAAGTTCTGGTTCCTCGTGGAAACACATGTGGGCTCACCTCATCGCACACATCAGCACATCCATGGCTTTACTATAACATCCTAAAATGCATGTCTGCAAGTTGGCAATATCCTTTTCTCGGGGGGACCTGTTGTAGTTCAATAGATTTATGTTTTCTAAGTACACATAGGTATTATCCTGACTAGAGAATGAATGTACTCAAAGAGAAAATATTTTCAAAGACAATCTCTTCGGTGCCTGATTCCACAGCGTGAGAACAGAAAGGTGAGGCGCCCCGCCGTTTGAACGGGCACCAAAATGACCTCAATCATTGATGAGACTTTATTATTATTATTAATATTATTATTATTTTGTTGCAGACTGACACAACAGAATTGTGGTGTGCCATTCGAGCTCAGATAAAATGATTTATTGTGTTTTTATTTCGGCAAGCTGCGTGTCTTTTTATCCTTTAAAGTTGTTGCTCTTTTGAATGTAGTGTGGCGGAGTAAAATAGAAGTTTTAAGTTCAAATGCAATGGGATAATTAAAAAGAAAAGTGATTTTATGATGTAAGGATTTCACTGTATATAAGTCAAATGTTGCTGAGATTAAACAATTTGCACTTTTAAGGCTTTGCTGCTTTTCTTTGAAGGTGGGGGTTTGGGGATTGTATGCACATCAGGTGACACTTGGGCAACAGAAGCATTGCATTCTGGGAGTTCTATTGTTTTTCTGAGTGGAACTAAAGACTTTAGTGGAGCGATGAGGCTGCATGGATGCACCGCTGCAGACAAACTCCAGGTAATTATTATTAAATATTCCAGAAAAAAATATTATTTTCAGGAAAAATTCACAAATAAATTAAGAGTAAACTTTTTTTGATTAATTTTCTACAAATATCAAATGTTCTAACTTTTTGCAAAGAGGTGATATGAAAATGGGAGGGCAAACTAATTAGCTTGCATTTATTGAACTCTTATAATAACATTAAATGATAATAAACTATTTATTGAAACTGTTTTATCAGTGAGATAATTTTCATTTATTGCAATAGAAAAAAAATAAACAATTTGTACTCAAATTAATGTAAATTTCTGATTTCAAGACAAGAAATAAAATAAAAAAACGTGAAATCTGAGTTCACATGACATGTTTTATTTATCAATATTCACTGTAAACTTTTACATTTAAGTAATTTGAACAGGAAAATACTACAAATAGCTTTCTTATTCAGAAGTACAAACCATTGTAGTTTTAATCATAGAAATAAATGAATCTTTTCTTCTCGTTTGGCCCTTAAGGCGCTGAAGGTCAAGTTTTCCACAAGTGTACTACAGTTTATAACATATTTTAGCCAATCACAATCAAGAAATCACACAGTCTCTAGATATTGCTTTGGGTCACAAATTCTTGATTTATGACATAAGACCATTAAATGAATGTGGGCTGCATTTGGCTCAAGGGCCAGACTTTGGACATTCATCATCTAATATATAATATTAAAAAAAAAAAATCTTGGTCGTAGCTTTAATAACTGTCGCAAAAATTAAAGAAGAAAAATTACACTAATGCTTCTTAAAGTTATAGCATTTTAGGTCAGTGTGGTCAGGTTTATTCAATTATTATTCAACCTCATTGGTCTAAAAATCAGTTACCATCACAAACAATCGCAAGTTTTTGACGAAAAATATGAAACATTATAAAAAAATTAAAAAAACTCATATACTCTGTATATTTGTTGTTGTGCCTCATGATGTCTATCAAAGAAAAAATCTAATTTGGCTTAAAAAAGTTTGAAAAACATAAATTTTAGTTCACCTATGTTTTGTTTAAAGTAGCTCTGATGTTAAATCAGGATCTGGCTCTGATGACAGGAGAGTCTGAGCTCTGGTGTCTTCACAATGTGCTAAAAGATTTTCAGAGGAGATGTATGCTTTGAATTTTGAGGCGTTTTTTTTATCTTCCCAAAGTTGTTGCATTATCCTACATCAGTGAAACCAAACATGTCCGGAGTTGTTGCTGCCAGATCAGATCCCTGCAATAGTTGTGCGGTGAGCTCATCCTGTGGTTTTAGCTCCAAACCTTCAAGATGAAGTTTCTAAATGCAGGAGAAGACTTTGACTAAAATGAAAACAACATTTCCAAGAGTAGAATTCGACATTATCAGGATTTAAATTCTCGTCTGGTCATTTTAACCTGAGGTCTGCAACCTTTGACACAAATCAAAGTTCCTTTCAAAATAAAATCCATCCATGTGTTTCAAACAAGATGATCCTGGTCTAAGATCAGATATATTTATGAATATTGTACATAAAAATCTATCTAATTTTAATTGGATACATTAAAAACTTTACCTGTATAAATATATTTAGAAGTTTATAGTTGAAATTTCAGCACTAAATTAATCATTTTACCATCATGTTTGCTGTTTTAGAGAAGTGATAACTTGATAGTGTTCTGTCAACAATAGTTTTAAAAAACATATAGTTTATTTTACTATTATAAGATCACCTCAGTTTAAAAACATAAATATAAATCAATTGTTTTTAAATTATTTTCTTTATTTTTGAAAGCCGGAAACCCGGATTTAGACAAACTAATTTTCCCCATTAATATTTTGTTACTTTAGAAAGGTCTAAACTTTAAGGATTTTGTTTATATTTTATTTATAAATCTTTTTTTTCCTACACATGCAGCCTAAAAATGCAATAATTTAATTTTTTTGGGGAGGTGGTGGTGATCTTTATCAGTATCTTTAAAGGTTTGATGAATCCTTGGTCATATTTTAGGTCTTGTTATAGAACCAGAACCATATCAGCAGCTAAAACTCAGTGAGACCAAATGACTATACCCCCACCACCATGCTTGACAGTGTATTGGTAACTGACGTGATTTTCTCCACTTATTCATTGTGTCCAGAGATTCTCAAACTTTTCTAAATGTTTGTGATGAGAGTTTTACTTTTCTCCAGGCGTTGATGCTGATGGTGGTGCTAGTTCTGCTGGATCCGCCTGGATCCCTGATGCACAAGTGCATTCATGATGAAGTCCAGGCTGGGGTCGAAGTGATCCGAGGAGAGAGGTCACTTCACGAACCAAAGCTGGCGCAGGAGCCAAGAGCACGCCGTTCCACAAAACAGAGGGGCATTGTGGGAAACTCTTTACCTCAACCAATCACGATAAAGACCTGGATTCCCGTGGAGAGTGTTCGTCTATCTGGGACGGAGAACAGGAGGCTGGAGGCAGCGGTGGAGGAGGCGGTGAGGACAGTGTCCTCCATACTTTCAGGTGAACAAAATTTGAAAAAAAAATACAAACAAACAAACAAACAAACAAAAAATGAACAATTGCTTCCTTAATAGTGAACAGAAGCATGAACCCACTGCTGCTCAGCAGAGACTTCAGCAAATACTGCAAGTTTGTGTGGAAGAATTCCAGCTCTGTCAACCACAACAGGTGAGTGAATCCTCATCTATCATTTTAAACACCCAACTGTACAAACAAAACACTAAAAAGGAAATTCTGATTCTGATATGAGTACACTCAGTTATTTTTACAAGGCTTAAAGACATTTTCAAAAAATACGTGCTTTTAGTGTTTTTTTTTATTCTCTCAAAGATGGAAACTATCTAATTAAAATAAATGAAAATGTGTCACCAATACATAAATGTTTAATTGCAGGTGTGGGAAAGCCAACAGCTATTACAGAAATGAGACGTGTCTGGACGTGACGGTGAGTATCATCTGGATTTAGGACTCTGCTGTATAAGGAATCGCTCACCACGTTAGTCATCATCAGATTCCAGACGATCACTTGTCTGGGTGTGAAGTCTACCCCGAGGCGGACTCACCTCACAGGACTGTCCTCAGGCCTGAAGGTGCCGGACTCCCAGATGTTGATTTTGTGCTTTACCTCCAAATTCGAGCCACAGACAAGTGCAGAGCAGAGGTAAATGTGTTGATCTTTTATTGTTTTCATTTACATTTTAAGAGGTTTTCACTTTTTTCCTTGTCAGCCTGTTTTGGCCTACGCCGTCCGCTGTCAGACGGACTGGAATGGCCGTCCGGTGGCGGGGGCGGTGGTCGTCTGCAGAAACAGGCTAACAGGACAAAAATACAGCCACCAAACTGCAGTACAGGTTCATTTATTTCTATCATTTTTAGTTCTTAAATGTTGGAGGTGAGAATATAAGGTTTGTGGTTGTTTTTCAGACTGTGATTCACGAGTTGCTTCATGTTCTGGGTTTCTCTAAAGATCTCTTCAACACCTGGAAGGACTGCTCATCTAATCCAGGTTGTTTTAAGGTCATTTTTGCAGTTATAAACTGATGTTTGATGATGATTTCATTTTTCCTTCCTTCATGCAGTAGGTAATCCATGCTCCCCCCGAGGTAAAGTGACTCACTCCGATGGGTCAGGCCAGACGAGGATCTACTCCCCATCTGTCATTTCGGCCATGCAGAAACACCTGCTGTCTTCTGATCCGGAGCTGGGAGGACCGCTGGAGAATTTGGTACTGAAGCTGCTCCGCCGTGACAAAAAAAGAAAACTATTTTGACTTATATTTTTCAAGGAGGCAGCAGCAGATGGAGCGTCCTCCCACTGGGAGTCCCGGGTCCTGCAGGGCTCCATCATGGGGGCCGTACTGGGAGATTCCACTACTGTCCGGGTTGACCCAATCACCTTGGCTGCATTTCAGGATACGGGGTGGTACGCAGTTGATCTGAGGCGGGCACAGAGTTTAGTGTGGGGAGACGGTAAGATGCAGATTTTGTCAAAAACTGAAGAACAGAACAATTTCATGGTTCACTTTTACCGTCCAACAGGTGAGGGGAAATCTTTTGGCTCAACAAAAACATGCAGAGACAAGTCCTCTTCTTTTTTCTGCACAGGAAGGTAAACTATAAATGTGTCTTTGATTAATATACTGAGATGATTTTCTTGATTCAATTAATTTAATGCCCAATATTCATCTTTGTGGTATTTTTTTTTTTTCATTTCTAAGTGGATTAGGGTGTCATTTCCTTCATCTCCACAAGGGGGAGTGCCAGACAGATCCCTACTTGGATGGATGCAGAGTCTACAAACCCATGAAAAACGGAGTAAGTTGTTATTTTTTTCTCACTAATTATTAACAACAGTACATTTTCCATTAAAGTTTTCCTGTCTAAATTTAGAAAATTGCTATTTCACTCATCGTTTATTAGTCTAATGGCATAAACCTTCATTTTGTCCTCATTTCAAACCCATATTTTCTTCCTTATCAGAGTGAATGCTGGAAACAAGAAAATTCTCGGTGGTCCACTGAATATCCCTTCAGTGGAGAGATATTTGGTTTCGACAGCCGCTGCTTCTTCTCGAGCCTCAGCAGAGAGGTTAGATCTTTCCATCTTTTCATTTCCTAATTGTTCTACTCATTAATTATTCTGTAAATGTATTTCCTCAGGAGGATTCTGTCAGCTCTGTAGTGGGGCGCTGTTACAGACACAGGTGCACTGGAACCAACAGGTACCAGATCCAGGTGTCTGGATCCGGATGGGTTGATTGCCCGAAAGGAGGCGCTGTTCAGGTAGAGTCAGATATATTTATGTTTAAAAAAACATCTGTTCTAATACTTAGTGGAACTAATCACTATGTTACATAAAATATAATAGGAATTTTTATTTTAAAATTTTTGTTTTTAGTTTTCTAATTGAATTACTTGATAGTATATAGAAAAATGTAATGTATTAATGTCTAGATGTTAAAAGTGATCAAAATGTGGATACCTCTGTAAAAGCACTACTTTCAGTTTTTGCAGATCTTTAAAGATATAAATGAATTATTTTTTTCATACTAATAATTATTTTAACATTTAAATCTCAACAGTGTACTTTTACTATGTTGAATATTCTGTTTTAGGACAAGCTAGAATAAATATATCCAAATAAATGTGTTTTTTTTTTTTAAAGAACATGGTTGCTGTAGATGTCCAAAGTGTGTCCTATCTATCCATTAGTTTTTTTTCTAAATACTTTATAAACTATTTAAAAAAATGTCAAGTTTTGTTCAAAAGGTAAAACAAGAAAACACATCAAAGTTGGAAGTTTTTACTCATTTCTTTAAATTAGTTGTTTTCTGCTGTACTTACTGTATTTTCAAAACTGGATACTATAGAAAAAAATGAACTAAGTTTTTCAAAAATACATTTTTAATATTTAAATGATGTATTATGCATTTAGCAAGCTAAACTTTAGAAATGTAAACATGTATGTTTTGAATTGTCAGATTAAAGGTTACCAGGGTTCTGTTTTCTGCCCAGACAAGAGGATTTGTGTTTATCCTGATGTTTTTCCGCCCTTAAAAGACGACAACATACCTTCTTCCTCTATCAAGGGGTGAGTTTAACTTCCAAAACTATATTTTTCCTTCACAGCAGGATGTTTCTCCGTCTAACTTCATGTTTTTGCTCTTTTTTCAGTGACTTTCTCGTGCGTATCGCCTCACGTTCAGAGGTTGCAGTTGCTACATCCCTCAGCGTCTTCGCTTCTTTGTGTTTGTTGGCAGCACTGCTGATGCTCTACAGGAAAATTAGAACTCATTCAAACAGAATCCGTACTGTGGATCCCCAAGAGCTGTAGAAAAACTCACTTCATAAACATTTTGTTTTATTTACATTGAGTTGTAAAATCTCAATAAAATTTCCAGATTTGTTCAGTGTTCTTTAAATAAACTTATTTTTTTATGCTGTGGCAGTAAAATATTAATCCATGTGGTTTTAATACTAAAACCAAAGAGTTTTTTGTTAAAAACCAGCAGGAGCTGGTGGTCACGTTGCCTTCAGATTGTAGGAAACTTCTGTTAAATATAGAAAAATGCAAACATGTATTGATATGTTTTTGTCATATTTGAATCAAATTTTAAAACTAGCAAATATGAACATTCATAATTTTATGTAGTTAAAAATGTTTCTCTTTTAATTAATAAAATAATTACTCATAACTCCAGTTCAATCAGTTGAAACACTTACTAAGCTCTGACAACTATAGTGGCATCTGAATAAACTGATTCACTGACAGTTAATAGAATGCAAAATTAATTTTAAAATATTTGTCTTTTAAATGTCCAATAACTAATTTACATGCTACAAATAGCTACATAACAACAGGCCTGTATTTTTTTTATTGTTTTCTTGACAATCTCATTTGAGAATCCATATTTTAGAGATTGTTACTCAAGATGAAAATGTTTGATCATTTAAAAAACACTCTTGGCCTTTTAGAAATTATTATTTGACCCTGATATGGCATATTTGTTAAACATAAAGATGAATACCATGAACACAACTAATAACTATGAGGAAGACAATCACAAATTCTGTTGGAACTTACTTTTTATGAAAAAAATTGCCCTTTTCCCCCCATTTGTGATTTTCATGGAAAAGAAAACTGCTGTAACACTCCAAAATATCATATGTGTCAATATATATAATAAATTATTTATTTTATTCACATTTTATCTAAGCATTCACTTTTCATTCACATGTTATACATTTGCCACAAATACTGTAACCTTCATTATTTCTCAGCCAAAAACATTTTTATTTTTTTTAGGTCAACTTGACCTTAAAGTTTATGTGGTTGTTAAATGTATATCATACAAGCTAACAAGACATTTTTCGTTTTATTAATGTGTTCTGTTTTTTTTTACTGATTAACTGTTGCTAAACTAATTATTTTGATCACATAAAGTGTCTAATGTTCTATTAGTGTGGGTAAAAAAATTAATCATAACAATTCTAGAAAATAAGTAGGACTCAAAAGGGTCCCACCATGAAGCTTAATTATTTATTTATTAGTTTTCCCCATAGACTGTAAAAATTAATTATAAAATTAATTATAAAATTAAAGTTATTTTATATACAGTCTATGGTTTTCCCCTTACCTTGGTGTTTATCATCAGTAGGGGGAGGGGCTTTGACGTCACGTCCGGTTTCGATTTCCTTTGGCTCATTGGTCTCTGTAGTTTAAGACCTCCTTCCCACTACCGGAAGAAGATAAAGACAACAGCGTCAACTTTGATGATTGTTTGAGATTGTGCCGCGGGCGAATAAAGGTGAATACGCATGGACGGCCAGGCTTTCATCTCTGTTTCTCTTCAATCGAAAGCGAAAGGGTGCCGATAAGGTTCAAACGGGCAGCGCGCGCGGGCACTGTCCTCGTGTTTTGTTTTAGAGCTCTATAAAGCCAGCGGTTTTACAGTTGTTTTTATATGTATGTATATATATTTTTTCTACTCCAGGTTCAAGACGTGTGGATAAGCACAATGCCTTTTTTTGGAAAATGTCGCTAACTTAAGCTTCTTCCTCTGGTAAGAAAAGACGCTAACAATGCTTATTTTTTTCCCCCAAAACGCAGCAGTTGCCTTCAGGGACCCTTCCTTATGGACGGAAAGTTTTTTTTCTTCTTTTAATATTTCACAGATACCGTACAAAAAAGTAGCATTCTAAAAAATACAGAACAAGAACATAATAGAATTCTAAATAAAAATCACGGTTATTGACTTTTGAAATTCTTAACTAAAGAATATGAATAACATACATTTTAATGCATAAAGAATAACCGGATCAAGAATTCACAGATATAGTTACAAAAACATAAAAAATAATAAATAATTTGAATTAGAACAAAATAAAAAAATGTGAGAGTTAAATTAAGTATCTAGTCCTAAGGAGGTGCTCCAAAAACCCACACAGTGACGTTTCTGCAAAGGAAATTAGTTTGTTTTAGAGTTTTGCTACCAATTTTAACCTAAAGCAATTCTATTGGGGTTTAAGTTTCATAAAAATGTTTATTTATACTAAGAATATCAAGGACAGGGATAGTAAGAGTGACTCGTTTTGAAAAGAAACAAAAGCAAATCTTGTCCTTCATGCTCAATGAGCCAATGGCCGTTATTTTAGTTTTAATCATTAACTCAAAGTGTTGGATGTTCCGCTTTTACTGATGATGCATTCACTGATCTCAGTTGATCCAAAGCACTGAAGTGCACTGTGTCGACAACAGTCCTCATTCACACAAATACTTGAATTCAGGTGTTTCACCTCCACGACCACAGATGGATGAAACCACTTTTACCCACATTCAGCCACAGACTGATGCATCATTCTTTCATGTGCATTCTTTTAGACAAAACATTAGTTCTTAATGCAAAAAAATCATGTTAGTATTTGCTTTGGAATGGTAATTGAATCCACCAGTCAGTCTTTCCAGAGACTTTGACCAGATCATGGATTTGAACCCACATTCTTCCAGTTTAAGGGCAGACGCTCCACCAAGGCCTCAGATCTGGTCTAAAGCAGCGTTGCTTACCATCCCTAGTCCTCGTAGTACGTGTGAACCGGTCATTTATGTGTGAAGCCAAATACTTGAAACTATTGTTGTTTCTTTATCATGTTGGAGTTAGAGTTGTCTTTGCAACAATAATATCATTTTTTGTTTGTTTTCCTGCGTCACCACAGCTTGAAATGGTTCTCGTGAAATGACAGTCAAGGGTGGAGGTGCTCCATCAACCATCAGTATGAATTCTTTCACTGTTTATAAGTTCAGAGAAAAACTATTGAACCTGTCCATCTCAGGCAAGTAAACAACAAAAGAAAAAAAAATAACCCTGTTGTATGTCTGAGATGATCACACGTCTGTCTGGTCCTGTTCTTCAGATTATCAGGGTCTGGACAGTCCTGGTCTCACCTGCTACCTGAACTGCGTACTACAGGTGCTCTTCTGGACTGAGGAGTTTCGGGAGGCTGTGAAAAGGTTTGAAACTTACTTTGGGGAGTAAAACAATAATACATTTATGACTTAATGTTATATCATGATATTAGCTGGAAGTGGGAATCTTGAGGATTTAATTCAAATACAATACAGGAGGCAACAATTTGATTGTGAAACTATTCAATAATGAAACAATTATCAATATCTGCATTTTTTTATATTATTATTATTATTATTTACTACAACATTGAAATGGTGTAGTGTTATGTACTTTTCTCCACCAAAGGGGAATTTTTAATCAAAGACAAGATCAGTATACTTTTTAAACTTTTATTGGGAACATAAAAATTCTGACATGAAAAATATTTCGCTTAATAATCAAAAATCTTTCAAAGCATACAAGGGAAAAATGTTCCCTGAACTCAACAACTTCAAATAGGATAATTTAACGTTTTATCATTAGACCATTTTTCATGAAGAGCTCTTTAACTCATGCCAAACTAAATAAATAGTTTCTAACTAACTAACCACACATTGTGATTTCACAAATTTGTTGTGTGTTGATGTGACATAACTTACACATGACACTCTGAAAGCCAAAATGTGAAACGAAACTTAAAGCTTAATTTTTAATATATATATATGTCCTCCATCGTGAGAAAATGTTATAACATGTTAAAATCATAATTTTCATCAAAGTGGGTCCATAAAACCCTGAACACATCTGTTCTTCTAAATCTTTATGGAATCTATGTTTTCCAAACCATCATTTATTGGGTAAATAATGAATGTATTGCATAAAATAGAAATGATGAAGAAGTTTCTTCACAGATGCAGCGGGAATAACTCAACAAGCATCGATCCACTCCTGATGGAGCTTTTTGAAAACTTGGAGAAAAAGAGGTCCAAAACACACAAAATCGTCAAAATTCTCGGCATCACAGATGGTAAGGGTTCTTTATCTATTCAACAATATAAAAATGTTATTTGTATTAATCTTTCTTTTTTATTTCCTTCAGTTTACGAGCAAAGGGACGCTGCAGAGTACTTGGAGAAGATTCTGTGTCACACCAGCCCAGAGGCTTCTAAGGTAAAGACGGGTGCAATAATTAATTCAGAACTACTTCCTAATGAATGAAAATGAAAATTTTTATTTGATTATCATAAGGTGACACTTATTTTAAAACTCATTTTGTCTTATTATTAGAAATTAACATTTTACTAACTATTATTTAAAAGAAATGATAAAAACTCAATGTAAACCTCAAATTGGAATCACTATATTCTAGTTTTTGATGATTAAAATACTAAGAATTGTGTATTTTTAAGGTAGGGAAGTACTTTTTCATTGATAAATTACATTTTTAGCTCACAGCTTCAATGATTTTCTTCCTCAGGTATTCAAAGGAGAGCTGAATCATAAAACCACATGCCACGGGTGCAGACTATCCAGCCATTCTAAAACCTTCTTTTGGATTCTGCCGCTTGCCGTCAAAGATTTCAACCACAAAACTTACAATGTGGTACTGTGACTTCCATTTAAAGTGAAATTCAGAAAAAAAAAAAGCTAATTAAAATGTTCTCCACAGCAGCGAGGACTGGAGAGTTTCTTCAAGGCACAAAAAGTCTCAGAGGAGAACCAGCTTTACTGCAACAACTGCAACAAAAAGCAGGATGCAGACCTGGTAGGTTGTGCATCGCGGTACTGTTACAAATGCTTCTTCATGTTTTTACATTTCCCATGTTCTTCAGGAATGCGAGCTAACTCAGAGCCCTGAAGCTCTGACTCTCCTGCTGAAGAGATTCACCTTCGATAGCAAGCAGAAACGCTACGTCAAGCTGAAGTGCACGGCGGATGTGGCCCAAACGCTACATTTCGCAGTAAATCGCCTGCACCTTGTTTTCATGCACTTCTAGAAAATAATCTAAATGACTAAGTTTCCTCTGTTCAGAATTGCAGGTACCACCTGTACGCTGTGGTTGATCATTTTGGGGATATGACCGGAGGTCACTACACTGCAGATATTAAATCCTTTGAAACTTGCAGCTGGTATTGTTTTGATGACAGCATAGTTAAAAATGTGAGACCCTTTTTTTAAAAATACATTTCAACATTAAAGATTAAAGACAGTCGAAATTAACCTTTCTGCTTTGTTTAATCTTCCAGGTTAATTCTAAATATTTGAAAAACACATTAAGGTAAAATACAGTTCCATCCTCATATTATAAGTAATTCCTGCTACTTTATTTAAATGTTGTAATTTTTGTCTCTTAAATAGGTCCCATACAGCTTACCTCCTGATGTACATGAAGGGTAAGTTTGGGTGTTTTTCTCTTATGAATTTAAAATATGTAATAATTTACAAATTATACTATAATTTTTTGAAAAATTTAAATAAAACTGTAGAATTCTTGAAAATACAGCTGAAAACCATCTGTGGGCTGCCATCTACTGGCTGAATGGAGGTATTACATTTGGATTTTGTGATTGGTCAAACCATTTCAGTCCTTCATCATTTCAGAAGTCCCACGTCATGATCTGCAGCTTCAGTAATGCTTGACTGACCATCAAACTCACTTGACCTAAATCAGATGATCTGTTGACAAGAGGAAACATCACATCCAGTAATGAAGATGACCTGAAGGCTAACCTTGGCATCCATTACTCTTCTGCAGCTCTTCACATCATGAAGCACTGGAGAATCACAAAAAAAGAATCATCAATAAGTGTTCAATATATAGTTTTCAGAAAACCCCAAATTTGGGCAGAAAACATGACTTTTTTTTAGATAATTAGATGCTATTTTTATATTTTGTGTTCTAATATTGGAGAGGCTGCATTTGATTTCTCATTATCTATTGGACATAATCATTGAGATTGCAAAAAAGAAAATAATATTTCAACCTAATTTGTAAAGTTTTAAAAAAAATACATGTTAAAAAAAAACAGGCAAAACTGGTGAATATTGTAAATAATGGTGAATAAAATGTGCTTCAACTTAGAGACTGCTTAAAAAATACTTAAAAAAGTAAAGATAGAAACTGCAAAATCCCCACAGTAACACTGGCCATTAAACACATCACAGATCAGTTTTTCTAGAGACTTCCTTATCCTTTTATCCGCATACAGACAGAACTTTATGAGGTCTTAATGATACGTTCAGACGTTAATTATAAAAGGAAAAATCAGTCACTAAGAAATGGATTACTGTCGCCCCCTGCTGGCTGTAAGAGAGAATACATATGTTTCTACAATTGTAGTCGATGTGAAATGTCATTTTAGTTACAATCGACCCCAAATGAAAAAGCATTTACTACAGATTGAAGCATTGAATGTGTTGTGTTCTCTTGTTTTTCTGCCACTTACAAACCTGATTTTTGAAAAAACATCTTAATTGTAAATGTCTAAAAACCAAGTAGACACGTTTTTTTTCTATGCCTCCCTTTAAGGAAGTGCCCGTCTAAACTCGACTGATGATAGTGACCCAAGAACTGCTGAAGAACGATGTGAGGAAGATGAACAAACTACTGAGCCGTGTCCTCCATTCAGCAGTGGAAGTTACATCGATGGAGATGATCGTCTGTTTAAAGAGGAACTCGTCAACCAGGAAGCAGCAATGCAACATCCAGATATCAATCAGAGAGGAACAGACTTTGGTCTCATTACTGACGGACTCGATGCAGAAAGTCACGTTAAACCAAACGGGATGAGTCATATCAAACCAGTGATGTGTGTTAGCAGTTCTCCAAGAGTTAGAAAGGATCCTGCACCAACTGCATTCAGGAGCAACTACAGGGAAGCTACAACCGGTGCAGAAAATGAAGGAAAATTGGATAAACAGACTTATTTCAACCATATGCAAGGGTTATATGGAAAGTCTTGTGCAGTTTCACCTTCAAAAAGACGCTCCAACAGCCACTGCACCGTCATCCAGCCGACAGAGATTCATGGTTCAGCAGATGTGGACAGGAGGTCCCGCAGTTTGACCAGAAATAAGGAGAAAACACAGCGGGCTGTTTCTGCAAACAGCAGACTGGAGAGGTCACAGTCTTCCACACCAAGACAGCAGAGTCTGAGGAGGGAGAAGACACCCCAAAAACACTGGAGGTGATATGGAGGAGGCAAACTATGACTGTTATGTTTTTATAGCTTACAGAAAGGAAATAAAAACCCTCTTTAAAGTTCAATTTAACTGTATTTGATAATCTGGCATGTAAACAGCTTGTACGTTTCTAAGTAACTCAGTCTCTCTGTTTATTTCTAAAAGGACATAATAAAGTAATCAACCTGTTTCTGTTATTTATTCATAAGATGTTTAGATGAAAATTTCTTGTCAGATTTAAAAGCTGTGAAAGTGTT
>NC_050529.1:16873957-16877229 GCF_002922805.2 Oryzias melastigma | reverse complement strand
CATTGAGATGGCAAAAAAGAAAAAATATTTCAACCTAATTTGTAAAGTTTTAAAGAAAATACATGTTAAAAAAAACAGGCAAAACTGGTGAATATTGTAAATAATGGTGAATAAAATGTGCTTCAAGCCTAAGAGACTGCTTAAAAAAATACTTAAAAAAATAAAGATAGAAACTGCAAAATCCCCACAGTAACACTGGCCATTAAACGCACCACAGATCAGTTTTTCTAGAGACTTCCTTATCCTTTTATCCACATACAGACCGAATTTTATGAGGTCTTAATGATACGTTCAGATGTTAATTATAAAAAGAAAAATCAGTCACTAAGAAATGGATTACTGTGGATTACTGCCCCCTGCTGGCTGTAAGAAAGAATAAATGTTTCTACAATTGTAGTCAATGTGAAATGTCATTTTAGTTACAATCGTCCCCAAATGAAAAAGCATTTACTACAGATTGAAGCAGGTGAATGTGTCCTGTTCTCTTGTTTTTCTGTCACTTACAAACCTGATTTTTGAAAAAAAAAAATTAATTGTAAATGTCTAAAAACCAAGCAGACACATGTTTTTTTCTATGCCTCCTTTAAGGAAGTGCCCGTCCAAACTCGACTGATGATAGTGACCCAAGAACTGCTGAAGAAGGATACGAGGAAGATGAACAAACCTTTGAGCCGTGTCCTCCATTCAGCAGTGGAAGTTACATCGATGGAGATGATCGTCTCTTTAAAGAGGAACTCGTCAACCAGGAAGCAGCAATGCAACATCCAGACATCAATCAGAGAGGAACAGACTTTGGTCTCCTTACTGACGGACTCGATGCAGAAAGTCACGTTAAACCAAACGGGATGAGTCATATCAAACCAGTGATGTGTGTTAGCAGTTCTGCAAGAGTTAGAAAGGATCCTGCACCAACTGCATTCAGGAGCAACTACAGGGAAGCTACAACCGGTGCAAAAAATGAAGGAAAATTGGATAAACAGACTTATTTCAACCATATGCAAGGGTTATATGGAAAGTCTTGTGCAGTTTCACCTTCAAAAAGACGCTCCAACAGCCTCTGCGCCGCCATCCAGCCGACAGAGATTCATGGTTCAGCAGATGTGGACAGGAGGTCCCGCAGTTTGACCAGAAATAAGGAGAAAACACAGCGGGCTGTTTCTGCAAACAGCAGACTGGAGAGGTCACAGTCTTCCACACCAAGACAGCAGAGTCTGAGGAGGGAGAAGACACCCCAAAAACACTGGAGGTGATATGGAGGAAGCAAACTATGACTGTTATGTTTTTATAGCTTACAGAAAGGAAATAAAAACCCTCTTTATAGTTCAAATTTAACTGTATTTAATAATCTGGCATGTAAACAGCTTGTACGTTTCTAAGTAACTCAGTCTCTCTGTTTATTTCTAAAAGGACATAATAAAGTAATCAACCTGTTTCTGTTATTTATTCATAAGATGTTTAGATGAAAATTTCTTGTCAGATTTAAAAGCTGTGAAAGTGTTTATGTTAGAAAAATACTCCACACAAATGTAATTTATTTGGTTTGTTAAAAACAATGAAAAGTAAAATACAGTACACAGATTTATCAAAAGCTTTTTAATTCATTCATTGATTAGAAAATAAAAAAATGAAGGTTATGGTATTTTTGTGACATTAAAATTACTTCATGCATATTATATTTGTATTTGTAATACTCCCAAAACTAATTGATTCCATGAAATAAAGTGATTGACAAATAGAGTTTGATTAATTGCTTCAAAGGCAGTGGGAAGAAGAAAACTGACTTCATCCAATCATTATTGTGTTGCAATATGTTGTTATATTTAGAGTAAAAATGAAAAAAAAAACACAATCAGGCTAATTTTTTGTTCGAAACATCACTTTAGATTTGTCTAGATTCAAAGATAGTTTGTTGTAATCCATCTGTGATTTTATTTTGATTAACTCTGTGTTCAACACATTGATAAGTTCACTTTGATTGTCTGTACAATAGAAAATATTTGTGTCATCAGCAAATAAAATGAGTTTTAAAAGTTTTTAAACATTGAATATATCATTGATGTAGATATTGAACAGCAGCAGCTCAGAATTGATCCTTGTGGGACACCACAATTTATCCCTTTGACCGCTGATGTAAATTCATTCATCTGGACAAATTGTTTTCTTCCTGTTAAACAGCTTTTGACCCAACTTAGCGCTACTCCTCTGATCCCGTACACTTCCAGTTTGTCCAGTAGGATGTCATGATTGAGAGTCAAATGCTTTTTTTAAGTCAGTTTGTAAACAGGTGTTTGTCTCCACTCTTATAGATAGGAATCACCTTTGCCATTTTCATCTTCATTTCGGGAATCTCCCAGTTTGTAATGACAAGTTACATATGTAGGTTAGAGGCTTAGAAATACTGTTAATCACCTTTTTCACCACCGTCATATCGATATCATGACAATCTGCTGAGTTTTTACTCTTGAATTTATTAACGATTGATATCAGCTCATTTTCATTCACATCAGAGAGAAAGATGGAGTGTTGGATCCTAGCGCTGGATGGAATATTTTCTATGTTGGTTTTGCTCTTTGGAATTTCTGCTGCCAACGCTGGACCCACGTTTACAAAATAGTTGTTAAGACCGTTTGCTGCTTCATTCATAGAATAGGTTTGACCCTTCTCATCTGTAAAGTAATCTGGGTATGTTCGTTTTTTTGTCCCTTTTTTTATGATGGTGTTTAATATTTCCCAAACTCGCTTTACATTGTTTTTATTGTCTTTGAGTAGATTATTATAGTACACTTTTTTACTGTGCCGTGTTATTTCAGTCAGTTTATTTTTGTAGGATTTGTATCTCTGTTCATTTTCTCTCGATCTTTGTTTTAAGAACTTTTTATAGATGTTATTTTTCTTTTTACAAGCATTTTGTAAACCAGTGGTTAACCAAGGACATTTAGAAAATTTGTTCTTAAATTGATGAATTGGACAATTATTGTTATATAGTGAGATAAATATTTATATTAAAAAAACATTTATAAGCAGTGTCCACATCTTTATCTCTGTACATAGAGTTCCAGTTTTGTCTGGATAAGTCAATGCAACATCTGTAAATAGTCCTTGATGTCTCCAAAGTTGGTGTACATACTTCTGCTGTTAAAGTGGATGATTGACAGTCTTCCTTCTGGGTTAACAGAGTTTTTGAACTAATCTATGCTGTTATATTTGCAGTCCAGATTAACAGTGGAAAAGAATTGATCAGGGTCTATGTCATCTTGCTGGTTGTTATCATT
>NC_050529.1:16860979-16873776 GCF_002922805.2 Oryzias melastigma | reverse complement strand
TTAACAGAGTTTTTGAAGTAATCTATGCTGTTATATTTGCAGTCCAGATTAACAGTGGAAAAGAATTGATCAGGGTCTATGTCATCTTGCTGGTTATCATGATCACTGAATATATGAAGGTCAGGTTGCTGACGGTTCAGATCTCTCTGAGAGTCGTGCTCACAGTTGACAGTTGTAGAGATTGTGTCGTTTTTAGCCGCCATTGTTTGTGAAGTTTGTCTCCTCCTGATTTTCAATCCGGTGAGGATTACATTATTAATCCTGGAATTCTGTTCTTGGCTATTTATCCAAGTTATCCACTCGGTTGACAGTCTGCTCATGCAGAGCGACCTGCCTCCCCTCCTCCAGCCTGTCCAGAATCTCCTACATCTTGATGGCTCGAACTTCTTCCAGGTTTTATATCATTGAAATAAATATATATTTCGATTAAATACAGTATAAAATATGTTAAATTTGATATTAACTTAGTTTTCATCAGTTAGTGAGAGCCATTTGAGACTGTTTTCCTCTTTGTTTTACATTAGATAAAAGATAAAATGTGATCTTATGAAGCTATAGACAACAGGAAATGCCCTGTTGCAGTTTCTAGTCCTGAAATGACTTTGTAAAGTTCTAGTTGTGTTTTTTGCAAAAACCTGATAAATCACATGGTGACAGAACTGTCCAAAGTGCTGAAAAAACGGAGATTTTGTAATATTTACTTTTAATACATATAAAAGGAATAAAGAAAAAAGAATACATGAGGTCTGTTTGTTTTCATTTATGAATATGAATTCATTTAGCCAAAAAAAATAAAAGAAGCTCTTGGAGATGCTGCTGTTTTAACAGTAAGGCTTTTTGAAACTTTTATTTTCTGCAGGTCACACACACAAAAAAAATAAATATTGAACAAGAAATCCCAAATTAAAATACACAAAATATAGTCTCAAAATATATCAATTCAAAATCAATAGAAATTGGTAATTGAATTGGTGCTTTTAATTTGAAATCTGCCTTTTAAAGCTGGGGATTTATAGTTTAACCAAAGCACACAGAAATACAAAATCCTAGATTTTGAAAAACGTATTTATTTATTTGGGGGGTTAAAATGTGCGTCTTTTTCTTCTTAATGAAACAGAAACTTCCACGCGGCGTTGCTGTGCGTCACGTGACTTCTGATGAGACTTGAGCGGAATCGAAAGTCTTGGCGTGTTGTATTCTTGTTGCAGACTTGAGAAAGATGAGCACCATGCAGAAAAGATACAGCCTCTTCGACAGAACGCTCAGATTCGTGGACAGAGAGGATGAGATGGATTGTAAGTAGACTCGCGTTTCAGTCTCCGGTTGGTCGCTGTGAAATCGCATTTTGTGACCGCATGTGTGGTTGTTGGTTTTCATAGTTCTTTGTGAGGAATTTGCGCCTCCCAGAGCAGAGATGTCCTGCGGTCACGCGGTCACTCCCATGTCTCTCACCAACTGGTGCCGCAGGTTGTTGGAAGAGGTACGTTCGATTCATTCACCATCACTAAAACCAAGTAGGGGTGTGTTTGGGTGTGTGGTGGTGGGGATTTTGGCGATATATCGCGATATTTCGTACCAGTATCGAACCGGTATCGATTTAAAATGCTGGCAAAACGTTATTGAATTATTCATGAAGGTCCTAAGCGTCTTACAGCTAAAGGACTGGAATCAATCCAGTTGTACAGTTTAGAACCAGAATCGCAATTTGCTACAGTCCGTGTGTTGAACACTCATCATGTCTCACTAACCTTGAGTGGACTAGGATTTGTGCAGGGGGAGAGGAGACTTTGGCACGCCCATTTTAGTTGCTGTGTCTTTAGTTCGAGCATTTTAAACATCCAATATTCTGATCCAACATGACGTGTATTAGGAAATACTCAGAAATGCAGTTTGAACAGTAAATTTGTTTATGCAAGTCCTCTGGTTTGAGAAAAATGCTACAAGAAAATTTTAAAAACACACAAAAAGACAATTTTCATTGGAGTTTGCATAAAAGAATCTGCTGACGAACTGAATGTAAATGCAAAAGCACACAATAACACCTATTTATTTGAATAAAAAGTATGTTTTTCTAACTATTCTTTTTTCTTTCTGTTGTTTTAGGGTAAAAGTAAGTTTGTTTGTGGTCAGCCCAACTGTAATAAGGAGTGGCCGTATGTGGAAGTTCGTAAAATGGCTCTACTGACCCCGAAGGAAAGAGAATACTTTGAAAGCACAATGGCTAAAAATGCAGCCAGAGAATATTTCAACTCCAAAACAGTGAGTATCTAATTCAAAATAAAATAACTCCTTTTACTGAAACCTGTTTTCTCTAATAATTTATTATTATTTGTTGTCACAGTGTCCTGGATGTCAATTCTTAGTGACGAGGAAAGATGAGTCCAACCTGAGTGTGCGTTGCCAGATTTGCACAGTAAAGAAAAGACGGCCCTACGACTTCTGCTGGCAGTGTCTGAAAGAGTGGAGGGGTCAGCCAAACGGAAACCACTGTGATAATGACGGCTGCATCAACGAGGCTCTGAAAACTCTGAGGACCTGCCCAGAAATCGTCTTTGAATCAATTAAAAACGTCCGGGGGTGTCCTTCCATCAGAGCCTGTCCCACCTGTGGATCTCTGCTGGAACACACCTCGAAATACTGTAAGAGCATTGTGTGTCCTCGATGCAAGGTCAAGTTTTGCTTTGTGTGTCTAAAAATCATGACTGAATGCACAAAAACAAGCGGTCCGTATCAACCCTGCTCTAGCCGAGTCGCCCCCAGACAGACCTCCATTCCTGTGTGGCATCGGTGAAGAAATCTAGACTTTTTCCGTTTGCCTTTTTTTAAGATTACAATAAAAGGGAACTTTAATAACAGCTGTTGTGTTGAGATATTGTTTTGGTACTAGGCGACACCAGGTGAAGCAGTGAGTGAGAGACAGGAACCGTAAGAAAAAGAAAAGAAGTGTGGTGCAGAAAAAGCATGTTGCAGCATGTTCATGTTGGAAATAAAGTTCAGTAAAAATACACACCTGCGAATTATTTCACCTGCCACACCGGCAACATAACAAATTGGCCACAAGGAGAACATACAAGTTCTATGGTGAGAGACAATGACTTCAAACGTGCCGTTTCCAGATGTTGGTCTGCCGTGCCCAGGAGACCCGATCATACCAATCAAGACGTGGATTTGAATGTTTGAAAATGATCTACTCGTTAGAGGTGTGTATCTGTTCCTCTCAGACAATTCGATACACATCTCAATACATGGTCCACAAATAGATTCATAAAGGATTCAGCTATTTTTTTGGCGATATGATACAGTCAGATTTTTTTATCATAAACGCTAGAATATAGATATTTCTTATATGGCATTTAAAGCTATGAATAATAATGCATGGTATTTGACAGAGAAATTTATTCAGGTATTGACTTGGAAGAACCAAGCTTATGATTGAATGTCTTTTTGTTTGCATCGCATGAACATAAAAAGACAAAGACTAGAAAAAAAACAGAGAAATTGCAGTTTACCAGAAATCTATTATTTACTCCTTGATGGATTTATGGACAGAATTTCTAAGCGCAGCCAGGGGCCGGAGGGGGTCTGGTTTGGGGACCACAGGATTTCCTCTCTGCTCTTTGCAGATGATGTTGTTCTGTTGGCTCCATCGAACAGGGACCTCCAGGATGCATTGGAGCGGTTTGCAGGCGAGTGTGAAGCGGCTGGGATGAGGGTCAGCACAGCTAAATCTGAGGCCATGGTTCTGGAACAGAGAAGTAGTTTGTCCTCTCTCGGTGGGTGGAGTGCTCCTGCCTCAGGTGGAGGAGTTTAAATATCTTTGGGTCTTGTTCACAAATAAAGGACGATCGGAGCGTGAGATCGACAGGCGGATTGGAGCAGCGTCCACCATTTTGTGGTCGCTGTACCAGTCCGTAGTGGTGAAAAGAGAGCTGAGCCAAAAAGCAAAGCTCTCAATTTACCGGTCGATCTTCGTTCCAGTACTCACCTATGGTCATGAGCTCTGGGACATGACCGAAAGAACAAGATCCCGACTACAAGCGGCTGAAATGAGTTTTCTCCGCACGGTGGCTGGGCGCTCCCTTAGAGGTATAGGGTGAGGAGCTCAGTCACCCGGAGAGAGCTCGGAGTAGAGCCGCTTCTCCTCCGCATCGAGAGGAGCCAGTTGAGGTGGTTCGGGCATCTGGTCCGGATGCCTCCTGGACGCCTCCCTGGAGAGGTGTTCCGCGCATGTCCCACTGGGCGGAGGCCCGGGAAAGACCCAGGACACGCTGGAGAGACTATGTTTCTCAGCTGGCCTGGGAACGCCTCGGGGTCCCCCCAGAGGAGCTGGAGGAAGTGGCCGGGGAGAGGGAAGTCTGGGCATCTTTGCTTAGACTGCTGCCCCCGCGACCCGGTCCCGGATGAAGCAGAAGAAGATGGATGGATGGATTTTATAACTTTTAACCAACATAATCTTGTTCATATTTGTGGTATTCAAACGATACTGCAGTTGCTCCATCAATTTTCAATACGTATCTATTTTTTACATCCCTAACCAATACTGCTGGTACTCCCACTGCCTGATCGATTTTTCAATAAGTATCTAATATCTTTTAAATCCTTACTACCTGACATCAATGCCGGTGAAGATGCATGGCCATAGATAAGACTAAGGGCCTTTTCATATCATTGTCTGGGCTCTGAAGGACAGTTGATTTCCCACACTTTAACGTACACAGGTAACACGTTAACTACAGCCATTGCTGCATCTTGTCCACATTTTAATCCGACATCAAATGTGGTCACGAAGCACCACACGTTCAGGAAGAGAGTACAGGGTGCCCAAAGACCCATATTGCATTATATTGCTGCCCTAAGATAATGCGCTTCTCCTTGTGATTTTGCTAATGCAGACGACATGATTCGGGACTAGCTTGTGGAGCATGTTGATGACCCCGCATCAGAGAAAGGCTCCTGTTTAAAACTAACCTGACGCTACTCCACCTGAGTCAGTTAGTGAGCAAATTAAGTCCATGGCGGGTACCCAGCAGGCATTTGTGCAATTTGTTAATACACAGAACTCGGCATGCAGGTGTAGACATCAGCATTTTCCTGAAAAAAACAGTACAAAAGTCTACTTCTACCCCTGCTACATGCTTTGATTGTGGATCTGAGAAACACTTAGCTAATTCAAGTGAGTGTCAAGCAATCGAACACCCTGCAGGAACTGTAACAGAAAAGGACATTTTGCATAGCTTTGCCAATCTTTGTTGACCCATTCAGTTAAAGAAGTGAGATTACTGGAGTACACACTTCTGTTGGTGGACAGAACAACTGCCCCACACAGGATACATGTTACTGTGAACATTGAAGTGGCTGACGGTTCACAGATGATGAAACTCCTTCATTCAAACACGATCATGAAGGAGAAACAAATAACTTCAGTTTGTGGCTGGTCAGGTTTATATGACACTATGAATGAGATTTAAAAAACAGCTGTAAAAACAAAATGCGTTGAGCAAGATTTGTATCGCTTTGACTTTGTGCAATGAGCCTCTACGAATGAAGGTGGCAGACAAGTGCCAATAAACACTACAAAAACAAAAGAAGAATAATCCACTTCCCTGCTGTGACCTGCGTGTGTGGCACATGCGGCCAGTGTGTAAGCACCATTGACTGTATAAGAACTTGTACTTAAATTAGACTGTCTATGGTAAGCACTAAATAAAAACCTCAGGTCATAAAAAGTATCCAGTACCTTCAACATCCTGCAGGTGGTGGTATCGTCTAATCCACCCATCAAACCAGCCCTGCATGTAGGGTGCAGAATACATTGGTTTCATTTCTGACAGAATCAATGCAAAAAGTCACGTTAAACCAAACGAGGAGAGCCAAATTAAACCAGTGATGCTTGTGTGTGCAGCCATGCAAGAGTTAGAAAGGATCCTGCACCAACTGCTTTCAAAAGGAACCGCAGGGAAGCTGGAACCAATGCAAAAAATAAAGGAAAAACAGACTCACCCGTATGCACCATATCACCCTCTCGGTTTTTTCTTACTCTAAAGGATATAAGGTCATCCTCAAGATTTTTTTTTAATCTGTTCTTAAGATATTTATATTTATTTTCATTTAGAGTTTCAGACATTTAGACTCAGTTAGTCTTTATAACATAGCATGAGAGTCTCAAATGTGCTAAAAAGACTAAATTAAAGATAGAAAACTATATTATTTCGAACTACGAACATCTCTTGTTGCATACTAGATTAATTGTGGGAGAAATTTCTTTGTTTTGCTTTGTTTCTTGTTTGTTTGCTTTTGCTCTTTTCATTTTCTCTGTTTTATCATTGTTCTTGTTCGAAAATAAAATTATATTAAAAAAAAAATTAAAACATTCAAATGATTGGGTAAGGAATACGTATTCAAACTTGGTTTGTGAATTGTAAAAAAAAAGAGCTCATCCATACTATACTCCAGAAAATACAAAATAAGATGCTACTGACAAAAAAACAGGAAACATTCTGTGACTTTTAATGTTTTAATATATACACATATTCATACACAAGCGTTAAGATTTTATTGACAGAACAAGATTTAAAAGTTTTGACAGTATTGAGCTGAAAAATACTATTTTTATAATACTTGGCAAACCAAGTAATGCTACACACACATTTTGTTTGTTTTCAAGCATTAAAAACAAAGGAAAAATACAAAAATGTATCAAACCTTTTAAAGATATAAATTCATAAACTGATTGGAAAATAAAGACAATAGGGTGATGTCATTTTCTTGACATAATAACATGCAAACAGACTTATTTACACTTACATATACAACACACTCATGATTCCATGAAATATAGTGATTGATCAAATGGAGATTGATTAATTGTTTGAAAAGTAGTGGGACAAAGTAAACGTGTACAATCCAACCACTATTATGTTGCAATAAGTTGTTTGTTATATTCTATTTGTATTTAGAGGAAATATCATTAGGAAAAAAGCCCCCCCCCCCCCTTTTTTTTTTAAGATATCACTTTAAATAATCACTGCTTTTTACATTTTTTTTAATTCAAAAGATTTTCTGAATAAGAACACTACACAACGTAAAAGTCAAAGTTTGGGCTGAAACAAAAATGTTCATTTTTAACTGTTGTTGGTCACAACTTATGAGTTTTAGGGTAGAAACAACCACACACCCCCCCTATTGCTCTAGGATCAGCTGGGTCAATAGTTATGACTTGTACCTGTGAGCCAGCAGAGTCTCGCCCCCTGCAGTCGTGACTGAGCTCTGCTCGAGTTTCTCGCGTCAGACTTTCAGACCTGAACTGTGTTCTGGTTCCGATTCCAGAACCTGACTGTGAACCAGCAGGCTCATGGTGAGCAGAAATATGATTCATTGGTTCCATTGAGGGACCAAAAGGAGTCGAAATAACCAAAGTGTCTGTGGGAGCAGTGACATATTCAGCAGGCATGTTGTGCCTTGAGTAGGAGGGACAAAGAAATGCTGTATTACCTGGTGAATTTTGGTAAATTGGACAGGAAGAAACAGGGACTGGAGACACTGGATTGATGTCATACCAACACTGAGTGTTATACATAATTTGCTGACTCCAGCTCTCAGTATACTCAGGTATGTTGTGCTGTGAGTAGGAGGGATTAAAACATGCCGCATGACTTTGTGAGTTTGGGTAAGTCTGAGATAAATGAAGGTAGTTTGGAGAAACCAGATGGTAGCCACACCCATGAGTGTTAGATAGCATTTGCTGATCACTGCTTTCTGTTTTTACGATTTCATTTGTGAGATCTGTCTGCCTGTCTCTCAAAGTCATGGTCATTAATGATTTTGTCAAATGGTTCACTGAATCACAGGTTGATGGAGCTCTGTGTTCAGGTGTCATCTCTGTGCTGCATTGTTGGAAATTATAATGTTGAGAAGCATCGTAACATTGCCGCTGCATGTTTGATCCATATGTTGCATCCTGCTGAAGGATCTCATTTGAGTGCTCACTTTGGTGATCTTCTTGGTCACAGGAATTCTCTGAATCTTCTCTTTTTTCCACATTAGATCGTGGTATAGAATCATTTTTTTTCCCTGGACTTTGATTTTTGAATCTAACTGAAATTGCTGAACGATGTGATCCTCCAGAACGATGAACAGAATCAGAACCATCATCACACCCATCATTAGTCAGTGTAGTTCCTCCAGTTTGTGGAAGCTGATCATTTGTTCTCTGTTTGTTTCCAGTATCTGTGTCTCTCTGTTGAATACATGAGTTCTTCCTGCTTCCTTCATCATGTTCTACATTCATGTTTGAGGGATCATCTCTGCTTTGACCACAGGCTTCATTGCTTAAGCTTTCAAAATCTTTCACTAAAGCTGAGACATTACTGCTGTGAACATGTTCTGCTCTGAAATCTCCTCTTTGAACTTCTACTGTCTCCATATTTCTGTTGCTCTGGATACTTCTCCCTGTCGAATTTCCTGTATAAATGTTGTTCTCAGTGGATTTGTTCTCGCTCTGTTGCTCATGCTGTGTTGATCTTCTCCTGTTCTCTCCCTCTAGTTCCTGACTCCTCTCTGAAGATCTCACTCTGCTTTCATCTCCACTGCTCTGTAACGGATTCTTATAAAGGTCATAAAATGTCAAATGTTTGGAAGCTTTTGTCTGGTGTTCTGGTATGTTTTCTTCTTCTTTCTGCTTCTCAGCACGCATCCTCATCTGATCTTTCAAGTTTTCTTCTTCTTTCCACAAATTCACCATCATCTCTTTTTTCAACTCTTCTTCTTCTTTCTTCAAATTCATCCTCATCTGATCTCTAAAGTTTTCTTCTTCTTTCCTCAAATTCACCATCATCTCTTTTTTCAACTCTTCAACTTCTTTCTTCAAATTCATCATCATCTGTTCTCTAAAGTTTTTTTCTTCTTTCTTTAAATTCATCTTCACCCGATCTCTAAAGTTTTCTTCTTCTCTCCTCAAACTCTTCATCATCTGATCTTTCAAGTCTTCTTCTTCTTTCATCAAACGCATCCTCATCTGTTCTTTAAATTTTTCTTCTTCTTTCCTCAAACTCTTCATCATCTGATCTTTCAACTCTTCTTCTTTCTCCACACTAATTATTTTCTTCTCAAGACTCTCCTCTGTTTCTTGTCTTTCTTCACTGTCACAGCTCTGTGGTTTCTCATGGCTCCTCTGACTGTCTACAGTCTTCTCATTACATTCTTTTGGTTCATTTGTTTCACCTCTGAGTGTTTCAGAGGATTCAGGTGTGCACTCCTTGTTACTTTCTTCATTCAACGCTTCGTCTGCAGAAACTGAAGTTTACCCACAAGACAGAAAAAAAGACATTTAAAAATATATCACAAACATTCAGAAAAATACCAATGGAGCATGTTTGGGATCTCACTTTTCCTGTAGAACAGCAGATAAGCACTCCGAGATCTAGTGGGATCAACATGATATACATCATTATTATAGTTAGGGATTATGTGGAGTGAAATAAAGACATGGAAACTTACGTCTCCTTTGTATCCAGTTGGAAGAACTGATAGTAATGCTGTAAAACAATGTAGAAAACTTCATTATAAATAAAGATTCTGTGCAAAACATCATTTGTAGATAAAATCACTGAACAATACGTACATTAGCTCTATCATCATTAAAGTGATACCATTTCCCATCCTCGTGGGACTTGATATTTGCAGTGTAATGTCCACTTTTTAAATAACCACGATGTTCCACAAATGCATACAGCTCATATGTCTGGTTCTGGAAACAAAACATACAAAGATTTAAATGGTCAACACACAGAACAAAATAGTGAACATAACAGATTGTGGATCTTACCTGAATCTCTAGAATAAGAGGAAGCTCCACTCTGCGCTGCACTTTGTAATAATGCATATTACTGTAATTAAACTTAAACCTCTTCAGCAGCAGCATCAGAACTTCAGGATGTTGTTTCAGTTCAAGTTTCTGATTGAAAACAAAAATATTGGAACCATTAGTACCATTTTGATCTATTTGTACCATTTCTATTTTAAGACTTTTTACAAAACAAAAGTACTTTATAAATATATGGCTTTAATGATTAGATGAATTTTATAGATACAAATTATTTTTTAACCCAAAGGGCCACAAATCCAAACTAATCTAAGTTAAATAAAGCAACAAATCAAATATAAAAAAAATAGAAACTTACAACTGTAGAATCAGTTTTGGCATCACAGTCCTCACAGAACAGCTGGTCCGGACCGCTGACCTCTGACGGATGGAAGTATTGAGTGATGCCGTCCTCCTGTGACATGTATTACTGTTATAACATGAGCTAAAGACACACAGTGTTCAGTCGTCTGTGATTGTGACTAAAGGATGTTCACTAGAACTTTTCTTTGAAAAGACGTGATTTAGAAAAGTCTTCTACCACCATTCACATAAACAGTGAAGGTAACTGTCCATCACTGATTCTGAAGATTTTCCTGCCTAACAAGAAGATGGAAATCTGTAATGTTCTTCATAGGTGCTGTGAAAAAACTATTTCATGTGCAGTATTGGATTTTTTCTTTTTAAGGTTTTCTCTATAAGACATAACTCACCCATTCTCTGGCCAATCAGAGCGCTTCAGCAATTATCTCATTCCTTAATTTATATGTTTTTTGAAATATTAACACAGAACAAGTGGTTCATTGGAATTTCAAAGTTTTTCAGTAATGTGTCACTGTTATGTTGAAAACTACATGTGTTTATGAGTCACATGATCATTTACGTAGCAGCTAACAGTTGTTGTGTTAAACATGAATTTGTCAATATGTGTAGAAAAGGGATCTGTTGTTATTTTTCTGTATTCTGTAACTTATAAGGATAACAAAAATTCATGTGCTGTGATCAAACGTCTCCATCTACCTTTCTGCACTTAACAAAGTGACCACTAGAGTGCAGCGTTTTACTGCATACTGTTAAGTGCCTGTAGATGGAGCAGTGGAAAGCTGACCCCATGTATTAGCAGTTAATTTGAGAACTTATTGATTTGTTCTGATTCATATTTTATGCAATCCTCTTAGTTTTTAACTAACACAGAAAAAAATTTAGTTTTGTATTTCACATTTGGTTTGTACAGAACCACTGAGTCACCAAACGACGGTATGTGAGCGTAATGTGGAGATGGAAACTGGTCCAACAGTCCCCGTCTGTAGTGGGTTAACACATTTATTTAAACCAGAACAATACTAGCAGATAAGGAGCTTCTTCCCCACAGCTACACTTCAACTGTGAGAGACTAAACATAAAAATATGAAACCAGGAAATCCCACTAAATGGGGCAGAAAAATTATATTTTGGTCCTAATAAAAAGTAAAAATTCTACTCTAAGACCTGATACTTCTTCTTTAAGAAGTTATTCTACTCTTCACTTGTTACCTGTAATATTGTCACTTGCTTGAACTAATTATCTGTATAAATGACACCTGTCCACAACCTTAAACAGTCAGCCTGCAAGGCCATGACTGCTCCAATAGCTTAAGTCTACGGGGAAAACCAAAAATGGGATTATAACAACAACTAGACACCAATGAGAAAAAGGAACACTGTTTATTACATAAGGGAAACAAAGAAACTGTGCCCTGATTAGCAAAAGGGCAGAACACTTAGTGTGCTGGGTTAAACAAAAAGGCAAAACAAAGGAATTGGAACCTAAGACTGAGTGGACAAAGAGAGGAAAAGAGAATTAAACAAACCAACACCAAACCAGCTAAAACCCAACCAGCTCCTCAGCCTGCTTCAATGTGTTTTCCTGTTTTCTCTATAATAAACATAAAACACCTCTTTCACTTTTTTAAATGAGAAAACTTGAAGAATCAGTGACTCAGAAATACTTTTATAAATATGTACATAAGATAACTAGGAATTGGACAGATTTAACCCTCTGTGCTGAACAGAAGTGTCAGCTAAAATACATTTGGGTCTATTTGCATAAATGAAATGCTACATCATCAAACCTAAATATTATTGAGAATATTGTGGAGAAAGAAAGATTCCTCACAACTCTGTACTCTGCCTCTGAATCCACCAGTTCCAGAGGGAGACTCCAGCATGGATTATCATCACATGTCTCAGTGTCACATTTGGAGCATTTGTTCTTGACTGTCAGCACACCCTGAAATATCTGCAACGACAGAAGACAAAGCTTACCAACTTTTCATCCTTTATTCACCTGTCTCACATTTAATGTGAAGATCATACCTGAGACGCTTCAGTATTGGTTATATTCCTCAATATGTTCTCAAAGCATTCAGCAGCATCAGCCTGAACATAAACTTCAGAGGATAAAAAGATTAATAACATTTAATTTAAATGGTTATATGACGTTTTCCAGTATATTTAGCTTAATTTCAGGTAAATTAATTGATTTTCATTATGACAAAATGACTAAACAGGTTAAAATTACATTAACTCAACAATATAACTTAAATATAGTCTTTCACTTTTTCATTGTTTGAAAATGTAAAACTATTAATTAACGTGATTCATTTTACCATCAGTGATTCCCAGCGCCTTCGTGATTTTATAAGTATTGCCGTTTTGTTTCTTCAAGTCATCAAAAAGCTCCTCCAGATGACTATCTAGTGATCCGGGGGGGCTTCTGTGAGGACCGTGAACACAACATGAGAAACAGTTCTGATGCTTGATGGACAGACCGTTTCTGCGCGTGCGCAACAAACCTCTGGAGGGCTTCTGTGAAGTCTGGGGTCATGAAGAGCACCTGCAGGACGCTGTTCAGGTAGCAGGTAAACCCCTGGTTCCAAATCCCTTTATACGGGTCACC
>NC_050529.1:16844509-16857973 GCF_002922805.2 Oryzias melastigma | reverse complement strand
ATTTTCTGAATAAGAACACCTAACAAAGTAAAAGTAAACGTTTAGACTGAAACAAAAATATATTCATGTTCAACTGTTGTTGGTCACAACTGATGAGTTTTGGGGTAAAAACAACCTTTAGGATCAGCTGGGTCTATAGTTATAACTACCTGTGAGCCAGCAGAGTCTCGCCCCCTGCAGTCATTAATGAGCTCTTGAGTTTCTCGCGTCAGACTTTCAGACCTGAACTGTGTTCTGGTTCCGATTCCAGAACCTGACCGTGAACCAGCAGGCTCATGGTGAGCAGAAATATGATTCATTGGTTCCATTGAGGGACCAAAAGGAGTCGAAATAACCAAAGTGTCTGTGGGAGCAGTGACATTTTCAGCAGGCTTTTTGTGCAAGTTTGTGAGATTTCCCTCATGTGCCTACCTGTCTGCTAAAGACAATTTCTGTACAGAGTTTGTCAAATGGTCCTCTAGATCATGTGTTGATGGAGCTCTGTGTTCAGGTGTCATCTTTGGGCTACATTGTTGGAAATGATAATGTTGAGAAGCATTGTTAAATTCACATGTTGCATCCTACTGAAGGATCTTCTTGGAGAGCTCAGTTTGGTGATCTTCTTGGTTACAGGAACTCTCAGGACGATTTAAAGTTGGTTCGTTTTGACCATTTCTTTCAGACATTCGTTCATCGTTGTGTTTGTGTTGTTGATCATCTCCAGATTCTCTGCTATATTTTCTTTTGGGTACTACATACACTATCTCTTCATGTGGTGTTCTCTTTGCTAAAAAATCTAACTTTTTTCCAGAAATTTGATCTTGTAATCTAAATAACATGGATGAGCGATGTGATCCTCCAGAGCACTGAACAGAATCAGAACCATCATCACATCCATCATTAGTCAGTGTAGTTCCTCCAGTTTGTGGAAGTTTCTCATTTGTTCTCTGCTTGTTTCCAGTATCTGTGTCTCTCTGTTGAATACATGAGTTCTTCCTGCTTCCTTCATCATGTTCCACATTCATGTTTGAAGGATCATCTCTGCTTTGACCACAGGCTTCATTGCTTAAGCTTTCAAAATCTTTCACTGAAGTGGAGACATTACTGCTGTGAACATGTTCTGCTCTTTGAACTTCTACTGTCTCCATATTTCCGTTGCTCTGGATACTTCTTCTCCCTGTCGGACTTCCTGTATAAATGTTGTTTACTGTGGATTTGTTCTCGCTCTGTTGCTCATGCTGTGTTGATCTTCTCCTGTTCTCTCCCTCTAGTTCCTGACTCCTCTCTGAAGATCTCACTCTGCTTTCATCTCCACTGCTCTGTAACGGATTCTTATAAAGGTCATAAAATGTCAAATGTTTGGAAGCTTTTGTCTGGTGTTCTGGAATGTTTTCTTCTTCTTTCTGCTTCTCAGCACGCATCCTCATATGATCTTTCAAGTTTTCTTCTTCTTTCCTCAAATTCATCCTCATCTGATCTTTCAAGTTTTCTTCTTCTTTCTTCACATTTAACCTCATCTGATCTTTCAAGTTTCCCTCTTCTTTCTTCAAATTAATCCTCATCTGATCTTTCAAGTTTTCTTCTTCTTTCCTCAAATTCATCCTCATCTGATCTTCTTCTTTCATCAAATTCATCCTCATCTGATATTTAAAGTTTTCTTCTTCTTTCCTCAAATTCATCATCATCTGATCTTTCAAGTTTTCTTCTTCTTTCTTCAAATTCATCCTCATCTGATCTTCTTCTTTCATCAAATTCATCCTCATCTGATCTCTAAAGTTTTCTTCTTCTTTCCTCAAATTCATCCTCATCTGATCTTTGAAGTTTTCTTCCTCTTTCCTCAAATTCATCCTCATCTGATCTCTATAGTTTTCTTCTTCTTTCCTCAAATTCATCCTCATCTGATCTCTAAAGTTTTCTTCTTCTTTCCTCAAATTCATCCTCATCTGATCTTTGAAGTTTTCTTCTTCTTTCATCAAATTTATCCTCATCTGATCTTTCAAGTTTTCTTCATTCCTCCATCTCATTCTCATCTGATCTTTCAACTCTTCTTCTTCTTTCCTCAAATTCACCATCATCTGATCTTTCAACTCTTCAACTTCTTTCCTCAAACTCTTCATCATCTTATCTTTCAACTCTTCTTCTTTCTCCACACTAATTATTTTCTTCTTAAGACTCTCCTCTGTTTCTTGTCTTTCTTCACTGTCACAGCTCTGTGGTTTCTCATGGCTCCTCTGACTGTCTACAGTCTCCTCATATTCTTTTGGTTCATTTGTTTCACCTCTGAGTGTTTCAGAGGATTCAGGTGTGCACTCCTTGTTATTTTCTTCATTCAACGCTTCCTCTGCAGAAACTGAAGTTTACCCACAAGACAGAAAAAAAGACATTTAAGAATATATCACAAACATTCAGAAAAATACCAATGGAGCATGTTTGTGATCTCACTTTTCCTGTAGAACAGCAGATAAGCACCCCGAGATCTAGTGGGATCAACATGATATACGTCATTATTATAGTTAGGGAATGTGTGGAGTGAAATAAAGACATGGAAACTTACGTCTCCTTTGTATCCAGTTGGAAGAACTGATAGTAAAGCTGCAAAACAACGTAGAAAACTTTGCTATAAATAAAGTTTCTGTGCAAAACATCATTTGTTTTTGTAGATAAAAACACTGAACAATACGTACATTAACTCTACTGTCATTAAAGTGATACCATTTCCCATCCTCGTGGGACTTGATAATTGCAGTGTAATTTCCACATTTCAAATTACCACGATGTTCCACAAATGCATACAGCTCATATGTCTGGTTCTGGAAACAAAACACACAATAATTTAAATGGGAAACACAAAAACAAAATAGTGAACATAACAGATTCTGCATCTTACCTGAATCTCTAGAATAGGAGGAAGCTCCACTCTGCGCTCCACTTTGTAATAATACATATTACTGTAATCAAACCTCTTCAGCAGCAGCATCAGAACTTCAGGATGTTGTTTCAGTTCAAGTTTCTGATTGAAAAAAACAAAAATATTGGAACCATTAGTACCATTCTGATCTATTTGTACCATTTTTTAAAGACTTTTTACAAAACAAAAATACTTTATAAATATATGGCTTTAATGATTAGATGAATTTTATAGATACAAAATATTTTTTAACCCAAAGGGCCACAAATCCAAACTAATCTAAGAAAATAAAAAAGCAACAAATCAAATATAAAAAAATAGAAACTTACAACTGTAGAATCAGTTTTGACTTTGCAGTCCTCACAGAACAGCTGGTCCGGACCGTTGACCTCTGACGGACGGAAGTATTGAGTGATGCCGTCCTCCTGTGACATGTATTACTGTTATAACATGAACTAAAAACACACAGTGTTCAGTTGTTGGTGAATGTGACTAAAGGATGTTCACAAGAAGGATTCTTTGAAAAGACGTGATTTAGAAAAGTCTTCTACCACCATTCACATAAAGAGTGAAGGTAACTGTCCATCACTGATTCTACAGATTTTCCTGCCTAACAAGAAGATGGAAGTCTGTAATGTTCTTCATTGGTGCTGTGAAAAAACTATTTCATGTGCAGTATTGGATTTTTTTATGTTTTCTCTGTAAGACGTAACTCACCCATTCTCTGGCCAATCAGGGCGCTTCATCAATTATCTCATTCCTTAATTTATATATATTTTTTCAGTAATGTCTCACTGTTATGTTAAAAACTACATGTGTTTATGAGTCACATGATCATTTACGTAGCAGCAAACATCTGTTCTGTTAAACATGAATTTGTCAATATGTGTAATAACGGGATCTGTGGTTATTTTTCTGTATTCTGTAACTTATAAGGATAACTAAAATTCATGTGCTGTGATCAAACGTCTCCATCTACCTTTCTGCACTTAACAAAGTGACCACTAGAGTACAGCGTTTTACTGCATACTGTTAAGTGCCTGTAGATGGAGCAGTGGAAAGCTGACCCCATGTACTAGCAGTTAATTTGAGAACTTATTGATTTGTTCTGATTCATATTTTATGCAATCCTCTTAGTTTTTAACTAACACAGAAAAAAATGTAGTTTTGTATTTCACATTTGGTTTGTACAGAACCACTGAGTCACCAGACGACGGTATGTGAGCCTAATGTGGAGATGGAAACTGGTCCAACAGTCCCCGACTGTAGTGGGTTAACACATTTATTTAAACCAGAACAATACTAGCAGATAAGGAGCTTCTTCCCCACAGCTACACTTCAACTGTGAGAGACTAAACATAAAAATATGAAACCACGAAATCCCACTAAATGGGGCAGAAAAATTATGTTTTGGTCCTAATAAAAAGTAAAAATTCTACTCTAAGACCTGATACTTCTTCTTTAAGAAGTTATTCTACTCTTCACTTATTACCTGTAATATTGTCACTTGCTTGAACTAATTATCTGTATAAATGACACCTGTCCACAACCTTAAACAGTCAGCCAGCAAGGCCATGACTGCTCCAATGGCTCAAGTCTAGGGGGAAAACCAAAAATGGGATTATAACAACAACTAGACACCAATGAGAAAAAGGAACACTGTTTATTACATAAGGGAAACAAAGAAACTGTGCCCTGATTAGCAAAAGGGCAGAACACTTAGTGTGCTGGGTTAAACAAAAAGGCAAAACAAAGGAATTGGAACCTAAGACTGAGTGGACAAAGAGAGGAAAAGAGAATTAAACAAACCAACACCAAACCAGCTAAAACCCAACCAGCTCCTCAGCCTGCTTCACTGTGTTTTCCTGTTTTCTCTATAATAAACATGAAACACCTCTTTCACTTTTTTAAATGAGAAAACTTGAAGAATCAGTGACTCAGAAATACTTTTATAAATATGTACATAAGATAACTAGGAATTGGAGAGATTCAACCTTCTGTGCTGAACAGAAGTGTCAGCTAAATACATTTGGGTCTATTTGCATAAATGAAATGCTACAAGATCAAACCTAAATATTATTGAGAATATTGTGCAGAAAAAAAGATTCCTCACAACTCTGTACTCCGCCTCTGAATCCACCAGTTCCAGAGGGAGACTCCAGCATGGATTATCATCACATGTCTCAGTGTCACATTTGGAGCATTTGTTCTTGACTCTCAGAACACCCTGAAATATCTGCAACGACAGAAGACAAAGCTTACCAACTTTTCCTCCTCTATTCTGTCTCACATTTAATGTGAAGATCATACCTGAGACGCTTCAGGATTGGTTATATTCCTCAATATGTTCTCAAAGCATTCAGCAGCATCAGCCTGAGCATGAACTTCAGAGGATAAAAAGATTAATAACATTTAATTTAAATTGTTATATAATGTTTTCCAGAATACAGTATTTAGCTTAATTTCAGGTAAATTAATTGAGTTTCATTATGACACAATGACTAAACAGGTTAAACTTACTCTAACTAAACAATGTACCTTTAACATTGAGAATCTTTCACTTTTTCATTGTTTGAAAATGTAAAACTATTCATTAAAATGATTTATTTTACCATCAGTGATTCCCAGCGCCTTCGTGATTTTATAAGTATTGCCGTTTTGTTTCTTCAAGTCATCAAAAAGCTCCTCCAGATAACTATCTAGTGATCCGGGGGGGCTTCTGTGAGGACCGTGAACACAACATGAGAAACAGTTCTGATGCTTGATGGACAGATCGTTTCTGCGCGTGCGCAACAAACCTCTGGAGGGCTTCTCTGAAGTCTGGGGTCATGAAGAGCACCTGCAGGACGCTGTTCAGGTAGCAGGTAAACCCCTGGTTCCAAAGCCCTTTATACGGGACACCTTCAGGCACGAGCGCAAACAAAAATGCGGCTTTTAAAGTTACGAAAAAATGTCGTAAAAAATAAAGTCCCCGCCGCCTTATTCTTACCAGTATACTGTTGGTATGTTGATGAAGACATTTTAGTTTATTTGAAATAACAGTTTTTTTTCCCGAGGTTTTCTAAAGGCTGATAATGCACAGAAAAATAATAATGAATGAAAACAAAGTCGCAAAGAAGTTTAGGAAATATTAGAACTTACCTGGAAATGAATGAGGAAAACATTGAAAGCTGAGCAGTTAAACGACTATAGACTTAAATGTCTGAAAAACACTGAACGAAATAGTTTCTGTTCTGTTTTATGACACGCCCTTCTGGTGGTGCGTTCACAGACCTACAAACATTCACAGTGCTCCACTTGAAACGCTTTTCCAGTTTCATTTGACTTCATTTAAAAGTAATTCTCATGATGGCAAACACACAGGAGTTTTACTTTAATTATTTAAAGCTAATAATAAATAAAAGCACAAAGTATAAAACAAATGATCAGAACTTTGACTTTATTTCTTCATGTTAGACTTCATCACCGTGTGAGGACAAAGGTGATCAGTTTTATTTGTGTTGAAGTGTGTTCATGTACATGTGGGTGTGCTGTTTATTTTCTGGTTACAGTATGATTTCCTGTAAGTGCTGATGGTTTCTGATTGAAAGTTAAGTGACCTCCAGTCTAATGACTCAGTAAGGTCAGTTTGTAGACTTCACTTTCTATTTCTCAGGAAACCAAATTTAATTTTCATTAGTTTCATATAGAATTGAGGCTTTAATCTAACAAACTGTGATAATATAACCCAAACTGTGGACATCAGGTGTTTTTTTTCTGTATTTCTTTCAAAAACCTCTAAAGATGTAAAATATTGAAATACACTATATTATGTTCTACGAGTATTGAGTGTGATGCAAATGAACTGATGAAAAAATGAAAGGATAAAGTTCGCAGAAAGATATCAGAGAACATGCAGATAAGATAAAACATTCCAACATTGAGCTTTCTCCTTTCATTTAGACATAATTTATGGTCTTCAAGGTCAGTTTGTGCACAAAAACATATGGAAACCTTTGGTATTATCATTAATATTTATTACAAAGGATCAATCAGAGAATAATGCATCAGTTTATTTATGCACCATCATTACAGACTTAAAACCTGATTAATAAACACAGATTTCAAACAGTCATTTTCCATTTTTTTTCAAAGTTTCTAATTTACGTTTATAGAAATAATCAGTTCAAAACATATTACCACCAAACATTTTAAATGACAACATGCACATGACATGTCTGAGCTCCTCTCAGCCCCTCCCTTTCCCTGCCTTGCTGAGCTGCCCTGATTGCTCATCTGCCTCACCTGTTCTGCCAGCTATTTAGGCCTTGCCTCTCCAGCCTTTCCCTATCAGATTCTTCTCGACCTGAAAGCCCTATGTGCGAGATCCCTGCTCTAAACTTCATCCAGTCTGTCTGCCAGCTGAACTCCAGTCTTCATCCAGTCTGCCTGCCAGCCGAGCTCTAAGCGTCGGCCTCACCTCACCCCCATACTAAAGACTCCTCTGCAATAAAACTTTCAAACTTGCCCTCTGTTTTTGACGCTTTACTCGGGGTCCTCTTACAGACTGCCCAATAGAAGAATCTGACCAAACATGGACCCCAATCGTCATACAAAGTGGAAAGCACAAGCAGAGGGCGCTGTCAAAAAACTAGACTCCCAGGTGTCTGACCTCAGTTTCCGAATTGAGGAGGTGACTCGACTCGTGCACAGACTAAGTATTAACGAACCTGCTGGGGCTCGTCTTCCCCCGACTTCACCGGAGCCTCGTATTCCTACACCTGAGCGTTTTGCTGGTGAACCAGGCCTCTGTCGAGCCTCTATAATGTTCTCTTCATTTTGCTCTCCAGCCCACTACGTTTGCTGCAGAACGCCCTAAGGTGGCGTGTGTGATCTCTCTGCTGTCTGGACCAGCAGCCTTGTGGGGACGGCGGAATGGGAGAGAGACTCTGAGATCTGTCAGTCCTTCAAGCTCTTCTCAGACGAGTCAAGGAGGGTTTTTTTCACCTGTGGAACCCAAACTTGAGGCTTCCAGACGACTACTCTGTTAAGGTAACCGGTCAGTGGACCAGTTTTCTATAGAGTTTCGCACATTGGCTGCGGATTGTGCATTGAACGAAGACGCCCTGTATGACATATTTTTTAACGGATTGTCTGAAAGAGTCAAAGACGAGTTGGCTGCTAGAGAACAACCAAAAACCTTGCATGACTTGATAGAACTAGCAGCACGTATCGATAGACGCATAAGGGAGAGACAGACCAGTAGGAATCCCAAAGGACAGACCATCTACTCACGGCCTGTGAGGAGGCAGGTTCCTGACTCTTCAGGACATGCAGATCACACCACTGAGGAACCTATGGAGCTCGGGAGGATGCAATTAATTCCAGAGGAGAGATTGAGGCGGATTCAGCAACATCTGTGTTTGTGCTGGGGCTGGCCACATGGTGCGTAACTGTCCGTTAAAAGGAAAGGCTCAGCAGCATTGATGGGATCGCTGCTGAGCCCTACTGAAACGGTGTTTGCCAAACCTCACCCATCAAGCTTTGCCTGCTTTTACTTTGATAACAGGTCAGTTTCTTTGCCTCTGTTTTTTGACTCTGGAGCTGATATTGAATTCATTGATGAGGAAGTCATTGATAAATACAACATCCCATGCCAACCCACATCTAGAGCTGTCACAGTCAAAGCCATTGATGGTCATGTCATTTCAGAATGTGTTCGGCGTACCCTCCCCATCAGGATGCAGATCAGCAATCACTCCGAAGAAGTAACCTTCTGGGTCATCCGTGCATCCTCTCATCCTGTCATTTTGGGTCTCCCCTGGATGCAGAGACACAACCCACAGATCGATTGGGGAACAGGCAGGATTCTTACATGGGGGTCTGGTTGTTCTGCTCGCTGTTTTACCACTGCAGGTGTCAAGGTCAGACAAACTAATAAAACCACTGATGTATATCCAGCTCTGTCCAGAGTTCCTGAAGTATATCATGACCTGAAAGAGGTCTTTAACAAGCACAAAGCTTCCTCCCTTCCACCTCACAGTCCATATGACTGTGGGATTGATTTGTTACCTGGTACGTCCCCTCCTTGGGGTCGCCTGTATTCTTTATCTGCACCTGAGAGACAAGCTATGCAAGAATACATTGAGGAGTCCCTGTCTGCCGGACTCATTCGGCCCTCCTCCTCGCCTGCCGGGGCAGACTGTGGGCTTCGACTGCGTGCATAGACTATCCATCCATCCATCCATCTTCTTGTCCGCTTCTTCCCTTTCGGGGTCGCGGGGGTGCCGGAGCCTATCCCGGCTACTGATGGGCGAAGGCTGGGTACACCCTGGACAGGTCGCCAGTCTGTCGCTGGGCCTCAATCACACACACACATTCACTCTCACATTCACACCTCAACTCACACATGCACGGGGAGAACATGCAAACTCCACACAGAAAGGTCCCAAATCCCCCAGCCGGGATTTGAACTGGAGCCTTCTCGCTGTGAGGCAAGGGCGCTAACCACTGTGCCACCATACAGCCCCGTGCATAGACTATAGAGGCCTAAACCAGATCACATTGAAAAACCGTTACCCTCTTCCCCTGATCGCCTCTGCATTCGAACTATTACAGGGTGCCTGTATCTTCACCAAACTTGATCTTCGTAATGCCTACCATCTTGTTCGGATCAGAGAAGGCGACGAATGGAAAACTGCATTCAACACCCCCGCAGGGCACTATGAGTATCTTGTAATGCCGTTTGGCCTCACTAATGCTCCTGCAGTGTTCCAGAACATGGTCAATGATGTTTTGGGAGATATGAATAACATTTTTGTCTTGGTCTATTTAGTCGGCATCTTGATTTTCTCCCGTTCTGAGACTGAACACGTTCTTCACATCCGAAGGGTGTTGGAGAGACAGTTGCAAAACAACCTGTATGTCAAAGCTGAAAAATGCGAGTTTCACACCCGTTTCACCTCGTTTTTGGGGCACATAATCACCCAGAATCAGATCAAAATGGATCCGTCTAAAACCCGATCCATTTTGGAATGGTCAGTCCCTGAGTCAAGAAAACAACTGCAATGGTTTCTGGGGTTTGCCAACTTTCACAGACGATTCGTTAAGGGCTATAGCCAGGTCGCTGCTCCTCTACATGCCCTTACGTCTTCCAAAACCATGTTCCATTGGTCCCCTCCTGCCAACGAGGCCTTTCTGGAACTGAAAAGGCGGTTCACCACGGCTCCTGTTCTGACAATCCCGGACCCAGAGAAACAATTCATCGTTGAGGTTGAGACTTCAAGAACCGGGCTTGGAGCGGTCTCATCTCAGAGGTGGGAGAAAGATGACAGTGTTCACCCTTGTGCCTACTATTCCTGCAGAGTCACTCCATCGGAGAAGAACTATGACATCGGTGACCGCGAATTACTGGCTATGAAGAAAGCATTTGAGGAGAGGCGGCATTGGCTGGAGGGAACCAAGGTACCATTTCAGGTATTTACTGACCATAAGAACCTTGAATACCTTCGAACCGCTAGGAGATTTAATGCCCGGCAAGCTCGCTGGTCCATGTTTTTCTCCAGATTCCATTTCAACCTCACCTACAGACCGGGCTCTGAGAACACAAAAGCAGATGCTCTGTCTCACCTTTTTGAAGCCCCAGAAGAGGAACCTAGTTACGAGTTTATTCTGCCTGACTTCTCTCTGTCCTCCGAACTGACATAAAGAACAAAATTGCCTCCGTCCTACAGCACCATCCCACTCCATCTGCCTGTGCGGATCAGAGACTGTATGTTGCTGACCATCTACGGTCTGAAGTCCTGCAATGGTGTCATGATTCTAAGCTTTTTTGCCATCCTGGCATCAAGAGAACCACAGCCATAGTCCAAAAGCGGTTCTGGTGGCCTGCGTTGCTTGCTGACGTTAATGAGTATGTCTCTGCTTGTCCTGTGTGTGCTCAGGCCAAAACGGGAAGACAACGTCCGGCAGGATTACTACACCCCGTGTCAGTGCCACACAGACCCTGGTCACACCTGTCCATGGACTTTGTCACAGGACTGCCTGCCTCTTATGGTAATACCACCATACTTACTGTTGTTGACAGGTTTTCGAAGATGGCACACTTCATTCCTTTACCCAAGCTCCCCTCTGCCAAAGAAATGTCTAATATTCTGTCCCAGCACGTCTTCAGAATCCATGGCCTGCCTAAAGAAATCGTTTCGGACAGGGGTCCACAGTTTGTGGCCAGGTTCTGGACCGCGTTCTGCAGACAGTTAGGCATCACAATCAGCTTGTCATCTGGCTTTCACCCCCAAACTAACGGCCAATCCGAAAGACTCAACCAAGAACTCGAGAAAGGGCTGCGCATTCTTTGCTCCCAAGAACCCGCCTTGTGGTCACAGGAAGTGGTTTGGGTTGAATATGCCCATAACAGCCTCCCTTCAGCTGCTACAGGGCTGTCACCTTTTCAATTGGTCTATGGTTTTCAACCCCCAAATTTTGAAAGTCAAGTAAAAGGAGGCCTCGATTCCCTCAGCTGTGGCTTCAGTCAGACGTTGTCCCCGGACCTGGATGAGGGCTCGGAGAATCCTGCTCCGCTCCGTCGCTGGATACAAAAAAGCAGCAGACAGGTCCAGGGTTGCTCCTCCCCCTTATCAAGAGGGCCAACGCATGTGGCTGTCCACAAAGGACCTTCCCCTTCGTGTTGAATGCAAGAAGCTGGCGCCAAGGTTAATTGGCCCTTTTCCAACATACAAAATTGTCAACCCTGTGGCGATGCGGTTGCGGCTGCCCAGGACCCTTAAGGTGCACCCCACGTTCCATGTTTCCAAGCTGAAACCTGTTAATGTATCCACTCTTGTTTCCCCTCCCAGGGCCCCTCCTCCTGCTCGTTTCGTCAATGGTGGAGCTGCCTACACTGTTCGTCGCCTCCTTTGGTCTCGCCGTCGAGGTCGTGGGCTCCAGTATCTTGTCGGTTGGGAGGGGTATGGTCCTGAGGAGCGGTCCTGGGTTCCTGCCCATTTTATTTCGGATAATTTCCTGATCGTTGACTTCCACAGGGCCAACCCTGGGCAGCCCGGCCGGGTGTCTGGAGCCACCCGTTGAAGGGGGGGGGGGGGTTCTGTCATGTCTGAGCTCCTCTCAGCCCCTCCTTTTCCCTGCCTTGCTGAGCTGCCCTGATTGCTCATCTGCCTCACCTGTTCTGCCAGCTATTTAGGCCTTGCCTCTCCAGCCTTTCCCTATCAGATTCTTCTCGACCTGAAAGCCCTATGTGCGAGATCCCTGCTCTAAACTGCATCCAGTCTGTCTGCCAGCTAAACTACAGTCTGCCTGCCAGCTGAACTCCAGTCTGCCTGCCAGCCAAGCTCTAAGCCTCGGCCTCACCTCACCCCCGTACAAGACTCCTCTGCAATAAAACTTTCAAACTTGCCCTCGGTTTTTGACGCTTTACTCTGGGTCCTCTTACAGACTGCCCAACAGCAGAAGCCTAAACATGTTGGACAAAATTAAGAATTACATGATTTGTGGGTTATAATGATATGAAAAACTGAACTTGTCTTCACTTAAAGATGTGTAACCGCAAAAGACCACTTTGAGGATGAACTTTTTGAATTTATTTTTTCCCTTTTTGCCTTTTTTCATTGTTCCCTCCCCTCTCCCTGAGTCCAGAGCTTCTGTTTTTGTTAAAGTCCCAACGCTTCTCTGATCAGAGCTCTGAGTTTCTGTGCTATTTTGTTGTTCTTCTCTGAGATCATTGATAGTTTGTCCCTGAGGTTCTGGAGAGTCCAAACTCATTTTGTCCAAATCGGCAGTTAAAATGTCCACATCTGAAGACTCGTGGATAGAAGCAGGGGCTTCATCTTCAGTCTTGCATCTTCTTCTGCTCTGTCTGAACAAACATCATTTAGTTTATCTGGATCTTCTCTTGTACTGATCTGATCTGATCTGACGTTTCCATCACTCCCTCCATCTGTTCCTTTTCTGTCGTCGTCTCCTCTGGTCTGGGTTCCTTCTTTAAATTTGTGCGCAGGTCCCAGTCCAACCAGAAGAGCAGCCCAGGAGGGGCGGTGCGGGTGAGCCCCCCAACCCCGACAAACAACCCACCACCAGCCAGCAGTACAGAGTATCCCCTCATCCCACCCCAGGTACGAGCCAGGGCCCCCCAAGGGAGACCTGTACCATGCCCCAGACAGCCGCCTGCGTCGCGAGAGGTCCAGGGGGGAGCGAGACAGGGGCCACCCACCCCCGCCCAGGAGAGGGACACCCAAGAGAAGCGGGGGCCCCATAGGAGTGATGTTAACAATGCCCGACCAGGCTCATCCACTGATGGAGTTATTGGAGAGGTCCAGTTTTGGAGGACCAGAACCCGCAAAACCGGGACATGGACACCCCCAGGCTCCGATGTAATTCGATCCCCTGCTCTAGATCTTAAATCTCGGGGATTCCTCTCCCCATGTGGAGAGGAGGCCGCCAGGCCTAGGAGACCAGCACCCAAGAGACAAGACCATCAGGCCGAGGGTCCCGCACCCCCCGCCAGGGATGTGGTAGGGGACAGAAGGTCAAAGGTCTCACCTTCCTTGTGTGATGAAAGTGTGTTGGTGTGTTATGTTATCTAC
>NC_050529.1:16828698-16837161 GCF_002922805.2 Oryzias melastigma | reverse complement strand
TTAAAACCAATGGAAGTGCGGTTTTGATTTGGTGCTTTTAATTTTGAAAAAACTACATTTCAAAGCCGTCGATTTTTATTAAAAAAAACATTTTTTTTGTTTAGTTTTTAAACAGTAAAATGAGCGTTTTTCCCCCTCCTAATGAAACAGAGACTTCATACGACGTTACTGCACGTTTTTGAATGGAGGTCACGTGACTCCTGTGGAAACTTAAACGAAATCGAAAGTCTTCGTGTTGTATTCGTGTTGCAGCGTCTCTCGTCTCCACAGGACAGATCAGGACTTAGGAAGATGAGCTCCATGGAGAAAAGCTACAACCTCCACGACCAGACGCTCAGATTCGTGGACAGAGAGGATGAGATGGATTGTAAGTAGACTCGCATTCCAGTTTCCGGCTGGTCGCAGTGAAATCGCATTTTGTGACTGCATGCTGTTTTTCATAGTTCTTTATGAGGAATTCGCGTCTCCCAGAGCAGAGATGTCCTGCGGTCACGCCGTCACTCCTATGTCTCTCACTAACTGGTGCCGCAGGTTGTTGGAAGAGGTACGTTCGATTAATTCACCATCACTAAAACCTTTCACAAGTGCAACTTGAAACCCGATCAGCTGCAGATCCTTTCCTGATCATAATCACACCACAGAACTTACTGAAAGTTTGCAACTATTAGTGGCTCTAATATTTCCTCTGACTTTAAAATGATAGACAGAAAATGAGATGTTGTTGTCTGCAACAAATGATGGAACAGATCACTAATTAGCTCAAAACAAATGACTCATCATGGGAAAGAACCGGGAATCTCTATTTTCTGGAGAGCTTGAAGAACATGTGCATGTCAGAACAGAAAAAAAGGCTTTTAACTTCAAGTAAAATAAGACATTGAGTTTTATTGATGCATTATAGGATGCAGTTTACAGTGATGCTCTATGGTTTAGTGGGCTGAACAGCTGGTATCCCCTGAGTTTGGGTTAAAACAGGGACCACATGCAGCCTGTCAAACTATGTAATCCAACCCCACAAAATGGAATCAATTCTCAGACACGGGTAAGTCCTGCAAACCCCCGTGTCGTGCCAAGATATGTATTCCTGTCAGAATTTGTATCCCCTGCATCCTTGATTTGTCCTGCAGCCACAGAAATTCCTGTGGTGAAACCATAGATATATATTATCGTCACTATATATATATAACAATACAGTCAATGGATGAAACTAGCATCACTTTCAGATTTTTAAAGATGCATTGTAGCCTCCTAAAGTCCCGCCCCCTATTTTGCCTTTTTCAAATCTGGGTTCCAACTGTCCTGTTGTGCTATAAACACAACAATCACACTGAAAGCTCCTACTTATTTGAATAAAAAGTAACTTTTATTTTTTCTTTCTGTTGTTTTAGGGTAAAAGTAAGTTTGTTTGCGGTCAGCCCAACTGTAATAAGGAGTGGCCGTATGTGGAAGTTCGTAAAATGGCTCTACTGACCCCAGAGGAAAGAGAATACTTTGAAAGCACAATGGCTAAAAATGCAGCCAGAGAATATTTCAACTCCAAAACAGTGAGTATCTCATTGAAAATGAAATATTTCAGTTTATTAAAACCTGTTTCCTCTAATATTGTATTATGATTTACTATCACAGTGTCCTGGATGTAAATTCTCTGTGAGGAGGAAAAATGAGTCCAACCTGAGTGTGCGTTGCCAGATTTGCACAGAAAGGAAAGGAAAGGCGTACGAGTTCTGCTGGCAGTGTCTGAAAGAGTGGAAGGGTCCACAGCCACGCTCAGACCGCTGTGATAATGACGGCTGCATCAACGAGCCTCTGAAAGCTCTGAAGACCTGCCCAGAAATCGTCTTTGAATCAATTAAAGACGTCCGGGGGTGTCCTTCCATCAGAGCCTGTCCCACCTGTGGATCTCTGCTGGAACACACCTCGAAAAAGTGTAAAAATCTTGTCTGTCCTCGATGCAGAGTGGAGTTCTGCTTTGTGTGTCTTAAACTCACATTTCAGTGTTTGAGAACAAGCCGTCATTATATACCGTGCTCAGATGGTGTCGCTCCCAGACAAACCTCCATCCCTGTGTGGCATCAGAACACATAGTCAGGACTCTGTATCTTTGGATTTTGAACTATTTGAATAGAAGACATAATCATCAACAAAGTTAACAAGACAGTGAGCTACATTTTACAACAAGGAGAACAATAAAGGGCAACAGAGAGAACACATTACAATTATAGTAAGACTTAAAAAAAAAAAGAACAAAAATTAATTTTAACACTATGTGATGAGCTTTATCTTAAACGTGTATCTTAAATGTGTATTCATTGATATTGTATTAGGAAAACATCATGATCTATCACTACTCTCTGAGAATAGCAGCTTTATAATAAGGACTTAGAATTTATCTTAAACGTTTGTTACATTTTTGTGCAAAAAGTGTAATTGTATATAACGTACATGGTTTTGTGTTTGCATCAATGCTTGTTAGAGGAATAAACAACCGTTATTGTGACTGCTTTTAATTCAAATGTCAACAGGATTGAAAAAGGAAAATAAAGTTGGACTAAAACAGATTTCAATTGATTTTTTTTCTTTGTGTTATCTTTAGAGCAATCTATCAGCTCAGCGGCCTTGTGGTAGAGTGTCCGCCCTGATAATGGAGTTTAAATCCTGACTGAGTCATACCAAACGGCACCAGTGCCCCCCTTGCTTGATTCTCACCAATAAGGGGTTGGATTGGGGGGTTAAACCACCAAATGGTTCCCAAGCGCAACTGTGTCTGCAGCTCACCCCTCCCCCAGGGGCGGAGAACAAATTGAACACATCAAGGTGTGTGACAGCTTATGGAACTTTAACTTTTATACACCTGACTAAAAAACAAAATTGAACCCCTCCTTTTTGGTTTTTTTTTGAGACTTTTCTCCATATTTTGTTCTATTTTAAAAGCATTTCCAGTGTTTTTTCAACTATGATAGTGTAGTTTTTAGCCAAAATCAAAAGACTTGCATCGTTTTCTAAGACATAGTTTCTGTAGAGCGGCAGGAGTTCATTAGGAATTTGCCTCTGAGTTCCCAACACCCATAATTGAGAGCTCTCAGTTTACACAAAGACGTTCATGGATCTAGTCGTCTAAAAGTGGATGCATCAGGGTTGGGCGTGGCAGGGAGCTTATGGCACATCTAGGTCACAAATACAAATTTGTTTCCCAATTCTCAATCATTTGAATAAAGAAAAATTCAATTTTGAGCTTGATTTTCTTTATGTATGGTGAGAAAAATGGCACAAGAACATATTAAAAACAACAAAACCACAGTTTTCATTATTTATGTGAAGCATGAGACAAGAACAAGAATTATGTTCTGAACATAAGACCTGTCAAATAAAAATCTATTCACTCAACTAACACAATTAACCAAACTGCTATCTTTCTTCTTTAAACTTGTGATCATCTTCTCTCCTCTTTTCTTTCTCCTCGTTTTCATCGGTTACCTGTGTTTCTTTTAGCTGCAGGTTCTCTCCACCGTCGTTTGGATTCTTTTTAGTCATTTGTTTCATGTTCTGATCCACTTCTCCTTCACTATGATGATCTGTTGACTTTCTTTTGGTTCGTTTCTGGTCTTCACCTCCTTTTTTGTTTTGTTCCATCTGCTCTGCAGGAGATCTAGACGTTTTTTTGCACTCCAAGTCCTGATTTGGTTTCTCTTTTTCAGCGTTCTTATCACAAACTATTTGTTTATGGTCAGAGTTTGTCTCTGTCTTCTTAACTTTATGAGTAGAAGATTCAATATCATTGTCTCTTGCTGGAGGTCGTTTCCTCCGTTTAGATTTTTTTGGGCTCTTTGCTACATTCTTTTCATCTGCGGTTCCTCTCATCTCCTGATTGTTGCGGGACTCAACATCCTGGTTAAAGCACTGTTTGTCTCCAGCTTCAGGTTTGGATGCTTCAGAGATGTCTGGAGGTAAAGTGTCTTCAGCTGAAAGAGTTGAGCAGAAAATAAATCAGAAAAAGTCATTTATTACATTCATTTTCTACGAAATGTGTCTCACTTTTCCTGTAGAACAGCAGATAAGCAGTCTTAGATCTAGAAAGACAAATTCAAAAACACTTTATTGTAGAAAACATGTATAGAAATGATGTAAGAATTGTCTTTTTGGTCAAGGAGTGATTGTTTCACATATAAAACAACATATTTAGAAAAAAAAACACATGACTCTGATTGTACTTAAATCTGATTACTTTGATGAATGGGATTTGAACAAACTTTATTTAAAAAAAATTAGTGTAGTCATTTTTTAAATACATATCATGTTGTATTTGACTTTCTCTAATAATTATTATGGAAAAACTCACCTTCCGTATTCCTGTATGTTTTGTTGGTGTTGATGCTGCACAAGAAAAGAACAATTTCTGTAACAACTGTGATTTCCTGTAACAATTCATCTTTTCTTTGCTCATCTGTAAATTTTACTTGCCGAAAATCTGTAATCTTACCGTTGTGACTGAACTGTCATTGAAGTTGTACCATCTGTTGTCGTCCTGGGCCTTGATGGTTGCGGTGTAATGTCCATGTCTCAGCTCTCCAGAGTGATCCACCAAAGCGTACAGCTCGTACCCCTGACTCTGAATACCACAGAAGAAGAGGAAAATCAGCAACAGGAGGAAGAAAGGATATTTCTTAAAGATTGAACAAGCGTTTTACCTGATCTTCATGGTGAGGTATCTGCAGGATAAGAGGAATCTGTACTGTGCATTTGAGTTTCACATACTGCATGGTACTGCAGTCAAACCTGAATCTCTTCAGCAGCAGCGTCAAAACTTGAGGATGACGCTTCAGCTCACATTTCTGATTCAGATATGTTTGGAGTGGATCCACGAGAAGATGAAGTAAAAAGAAATCTGATTACTAAGGCGACCAGGCAGAAGCATGAGTGACGTTCTGTTTTTGCTTTAACCAAGATCTGAGAAACCTGTCTTCATACTTACACTAGTGGAATCAGTTTTAGCCTGGCAGCACTCGCAGTAAATCTGGTCATCTCCACTGATTCTGGACTCTCCAAGGAAACTCTTGATCCCCTCCGTCTGAACAGATGGAGACGTTTTGATTGTCAACAACACAAACAGATTAAATCTTCCTTAAAAATGTCCAATTATGTGATTTCAAAATAAAATAGTTTTTTCCTTTTGTCACACTTACATTTTTGTTTGAAACTCCAGATGTGATGAGTTGTAGTGTCACGAGAAATACATAAAAAGTGTAATAAAATCCTTTTTCAAGCAAAAATCTGAGTTTTTATGTTTTTGTTGCTGCATAATAACAGAGGAAAATCGAATTCTGGATTAGAAAACGCACATTTGTTGATGGAGTGAATGTATTTCAGTAAATTAATAGATTTTATTTTGTAAAAATTGATCTTTTAGTAGTTGTGCTTGTGTTTTGTCATTTTCAGGAGTTCTTCTAAGCTGTTGCATCAGATTCTGCACTTATGGAAACTCATAATTTAATCCAAAATAAATTAGTCACGATCAAACTCTTTGTTAGCATTTGAGTTTTTTAATTTGGTGCAAACGGTCCCTGACTATATTTAAAGCCCTCCTAACATGGAGGCTGAGCGCCCCTCACCCTCTCTTTCTTCCCCCACCACCCAGGTCAAACCTGCATTTGTCAAATTCATGAAAAAATGTCTTAGTTTTATCTCCATAGCAACCATTTCATTTTTTGGTTGCCAGAGTATACTAAATAGATCTATGTACGTTTTAGTAGAATCGACAAAAGTAAATTTATGGGTTTCCTTAGCAACAGAGGCTAGGAGGGACAGTGGCTGAACAGGTCGGCCTATGATCGAAAGACTTGTGGTTCTATCTTGTGGTGAATGAATAATGGATGCTTTTTAAGCGCCTTGAGCTTCTGGAAAAGCACAGATACATCTAATTATTGCTAACCAATCAAGGATTCCTAATACTTTCGTATGTTATATCTTTTACTCAGCTCCAGCCAGGGATCCATGCAATAAAATTTCACAATACTCCATTAAAAAAATGGGGAAGTAACAGGAGAACGCTGTTTTTTTCTTATTGCAAGATGTTTTCTTTAGGAGCTTCCACAAAGCCAAAATGTATGTTTTGGTTTTGTTAGTGAGTTCTAAAATACTTTCTTCTTCTTCTTTTTTTAACCCCAATAAGAATTTTTAGCACCATTCGTTTTTTGACTGTTCTTTCTGCTGTGATGTCATTATGTCAACAATTCATTTTCACAGAGTACTAGATGTGAACAAATTTTGGAGAGATTTTGAATATGTGGCGGGGGGAAATTGTCACTCTCACAGAAAGAAAGAATGAAGAGTTTCATTTGTTCAAACCACAGAATAGTCGTCTTTTTCTGGATCCACCAGAGTGAGGGGTAGACTCCAGAACTGCCTGCTGTCCTCTGAGTCTCTACTGCATGTGCAGCAGGTGTTCCTGTGAGTCAGCTCTCCTTTGAATATCTGAAGTTTCATGAACACAGAAAACAATCTTTATTTTTTCATTTTAAGAGAAATCTGAACAGTTTTGGTTGTACCTGTGATGCTTTGGAACTGGTGTGGAGTAAAATCTTCTCCAGACATTCAGCAGCATCCTGTTGTTCTTGAACTGGGAACAAGATGGAGTCATATGAGATTTAATGTTTATCTAAAGGATCTAGATGTGAAGCATGATCTGTACCTCGGGTAATGCCCAGATGTCTTGTGATGGCTTGGGTGTTTGCTGAATTCTTTTGTAAATCTCCAAACAAGGAGGTGAGATGAGGATTAATAGACCCAGGCTCAGAGGAACTAAGGAAATCAAACACATGCTGGATATGAGAAAGTTATGAAACAAAATGTAAGAGGAGTAAAGTTTAGGAACAGACCTGCTGACGGCTTCTCTGAAGTCTTTGGTCATGAACAGAACCTGCAGAACACTGTTCAGGTAGCAGGTTGCTCCCTGATTCTTTAAGCCATGATATCTGTGGTTAATAGAATCTGATTTATCAGTAATTTGCCATTTTCTGTTCTTTTTACTACGCCCCATCAGAACACACCAAACTTTAAAACAACAATAGAAGCTTAAAGCTAAAAGGCTGTAAAACAATCTCCGTCTCATGTGAGCTCTGAATGAAGACTGAACTCATACTTTCTGTTTCTAAAGCTGCTCGATCGTGAATGCTGCGTTTGCGGTAATCGGATTTTTCCCTTTCCAGCTAATTTGGGGGAAAACACGTGTAAAAATGAAAGAAAATACAGCATAACTCGAGCTGATCTGTGAAAATAATCTTTAATATTTCATTGTTTACTTTCTATGCTTGTTATGTTTTCTTAAAAGTATTCTTGAAGAGATAAAAAAGCAAAAAAAAAGTCAATATTATAGTTTTTTTTTTAAAATTTCACATATTTCCTGAACTTCATAACTATATTATTTAATCCTTATTGTGTTTTTTTGTTTGTTTAATATATAATAAACCGAAACTAGAACGGCCCTCTGTGACGTCATCTTTCGTTTAAAGTTCAGCCTGTCTCTCTGTTTCACTTTAGATGATGCAGACAGCGCTACCGGCGGGACTGAAACGATGGTGATCCAGGTGATCGTGAACACCTTTGAGGGCCAGAAGATAACCGTGGACCTGTGTCAAGACGAGAAGCAGCTGCAGCTGATGACCGTGCTGCAGCTGAAGCAGAAAATAGCGCTAAAGCTTCCCGGGAGAGCAGGTTTGAGACACTTTCTGATACATTTAAGTGTGCAGGTGTCCGTGTGTTTTTTAGTGACTGAGACGTTTGTCTGCAGAGCGGATGGCTGCAGACATGCAGCTGATCTTCGCGGATAAGAGGCTGGACCAAGACAGCAAACTGCTGTGTGAATTCGGGATCCTCCACAGATCTCTGATCCAGATGGTGATGTCTCTGGATGGAGGAAGAGGAGTATGACTGCAGAAATCCAGACATCCAGCTGCTCATTCATCATGCATCAAACAGACTGTTTACTTGTTTCTTTTATGTCGTTATTGCCTTAATATTCTGTCAAATTCTTCCTAGTTGGAGTTTGTTGCACAAATAAAAGTTCAAAGCTTTAACGTGTGGTGGTTTATTATTGAAATAAATATACTTTTTGATGAGATACAGTCTAAAATATTATCTTAAATTTAAAATAAAGCTATCAGCTTCAGCGTTTTCGGCTATAAACATCAGTGTTTTCACCTATCAGCTTCAGTGTTTTCAACTATCAGTTTCAGCATTTTCAGCTATCAGCTTCAGCGTTTTCAGCTATCAGCTTCAGCGTTTTCAGCTATCAGCTTCAGTGTTTTCAGCGATTTGCTTCATCATTTTCAGCTATCAGTTTCAGCATTTTCAGCTATCCGCTTCAGCGTTTTCAGCTATCAGCTTCAGCATTTTCAGCTATCAGCTTCAGCGTTTTCAGCTATCAGCTTCAGTGTTTTCAACTATCAGTTTCAGCATTTTCAGCTATCA
>NC_050529.1:16825960-16827972 GCF_002922805.2 Oryzias melastigma | reverse complement strand
CTTCATGCGACGTTACTGCACGTTTTTGAATGGAGGTCACGTGACTCCTGTGGAAACTTAAGCGGAATCGAAAGTCTTCGTCTTGTATTCGTGTTGCAGCGTCTCTCTCGTCTCCACGGGACAGATCAGGACTTAGGAAGATGAGCTCCATGGAGAAAAGCTACAACCTCCACGACAAGACGCTCAGATTCGTGGACAGAGAGGATGAGATGGATTGTAAGTAGACTCGCATTCCAGTTTCCGGCTGGTCGCAGTGAAATCGCATTTTGTGACTGCATGTGTGGTTGTTGGTTTTCATAGTTCTTTATGAGGAATTCGCGTCTCCCAGAGCAGAGATGTCCTGCGGTCACGCGGTCACTCCTATGTCTCTCACTAACTGGTGCCGCAGGTTGTTGGAAGAGGTACGTTCGATTCATTCACCATCACTAAAACCTTTCACAAGTGCAACTTAAAACCCGATCAGCTGCAGATCCTTTCCTGATCATAATCACAACACAGAACGGACTGAAAGTTTGCAACTATTTGTGGCTCTAATGTTTCCTCTGACTTTAAAATGATAGACAGAAAATGAGATGTTGTTGTCTGCAACAAATGATGGAACAGATCACTAATTAGCTCAAAACAAATGACTCATCATGGGAAAGAACCGGGAATCTCTACTTTCTGGACAGCTTGAAGAACATGTGCGTGTCAGAACAGAAAAAAAGGCTTTTAACTTCAAGTAAAATAAGACATTGAGTTTTATTGATGCATTATAGGATGCATTTTACAGTGATGCTCTATGGTTTAGTGGGCTGAACAGCTGATATCCCCTGAGTTTGGGTTAAAACAGGGACCACATGCAGCCTGTCAAACTATGTAATCCAACCCCACAAACTGGAATCAATTCTCAGACACGGGTAAGTCCTGCAAACCCGAGTGTCGTGCCAAGATATGTATTCCTGTCAGAATTTGTATCCCCTGCATCCTTGATTTGTCCTGCAGCCACAGAAAGTTATGTGGTGAACCAAAGATATATATTATCATCACTATATATATATATATATATATATATATATATATATATATATATATAATACAGTCAATGGATGAAACTAGCATCACTTTCAGATTTTTAAAGATGTTTTGTTACCTCCTTAAGTCCAGCCCCCTTTTTTAAATCTGGGTTCCAACTGTCCTGTTGTGCTATAAACAAAACAATCACACCGAAAACCCTTATATATTTGAATAAAAGGTAACTTTTATTTTTCTTTCTGTTGTTTTAGGGTAAAAGTAAGTTTGTTTGTGGTCAGCCCAACTGTAATAAGGAGTGGCCGTATGTGGAAGTTCGTAAAATGGCTCTACTGACCCCAGAGGAAAGAGAATACTTTGAAAGCACAATGGCTCAAAATGCAGCCAGAGACTATTTCAACTCCAAAACAGTGAGTATCTCATTGAAAATGAAATATTTCAGTTTATTAAAACCTGTTTCCTCTAATATTGTATTATGATTTGCTATCACAGTGTCCTGGATGTAAATTCTCTGTGACGAGGAAAAATGAGTCCAACCTGAGTGTGCGTTGCCAGATTTGCACAGAAAGGAAAGGAAAACCGTATGAGTTCTGCTGGCAGTGTCTGAAAGAGTGGAAGGGTCCACAGCCACGCTCAGACCGCTGTGATAATGACGGCTGCATCAACGAGGCTCTGAAAACTCTGAGGACCTGCCCAGAAATCGTCTTTGAATCAGTTAAAAACGTCCGGGGGTGTCCTTCCATCAGAGCCTGTCCCACCTGTGGATCTCTGCTGGAACACACCTCGAAATACTGTAAAAATCTTGTCTGTCCTCGATGCAGAGTGGAGTTCTGCTTTGTGTGTCTTAAACTCACATTTCAGTGTTTGGGAACAAGCACTCATTATATACCGTGCTCAGATGGTGTCGCTCCCAGACAAACCTCCATCCCTGTGTGGCATCAGAACTCAAGTCAGGACTCTGTATCTTTGGATTCTGAATAGAAGACATCATCATCATTAAA
>NC_050529.1:16814088-16825890 GCF_002922805.2 Oryzias melastigma | reverse complement strand
AATACAATAAAAGATAACTTTAATAACAGCTGTTGTGTTGAGATATTGTTTTAGGTGAAGCACTGAGCGAGGGACGGGAAGCGTAAGAAAAAGAGAAGAAGTGTGGTGCAGAAAAGGCATGTTGCAGCATGTTCATGTTGGAAATAAAGTTCAGTAAAAATACACACCTGTGAATTATTTCACCTGCCACACCGACAACATAACAAATATGTGACGAGGAGAACATACAAGTTCTATGGTGAGAGACAATGCCTTCAAACGTGCCGTTTCCAGATGTTTGTCTGCCGTGCCCAGGAGACCCGATCATACCAATCAAGACGTGGATTTAAATGTTTGAAATGATCTACTCGTTAGAAGTGTGTATCTGTTCCTCTCAGTAAATTCGAAACGCATCTCAATACATGGTCCACAAATCGATTCATAAAGGATTCAACTAACTTTTTGCAGATACGATACAGTCAGATTTTTTTTATCATAAACGCTAAAATCTAGATATTTCTTATACGGCATTTAAAGCTATGAATAATAATGCATGGTATTTGACAGAGAAAGGTATTCAGGTTTTGACTTGGAAGAACCAAGCTTATGATTGGACGTCTTTTTGTTTGCATCGCATCAACATAAAAGAGAAAGATGGTAGAAAAAAAAGAGAAATTGCAGTTTACCAGAAATCTATTATTCTTGATGGATTTTCAAAGTTTTAAGCCACATAATGTTCATATTTGTGGTATTCAAATGATACTGCAGTTGCTCCATCAATTTTCAGTACGTATCTATTCTTTATATCCCTAATAGAAACTGCTGGTATCCCCACTGCCTTATCGTATCTAATATCTTAAATCCTTACTACTTGTCATCAATACCGGTGAAGATGCATGGCCAGAGATGAGACTGAGGGCCTTTTTATTACATTGTCTGGGCTCTGAAGGACAGCGGAGTTTCCACACATTCCTGGACACAAGTGCCATGCTAGCTACAGCAATTGCTGCCCTTCGCCCACATTTTTACTCCAACAAGTAAATGTGGTTGTGGAGCACCACACATTCAAGAAGAGAGTACAGGTTGCCCAAGAACCCGTATTGCATGCGCTTCTACTTCTGATGTTGCTAATGCGGACAACATGATTCGGGACCAGCTTGTGGAGCATGTTGATGACCCCCGCATCAGAGAAAGGCTCCTGTTTAAAACTAACCTGACGCTACTCAACCAGAGTCAGTTAGTGAGCAAATTAAGTCCATGGCGGGTACCCAGCAGGCATTTGTGCAATTTGTTAATACACAGAACTCAGCATGCAGGTGTAGTAGATATGCCAACGTTTTCCTGAAAAACCAGTACAAAAGTCTACTTCTACTCCTGCTACACGCACATGCTTTGATTGTGGATCTGAGAAACACTTAGCTAATTCAAGTGAGTGCCAAGTCTGAGGAGGGAGAAAACACCCAAACAACCCTGGAAGCGAGGACACTATAGGGGAGGGAGTTTTTATTGACGGAAGCAGCAAAATATGACTGTTATCTCATTTTTATAATCAACAGAAAAAATATAAATAAGTCTCATCCTTTTTGTTAAAATGTAACTGTATTTGATAATCTAGCATGTAAACAGCTTGAAAGTTTCAAAGTAACTAACCCTCTGTTTTTTTCTGACTCTAAGGGGCATAATGAAGTCATCATCAAGATGTATTTTTTTTAATCTATTCTTAAGATATTTATATTTATTTCCATTTAGACTTTTAGAAATTTAGACTAATTTAGACTTTATAACATAGCATGAGCCTCAAATGTGCTAAAAAAGACACAATTAAAGATAGAAAACTATATTAAAACATTAAAATGATTGGGTACGGAATATTTATGTAAACTTAGTTTGTGAATTGTAAAAAAAAAAGTGTTCATTCATACTATATTCCAGAAATAAAAAAACAACGTTTCTGACCAAAAAAAAGAAAAGAAAAAAAACAGGAACAATTCTGTTAGTTTTAATGTTTTAATATTTATACATATTTATACACAAGCATTAAGATTTCATCAACAGAACAAACTGTAAACGTTATTACAGTATTAAGCTGAAAAATACATTAAAACATTTTTATAATACTAAGCAAACCAACTGTAAAATACTACATACAAATTTGGTTTGTTTTCAAGCAATAAAAACAAAGGAAAAAATACAAAAATGTATCAAAACTTTTTAAGATATTGATTCATAAATTGATTGGAAAATAAAGACAATAGCATGATGTCATTTCCTTGACATAATAACATGCAAACAGACTTATTTACACGTATACATACAACACACTCATGATTCCATGAACATGTACAATCCATACAATCCAACCTTTATTTTGCAATGTTTTTTTTTAGTCTATTTGTATTGAGAAGAAATATTTTTAGAAAAAAAAGCCAAAAAAAATGTTTCTTAAATATTTCACTGTAAATAATCACTGCTTTTATTCATTTATTTATTTATTTAAATTCAAGTTTTGCTTCTGTGTCAACAGGATGGGATTTTCTGAATAAGAACACCAAATAAAGTAAAAGTAAAAGTTTAGACTGAAACAAAAATATATTCATGTTCAACTGTTGTTGGTCACAACTGATGAGTTTTGGGGTAAAGACAACCACACACACCCCCTATTGCTTTAGGATCATCTGAGTCTATAGTTATAACTACCTGTGAGTCAGCAGAGTCTGGCCCCCTGTAGTCATGACTGAGCTCTCGAGTTTCTTGCGTTGGACTTTCAGACCTGAACTGTGTGCTGGTTCTGATTCCAGAACCTGACTTTGAATCAGCTGGCTCATGGGGACCAAAAGGAGTCGAAGTAACCAAATTCTTTTTGGGAGCAGTGACATTTTCAGCAGGCTTTTGGTGCATGTTTGTGAGATTTCCCTCATGTGTCTGCCCGTCTGCTAAAGACAGTTTCTCTACAGAGTTTGTCAAACAGCTCACTGGATCATAGGTTGATGGATCTCTGTGTTCAGGTGTCATCTCTGGGCTGCATTGTTGGAAATGATAATGTTGAGAAGCACTGTTAAATTCACATGTTGCATCCTGCTGAAGGATCTTCTTGGAGAGCTCAGTTTGGTGATCTTCTCGGTTACAGGAACTCTCAGGACGATTTAAAGTTGGTTTGTTTTGACCATTTCTTTCAGACATTCGTTCATCTTGTTGTTTGTGTTGTTGATCATCTCCAGATTCTCTGCTACATTTTCTTTTGAGTACTACATACATTATCTCTTCATGTGGTGTTCTCTTTGCTAAAAAATCACATTTTTTTCCAGAAATTTGATTTTCTAATTTAACTGAAATAGATGAACGATATAATCCTCCAGAGCACTGAACAGAATCAGAACCATCATCACATCCATCATTGGTCAGTGTAGTTCCTCCAGTTTGTGGAAGTTTCTCATTTGTTCTCTGTTTGTTTCCAGCATCTGTGTCTCTCTGTTGAATACATGAGTTCTTCCTGCTTCCTTCATCATGTTCTACATTCATGTTTGAGGGATCATCTCTGCTTTGACCACAGGCTTCATGGCTTAAGCTTTCAAAATCTTTCCCTGAAGTGGAGACATTACTGCTGTGAACATGTTCTGCTCTTTGAACTTCTACTGTCTCCATATTGACACTGCTCCCTGTCGGACTTCCTGTATAAATGTTGTTCTCAGTGGATTTGTTCTCGCTCTGTTGCTCATGCTGTGTTGATCTTCTCCTGTTCTCTCCCTCTAGTTCCTGACTCCTCTCTGAAGATCTCCCTCTGCCTTCATCTCCACTGCTCTGTAACGGATTCTTATAAAGGTCATAATATGTCAAAGGTTTTGAAGCTTTTGTCTGGTGTTCTGGCATGTTTTCTTCTTTCTGCTTCTCAGCACTCATCCTCATCTGATCTTTCAAGTTTTCTTCTTCTTTCTTCAAATCCATCCTCATCTGATCTTCTTCTTTCTTCAAATTCATCCTCATCTGATCTTCTTCTTTCTTCAAATTCATCCTCATCTGATCTCTAAAGTTTTCTTCTTCTTTCTTCAAATTCATCCTCATCTGTCCTCTAAAGTTTTCTTCTTCTTTCATCAAATTCATCCTCATCTGTTCTCTAAAGTTTTCTTCTTCTTTCTTCAAATTCATCCTCATCTGTCCTCTAAAGTTTTCTTCTTCTTTCTTCAAATTCATCCTCATCTGTCCTCTAAAGTTTTCTTGTTCTTTCTTCAAATTCATCCTCATCTGATTTTCTTCTTTCTTCAAATTCATCCTCATCTGATCTTCTTCTTTCTTCAAATTAATCATCATCTGTTCTCTAAAGTTTTCTTCTTCTTTCCTCAAACTCTTCATCATCTGATCTTTCAACTCTTCTTCTTTCTCCACACTAGTTATTTTCTTCTCAAGACTCTCCTCTGTTTCTTGTCTTTCTTCACTGTCACAGCTCTGTGGTTTCTCATGGCTCCTCTGACTGTCTACAGTCTCCTCATATTTTTTTGGTTCATTTGTTTCACCTCTGAGTGTTTCAGAGGATTCAGGTGTGCACGCCTTTTTACTTTCTTCAATCAACGCTTCCTCTGCAGAAACTGAAGTTTACCCACAAGAAAGAAAAAAAGACATTTAAGAATATGTCACAAACATTCAGAAAAATACCAATGGAGCATGTTTGTGATCTCACTTTTCCTGTAGAACAGCAGATAAGCACTGTGGGATCTAGTGGGATCAACATGATATACGTCATTATTATAGTTAGGGAATGTGTGGAGTGAAATAAAGACATGGAAACTTACGACTCCTTTGTATCCAGTTGGAAGAACTGATAGCAATGCTGCAAAACAATGTAGAAATCTTCATAATAAATAAAGTTTCTGTGTAAAACATCATTTGTTTTTGTAGATTAAAACACTGAACAATACGTACATTAACTCTACTGTCATTAAAGTGATACCATTTCCCATCCTCGTGGGACTTGATATTTGCAGTGTAATGTCCATATTTTAAATAACCATGATGTTCCACAAATGCATACAGCTCATATGTCTGGTTCTGGAAACAAAACATACAAAGATTTAAATGGGAAACACAAAAATAAAATAGTGAACATAACAGATTGTGGATCTTACCTGAATCTCTAGAATAAGAGGAAGCTCCACTCTGCGCTCCACTTTATAATAATGCATATAATTGTAGTCAAACTTAAACCTCTTCAGCAGCAGCATCAGAACTTCAGGATGTTGATACAGTTCAAGTTTCTGATCGAAAACAAAAATATTGGAACTATTAGTACCATTTTGATCTATTTGTAGCATTTCTATTTTAAGACTTTTTACAAAACAAAAGTACTTTATAAATATATGGCTTTAATGATTAGATTAATTTTATAGAAAAAAAAATTAAACCCAAAGAGCCACAAATCCAAACTAATCTAAGTAAAAAAAAAATCAACAAATCAAATATAAAAAATATAGAAACTTACAACTGTAGAATCAGTTTTGACTTTGCAGTTTCCACAGAACAGCTGGTCCGGACCGCTGACCTCTGACGGACAAAAGTATTGAGTGATGCCGTCCTCCTGTGACATGTATTTCATTTTTTTATTCATTTATAAAGCACCTTTCACCACCAGCCAAGGAGGCCCAAAGTGCTGTACACAAGAAAATACAATACATAACAATCCTTAAAACAATTTAAAAATAAATAAATAAATACATACATAAAATCCTACTTAAAAGAAATTAAAATGTACACGATAAAAAAACAGCTAGTCAGATACTATAGCGCGATAGTGGAGGAACAGTTTAGATTTAAAACTCTCCAAAAGTGTGACCTCTCTAATATTCAGTGGCAACTGGTTCCACAGCTTAGGAGCCAGCACAGAAAAGGCACGATCTCCTCGAAACTTACATTTGGTTCTCGGAACCAGTAACAAACACTGGTCTGCAGAACGCAAAGACTTAGAGGGGGAATATTTTAAAATCAGATCAGAGAGGTAAGACAGTGCCGTACCTGCCTGTGATTTAAAAGCAAAGATAAAATTTTCATAAAAATCAGATATTGCACGGGCAGCCAGTTCAAGGAGACCAGAACAGGGGTTATGTGATCAGACTTCTTAACACCACATATAAATCTGGCCGCTGCATTTTGCACCAGCTGTAATCTGGCTAGTGAGGCATTGGGTAACCCGGCGTATAAGGAGCTGCAGTAATTCAGCCTGGACAACACAAAAGCGTGGGTCACTATTTCTAGGTTTGATTTGGATATGAAGGACTTGATCCTGGATAAACGTTTTAACTGGAAGAAGCAGGACCTGGTTACTGCATTTATTTGTTGGTCCAGTTTCAGGGCAGCATCAAGTTTCACTCCCAAGTTAGTGGCCACAGACTTTTCAAAGGGAGCGAGAGAGAGGAGGTCCAGACCATGATCCTGACACCCACCAGGGGAAAACACGACAACCTCTGTTTTGGTCTCATTGAGTCCAAGAAAATTAGCCGACATCCACAGCTTCACTTCATTGAGGCATTCAGTTAGCGCCGTAACTGAGCGGTCAGGACCTTTGTGTATGGGGACATAAATTTGGCAGTCGTCAGCATACAGGTGGAAATCCACCTTCTGCTTCCGAAGCAGCTTCCCCAGTGGGAGCATGTAAACCGAGAAAAGCAGTGGGCCCAGAACGGAACCCTGGGGGACTCCCCACCTCAGGGGATGACACTTGGAGGAGTGAGGACCCATGCGAACACAGAATGACCTGTCTGTGAGATAGGATCTCATCCACTGAAGAGCTTCCCCAGAGATCCCCACCCAGTGTTCCAGCCGATCAATCAGGATATCGTGATCCACTGTATCGAACGCTGCTGACAAATCCAATAATAAAAGAACCACAGAATTCCCTGCATCGGTTACTGATAAAATGTCATTAAAATTTTTTAAAAGAGCAGTTTCTGTGCTGTGTTTAGGTCTGAAACCTGACTGGAAAACTGTATTACCTGACTGTATTACTGTTATAACATGAGCTAAAGACACACAGTGTTCAGTCGTCTGTGATTGTGACTAAAGGATGTTCACTAGAACTTTTCTTTGAAAAGACGTGATTTAGAAAAGTCTTCTACCACCATTCACATAAACGGTGAAGGTAACTGTCCATCACTGATTCTGCAGATTCTCCTGCCTAACAAGATGATTGAAATCTGTAATGTTCTTCATTGGTGCTGTGAAAAAACTATTTAATTTGCAGTATTGGATTTTTTCTTTTTAAGGTTTTCTCTATAAGACATAACTCACCCATTCTCTGGCCAATCAGGGCGCTTCATCAATTATCTCATTCCTTAATTGATATGTTTTTTTCAGTAATGTCTCACTGTTATGTTGAAAACTACATGTGTTTATGAGTCACATGATCATTTACGTAGCAGCTAACAGTTGTTGTGTTGAACATGAATTTGTCAATATGTGTAGAAAAGGGATCTGTTGTTATTTTTCTGTATTCTGTAACTTATAAGGATAACAAAAATTCATGTGCTGTGATCAAACGTCTCCATCTACCTTTCTGCACTTAGCAAAGTGACCACTAGAGTGCAGCGTTTTACTGCATACTGTTAAGTGCCTGTAGATGAAGCAGTGGAAAGTTGACCCCATGTACTAGCAGTTAATTTGAGAACTTATTGATTTGTTCTGATTCATATTTCATGCAATCCTCTTAGTTTTTAACTAACACAGAAAAAAATGTAGTTTTGTATTTCACATTTGGTTTGTACAGAACCGCTGAGTCACCAAACGACGGTATGTGAGCGTAATGTGGAGATGGAAACTGGTCCAACAGTCCCCGACTGTAGTGGGTTAACACATTTATTTAAACCAGAACAATACTAGCAGATAAGGAGCTTCTTCCCCACAGCTACACTTCAACTGTGAGAGACTAAACATAAAAATATGAAACCAGGAAATCCCACTAAATGGTGCAGAAAAATTGTATTTTGGTCCTAATAAAAAGTAAAAATTCTACTCTAAGACCTGATACTTCTTCTTTAAGAAGTTATTCTACTCTTCACTTATTACCTGTAATATTGTCACTTGCTTGAACTAATTATCTGTATAAATGACACCTGTCCACAACCTTAAACAGTCAGCCTGCAAGGCCATGACTGCTCCAATGGCTCAAGTCTATGGGGAAAACCAAAAATGGGATTATAACAACAACTAGACACCAATGAGAAAAAGGAACACTGTTTATTACATAAGGGAAACAAAGAAACTGTGCCCCGATTTGCAAAAGGGCAGAACACTTAGTGTGCTGGGTTAAACAAAAAGGCAAAACAAAGGAATTGGAACCTAACACTGAGTGGACAAAGAGAGGAAAAGAGAATTAAACAAACCAACACCAAACCAGCTAAAACCCAACCAGCTCCTCAGCCTGCTTCACTGTGTTTTCCTGTTTTCTCTATAATAAACATAAAACACCTCTTTCACTTTTTTAAATGAGAAAACTTGAAGAATCAGTGACTCAGAAATACTTTTAGAAATATGTACATAAGATAACTAGGAATTGGAGAGATTCAACCTTCTGTGCTGAACAGAAGTGTCAGCTAAAATACATTTGGGTCTATTTGCATAAATGAAATGCTACAAGATCAAACCTAAATATTATTGAGAATATTGTGCAGAAAAAAAGATTCCTCACAACTCTGTACTCTGCCTTTGAATCCACCAGTTCCAGAGGGAGACTCCAGCATGGATTATCATCACATGTCTCAGTGTCACATTTGGAGCATTTGTTCTTGACTCTCAGCACACCCTGAAATATCTGCAACGACAGAAGACAAAGCTTACTAACATTTCATCCTCTATTCTGTCTCACATTTAATGTGAAGATCATACCTGAGACGCTTCAGGATTGGTTATATTCCTCAATATGTTCTCAAAGCATTCAGCAGCATCAGCCTGAACATGAACTTCAGAGGATAAAAAGATTAATAACATTTAATTTAAATTGTTATATAATGTTTTCCAGTATATTTAGCTTAATTTCAGGTAAATTAATTGAGTTTCATTATGAAAAAATGACTAAACAGGTTAAAATTACATTAACTCAACAATATAACTTAAATATATATTTAGTCTTTCACTTTTTCATTGTTTGAAAATGTAAAACTATTAATTAACGTGATTCATTTTACCATCAGTGATTCTCAGCGCCTTTGTGATATTACAAGTATTGCCGTTTTGTTTCTTCAATTCATCAAAAAGCTCCTTCAGATGACTATCCAGCGATCCGGGGGGGCTTCTGTGAGGACCGTGAACACAACTTGAGAAACAGTTCTGATGGGTTATGGACAGATCGTTTCTGCGCGTGCGCAACAAACCTCTGGAGGGCTTCTCTGAAGTCTGGGGTCATGAAGAGCACCTGCAGGACGCTGTTCAGGTAGCAGGTAAACCCCTGGTTCCAAATCCCTTTATACGGGTCACCTTTAGGCACGAGCGCAAACAGAAATGCGGCTTTTAAAGTCACGAAAAAATATCGAAATAAATAAATAAACTCCTCGCCGTGTTATTCTTACCTGTATTCTGTTGGTATTTTGATGAAGACATTTTTGTTTCTTTAAAATAACTAACTGTTTTCACCCCGCCGATATTTTCTAAAAGCTAATGTAAAAGTAAATAAATAAAATAAAATAAAAATCAATAATAATAAATGTAAACAAAGATGCATAAAAGTTAAGGAAATATTAGAACTTACCTGGAAATGAATGAGGAAAACATTGAAAGCTGAGCAGTTAAACGACTATAGACTTAAATGTCTGACAAACACTGAACGGAACAGTTTCTGTTCTGTTTTATGACACGCCCTTCTGGTGGTGCGTTCACTGACCCACAAACATTCACGGTGCTCCACTTGAAACACTTTTGCAGATTCATTTGACATAATTTAAGTAATTCTCGTGATGGTAAACACACAGGAGGTTTAGTTTAATTATTTAAAGCTAATAATAAATAAAAGCCTAAAATACAAACCAAATGACCAGAACTTTGACTTTATTTCTTCATGTTAGACTTCATCACCGTGTGAGGTCAAAGGTGATCAGTTTCATTTGTGTGGAAGTGTGTTCATGTACATGTGGGTGTGCTGTTTATTTTCCGGTTACAGTATGATTTCCCGTAAGTGCTGATGGTTTCTGATTGAAAGTTAAGGGACTTCCAGCCTCAGTAAGGTCAGTTTGTAGACTTCACTTTCTACTTCTCAGGAAACCAAAAGTCAATTTTCATTAGTTTCATATAGAATTAAGGCTAACAAACTGTGATAATATAACCCAAAATGTGGACATCAGGTGTTTTTTTCTGTATTTCTTTCAAAAACCTCTAAAAATGTAAAATATTCAAAATACACTATATTATGTTCTGTGAGTATTGAGTGTGATGCAAATGAATGAACTGGTGAAAAAATGAAAGGATAAAGTTCACAGAAAGATATCAGAGAACATGCAGATAAGATAAAACATTCCAACGTTGAGCTTTCTCTTTTCCTTTATAATTTATGGTCTTCAAGGTCAGTTTGTGCACAAAAACATATGGAAACCTTTGGTATTATTATTGATATTTATTACAAAGGATCAATCCGAGAATGATGCATCAGTTTATTAATGCAGCATCATTACAGACTTAAATAATGACTAATAAACACAGATTTCACACAATCGGTTCAAAACATATTACCACCAAACATCTCAAATGACAACATGCAGAAGCCTAAACATGTTGGATTACACGATTTCTGGGTCATAATGATATGAAAAACTGAACTCATCTTCACTTAAAGATGTGTGACCACACAAGACCACTTTGAGGATGAACTTTTTTGAATTTATTTTTTCCTTTTTTTCCTTTTTTCCTTGTTCCCTCCCCTCTCCCTGAGTCCAGAGCTTCTGTTTTTGTTAAAGTCCCATCGCTCCTCTGATCAGAGCTCTGAGTTTCTGGGCTATGTTGTTGTTCTCCTCTGAGATCATTGATAGTTTGTCCTTGAGGTTCTGGAGAGTCCAAACTCATTTTGTCCAAATCAGCATCTGAAGACTCTTGGATAGAAGCTGGAGCTTCATCTTCAGTCTTGAATGCATCTTCTTCTGCTCTGTCTGAACAAACATCGTTTAGTTTATCTGGATCTTCTCTTGTGCTGATCTGATCTGATCTGACGTCTCCATCACTCCCTCCATCCGTTCCTTTGCTCCTTTCTGTCGTTGCCTCCTCTGGTCTGGGTTCCTCCTTTAAATTTGTGCGCAGGTCCCAGTCCAACCAGAAGAGCAGCCCAGGAGGGGCGGTGCAGGTGAGCCCCCCAACCCCGACGAGCAACCCACCAGTAGCCAGCAGTACAGAGTATCCCCTCACCCCACCCCAGGTACGAGCCAGGGCCCCCCAAGGGAGACCTGTCCCATGCCCCAGACAGCCGCCCGCCCCCGTCATGAGAGGTCCAGGGGGGAGCGAGACAGGGGCCACCCACCCCCGCCCAGGAGAGGGACACCCAAGAGAAGCAGGGGCCCCGTAGGAGTGATGTTAACAATGCCCGACCAGGCTCATCCACTGATGGAGTTATTGGAGAGGTCCAGAACCCGCAAAACCAGGACATGGAGACCCCTAGGCTCCGATGTAATTCGATCCCCTGCTCTAGATCTTAAATCTCGGGGATTCCTCTCCCCATGTTGAGAGGAGGCCGCCAGGCCCAGGAGACCAGCACCCAAGAGACAAGACCATCAGGCCAAGGGTCCCGCACCCCCTGCCAGGGATGGGATAGGGGACAGAAGGTCAAAGGTCTCACCTTCCTTGTGATGAAAGTGTGTTGGTGTGTTA